>NC_089842.1:30587376-30911694 GCF_035609145.1 Eleutherodactylus coqui
GCGCAGCGTATTGCACTTTTGCGCACCTCCCAAAAACTTCTATGCAGCCCTTGGTGCGCAAATATGCAGGAAAATGCCTATTTTTTGCGCGAGCATTCAGAGTATTTCATTGACATCAATGGCTTCTATTCTCTGCTCATTGCGTGCGTATACTTTACACGCGCAAAAAACACGCGCACATGCAGTCGTCTGAGGAAGCCCTCAAACATAACAGGTGTAACGCGTTGTTTACACCAGCGTCATGTGACCTCGGACCCCGCAGGCTCCGGTGGATTTTGATGCAGAATTGAAAATGCCTTAAAGTTCTGCGTCAAAATCTGCAGTTAGACGTGCGGATTTTGGTGTAAGATTCTGCAGCTTCGGATTTGGCGGCGTCCTGCTGCGTAATTCCGTCCAGTGTGAAAGGTCCCTTAGAGGGGTATTCCCATCTCAGCAAACCACAGGACAGGAATAACTTGCTAGTCAGTAGGGGTCTGACTGTTGGGTCCCCCACTGATCCAGAGAACTTGCCCCTGGTGCACCCCTGATGTTTGATAGTGGTGGCCGGGCACGCATGCCACGGTGCCATTCACTTCAATGGGAATGCTGGAGATAGTGGAGTTCAAGCGCTTGACAATATCTGGGAATTCCTATTGAAGTGAATGGCGCGGCCATCGCTATCAAACCTCAGGGACGTGCCAGGGGTGATTTCTCTGGATCGGTTACGGTCTCACCAGTTGGACCCCACTGATTGGCAAGTTACTTTGTGGATAAAATACTCCTTTAATGTCTGTCTGGCATAGAATTGCCCCTTTAAGGGCATCACACGTATATAAGCACAATTGCGCAGCTTAGAGCAACATTTTTGCACTATAAACGAGGTTTTTGCGCACGTATTCGTGCATTTTACTGTATCTTTTCCACAGGGCAAGTTCATTCGCAGTAAATAAATGCACCAATTGAAATGGCTAATGGGGTTCAGATGTGGTCTTCTTCACACATCCCCTTGCGTATTTCCTGCATATCTCCGTGGACTTCCATGGGGACAATTGGTGTGCGAATATGCAGGAAAATAGAGCTTCTTTTTTTTTGCGCGGCCAAAATAGCATTAAAAAAATCCCGCATTTGAACGAACCCGTTGAGATCAATGAGCTCTATTCAATGCGTATTCCAAAATTTGTGCGTAGAAATACGTCCGTGTGAAGCCGCCCTAAGTGTACAGAATTAAGAGCATTATTCTGCCGCTGGCTTTATTTTCGTACTTTTTACAGCTCAGGTAAAGGAAGATCATGTGACACCTGAAACAGTAAGACTTTGCCTGGGTCTCCCTTTAGTGCAGCTATAGCGGATGCAGTCCAGAAGGGGCTCAAACCCCTGACCAAATAACAGAATGATAAATGGCGCACGGTAGGTGGGGGATCTATTACATTGGGGCCCGGAGTTCTGCTTCTGGTTAGCGGACGCAATTGCATGGTGACAGCTTCTTAACCAATCAGTGTCCATATATCAGTCCTTTTAAAGAACCAATACATGTTATAAGTGTACAATGTTACAATGAACACAGAGCCGTGTCTTCTTGTTGTCCATGTTGTGTAATAAAATTTGGTTTCCACCACTGTTTTGATTTATTTTGGCAACACATGAATTATTAAACAGTTGAATTAACGCAATTTCTGTGAGATGTTCTGAACTCGGATGCCATTTTGCATAACTACTACTGGGCTAATCAGCCCTTTAGTACTTCATGTGCATGTATTTAGAGAACAGCGGGTGGTCTGTTCTCTAAATACATCGCTATTATTCTCCAGGGGGACAGCAACTGTTAACAGTTGTTAAAGAATGTTACCAGCCCTGTCCATGGAGAAATCAACACACGGTGCTTCTTATCTTATCGTCCTGAGGATTTCATGCAGACCCGAAGTCAGCGATGGACAAAAAGTGCATGGTAAGTGCATGATGGGCGCACATTTATACACAATGATTATCACTTAAGGCCGCCTGCAGACGAGCGGAAATCCCGCAGCGGGATTTCCCGCGGGATTTCCGCCACTCAAAGCCTGCATAGGATTGCGTTAACAAACGCAATCCTATGCAGATGGCCGCGGTTTGGCCGCGCGAAATCTTGCGCGGCAAACAAACTGCGGCATGTCCTATTTTTGTGCGAGGCTCGGCACATGAAAGAGCCGGGGCCGCCGGGCGTGGGTGAGTACACGCTCATCCCTGCATGCGCTCGGGTCGGGTCCAGCGGCGAGAATTCTCGCCGCCGGATCCGACCCGCTTGTCTGCAGGCGACCTAAAAGATGGCTTTTGAGTGAATTTTGAGCGATAATCGTTGTGCGTAAAACGGCTTTTATTGTCATTGCATTATCATTAGATAACGGATTAACTCTGCTTTTTAGTGATAATGACATGACTCTGATGTCTCCACCTTCATCATTAGAGGGTGCGGTCATCACAGTCGTGTCATTAGCCCTAAAGAACAGAGTCAGTCAAGTCATTCATTGTTATTAGAGTACAGAAAGTCATTTAGTTATGGTTTTCTCCCGCTTTATAAGCTATCTTTCATAAAACTGTTTTCTCAGCCCCGTACAGTCTAACTTCCGCCCCCTAAACTCAACAAAAACCACCCTGGCTAAAGTGTCAAACGATCTCCTGACGGCCAAATCGAGGGGCGACTACTCCCTACAGATCCTTCTCAATCTCTCTGCAGCATTTGACACTGTTGACCACAAGCTCCTCCTTAGTATGCATCACTCCATTGGACTAAAGGACACTGCTCTCTCCTGGTTCTACTCCTACCTATCTGACCGCTCTTTCAGTGTCTCCTTTGCTGGCTCTACCTCCCCTCCTCTTCCCCTTGCTGTTGGGGTCCCCCAGGGCTCGGTCCTCGGCCCCCTCCTCTTCTCCATCTACACAGCTCCTATTAAACAAACCATCAGGAGATTTGGCTATCAGTACCATCTCTACGCTGACGAAACCCAGTTATACACCTCTTCCCATGACATAACAGCACCAGTCCTCCAGAACGCCACCCACTGTCTGTCCGCTGCCTCTAACACTATGTCCTCTCTCTACCTAAAACTGAACCTCTCAAAACCTGACCTACTGGTGTTTCCGCCCTCTGCTGACCGACCTCATCCTGACATCTCCATCTCAGTGTGTGGCACCGCCATAACTCTCAGACAGCACACCTGCTGCCTTGGGGTTATATTCGACCCTGATCTGTCCTTTACCCCCTACATCCAATCTCTGGCCCGAACATGTCAGCTGCACCTCAAGAACATCACAAGAATTCGCCCCTTTCTCACTGTGGACACATTAAAAACGCTCACTGTGGGGGGCGTGGCCAAGCAGCCGAGCAGACCGGCCGCATGTAGGAGAGGCTCCTACCCAAGCCACCTAAACCGCGATCCTGAACCCATCCTGAGGGCCCCGGACCCCACAAATATCACCTGCAGTGAGGGGAGAGGAGGACGAACCGCTAGCAGAGCGCATACAGCACAGACGGCGAAGGTAACACCGGCAGCGGACCCGCAACGCCGCGACCGCTGCCGCCGCCATCTTTGAAACAGCGCCGGCCGCGGGGAGAGAGGAGATTCGGGGAGTGCAGGGAAAAGACTCCCGGAGGGACGAAACGGCACGGGGACAGAGCCTCCTGAGCGGAGGCAGGAGGGGAAGCGACCAAAGCGGCACATACTTACAGCCCTAAGAACGGGAGCTGAGCTCTTTCCCGCCACAACTGCGGGGTGGCCGAGGGGGAAGCTGCAGAGAGTGAGCAGCAGAGAAAGCAGCGCACAGAGCTGGCACCGCTGTACTAAAGCCACCTCCAGGAGTGCATAAGCACAGACTCCTGGCAAACAGAAGCACCAGCACAGCCAAAAGTGAGAAAAGAGCAGTACACACAGTACAGTAAACAATATATGCCTGACTAAAGGGCATTACCTGTGCCACAATAACCACCAAAGGGCGGCCACAGCAACCCCTAAGCAGCGGTGCACTCACCAACTAACACAAATAGCAAATACCCCAAAGAAGCTGTGTAACAGAGCAGAGACATTTATAGGCCCCCTGCCGGGACCTCCACACTCTGCAGAACTACCCCTCCTAAAAGAGTAATATCCAAAGATACCACAATGGGCCCTACCAGGCAGAACCATGCAGCCGACAAACTAAAAGCGTTCGCCAGAGGAGATACACGTAAAGACCCTGGCCCTGAGCCCACTACACCCATCACAGCAGAAACATCAGCGGCAAAAGACGTTAGCCCAAGACCACCTGGGGGCACAGTCCAAATTTACAACAACTGTCTGAACAACTTCTATCCGCAATACAGACGTCTACAGCTACTCTCACTGGCAAAATTGACGAAGTAAAAATGGACGTAAGCCTACTAAGGCAAGACCTTCAAAACTTGAGAGAATGAGTCACAAATAGAGAAAACAGAATCTCTACACTAGATGATACTGTATCCCCAATGTCGGCCGCAATAAGAGACCTCACGCAAAAAGCCGAATATTGGAAACAAAAAGCGGACGACCTCGAAAACCGCTCCCGACGGAATAATTTACGAATAGTGGGTCTACCAGAACGCGCTGAAGGGCAGAGACCGGAAGAATTTATGGAGAAATGGCTCTGTGAACTTTTCCCTAATGCAGGACTCTCACAAGTCTTTGTAATCGAGCGAGCGCACCGGGTGCCCATGAAACCACCCATACCCGTTGCACCACCTAGACCCCTTCTGGTGAAACTACTTAACTCCCTTGACCGGGACACAATCCTGCAAGCTGCAAGAAAAGGAGGTCCCCTGCCAGGGGCGTACCTAAAGGCTCAGGGGCCCGGGTGCAAAAGTTCAGCTCGGGGCCCCCCCACCCCGGGCCTCCACCCCACACGCCCCCGTACCCATACCCATATCGTGCTGCATACATGATCTGCCCCTTGGCGTAATCTTTCCAAACATGATGCATTTCCTGCACATGAAGATTTGTTTGTAGCCCCCAGGCCACTCTCACACACACCTCTTTTTACCGCTATTAGCGCGGTGTCCCGAGCGCCGTACTAACCGCGGTACAACACTCCCATAGATTTTAATGAAGTTACTCAAATTTGCGCTCGAACACGGTGTTTCTAACGCTGTGATTTTCGAGAGCTGTCTGTTCTGTTCCTGCATTTTTGTGGTTTTTAACGCACCTCCTCACCCATTACAATGATGGGGTGCATTGAAGAGTGCTGTCAATCGCTGTAACCTGTGTTCAAAAACGCTGCTCGAAATTACGGTAAAAATGCCACGATTTTGAGCTGCGTTTTCTGAACACATGTGAGAGCGGCCTCAGGGGGGTCATGTTTATGTTGCACTTTAGAACCACAATTAAGACACATAAAAAACCTGCATGCAGTATTTGAAGACCGCGTACGGTATTAGGGTGACTGCCCACTACAGGTTTTTTTCACGGTGAAATTCGCAGCGTTTTTTTTTCTGTAGGGGTCTATGGGACTTGTAATGTTAAAGTCACAATCACGCAAAACCGCGATTTCGCGGTAAATTTCGATTTTGCGCGATCGCTATTTTAGCATTACAAGTCCCATAGACACCTACAAAAAAAAAAACGCTGCGCATTTCGCCGTGAAAAAAAATGTAGTGGGCAGTCACCCTAAAGGAGCAGCAGACACTATTAATAACCGCATGCGGTTTTGATGCGTTTTTTAATTGCGTGTAAAGGGTGCAAATAAATACAGTAAATCCAGGGAGATGTGTAAATTATACCCCGGATAGATAGATAGATAGATAGATAGATAGATAGATAGATAGATAGATAGATAGATAGATAGATAGATAGATAGATAGAAAGATAGATAGATCGGGGATAGATAGATCGGGGATAGATAGATCGGGGATAGATAGATAGATAGATAGATAGATAGATAGATAGATAGATAGATAGATAGGAGATAGATAGATAGATAGATAGATAGATATGAGATAGATAGATAGATAGATAGATAGACAGATAGATAGACAGATAGGAGATAGATAGATAGATAGACAGATAGATAGATAGGAGATAGAGAGATAGATAGATAGATAGATAGATAGATAGGAGATAGATAGATAGATAGATAGATAGATAGATAGATAGATAGATAGATAGATAGATAGATAGGAGATAGATAGGAGATAGATAGAGATAGATAGGAGATAGATAGGAGATAGATAGAGATAGATAGATAGATAGATAGATAGATAGATAGATAGATAGGAGATAGAGATAGATAGATAGATAGATAGATAGATAGATAGATAGATAGATAGATAGATAGATAGATAGATAGATAGATAGATAGATAGATAGATAGATAGGAGATAGATAGAGATAGATAGATAGATAGATAGATAGATAGATAGATAGATAGATAGATAGATAGATAGATAGATAGATAGATAGGGGATAGATAGATAGATAGATAGATAGATAGATAGATAGATAGATAGATAGATAGGAGATAGAGATAGATAGATAGATATGAGATAGATAGATAGATAATGAAAAGTAAGAAAAAAGGCTCACGTGGATAACAAACTGACCGGTTCCTTTAACGTAGGTCCGGTTCAGTTGCGGTGAGTCCCTTTCCGCATCATTTCTGTTTCTGTTTAGATTCCTATATACCATTGGAGCGCCGCTTCTGATTTACATTGTTTTATAGATAGATAGATAGATAGATAGATAGATAGATAGATAGATAGATAGATAGATAGATATGAGATAGACAGATAGATAGATATGATAGATATGAGATAGGATATAGATAGATAGATATGAGATAGATAGATATGAGATAGATAGATAGATAGATATGAGATAGATAGATATGAGATAGATAGATATGAGATAGATAGATGTGAGATAGATAGATAGATAGATAGATAGATAGATAGATAGATAGATAGATAGATAGATAGATAGATAGATATGAGATATAGATAGATAGATAGATATGAGATAGATAGATAGGAGATAGATAGATATGAGATAGATAGATATGAGATAGATAGATAGATAGATAGATAGATAGATAGATAGATAGATAGATAGATAGATAGATAGATAGATAGATAGATAGATAGATAGATAGATAGGAGATAGATAGAGGAGGGAGACAGACAGATACACACACATATATACACTTACCCCAGGGCTCGGTCCACTTCTCCTCCATGTGACAGCAGCAGCAGGAGAGGTAAACTCAGAAGCTTCCCCGTTCAGCAGGAAGCAGGGGGGGCAGCACATGATCACTGTGCCCTGCCGTCTCATGTGACTTCCTCCACTGCCGTCCCATGTGACCTCCTCCCCTGCCGGCCCATGTAAGTACCTCCCTGCTTTTCCTCTCAGGCTGGCTGTTCTGATTCTGACTGCCGCATCATGCGGGAGAAAGAACGGTCAGCCATTAATGCACTGAATGTGCATGGGGGTATGTCGGAGGGCGGCTCTGGGGCCCCCTGAGCTTACGGGCCGGGTCGCCATGGCGACCCCAGCACCCCCTGACGCTACGCCTATGTCCCCTGCGCTACGACAACGCTGCAATATCCATATTCCCGGATTTCTCAGCAGACCTTCAGAAACAACGGGCATCATTCTTCGGAATCAAAAGGCAACATACGAGACCTGCAAATATCGTACTCCATGGGGTACCCAGCACGACTACGAGTAGTGGATGGAGAACGCACCCGATTCTTTACTTCACCATCCGAAGCAGAAGACTGGCTGGCTACCAGACGTCCACCAGAAGGACTGTAACGTATACATAACCATTTTCCCTCCCCCTTCTAGGTGACGGGACTCTAGTATAAATATGCAAACGTATACCTAAAACTCTTTTAATCTATGCCAGCAACAGCGCCCTAGAAATAATGTGTCACTGTTCAAAACTGAGATGCAAAATGGAGACCCCTACTGCCTTAGATAAATACTTAACCCACACCCCTCAGATAACAACGGCAAGACGCCCTCCCCCCAAGCAATAATCACCTACCCCTGCTTGACCTACCATGTCTTTCCCTTCCCCCCGGAAAGCCAAGAGAGAAGGAACCCCCCTCCCCCTCCCACCTAAAGGGTCAAAACCCAACAGGCTAAGGCCAGCTTTTACTACTGTTTTACTAAACATAACAATACCTCAAGTATAGCCAAGGTTAGAGCTATACTATGTAGGTTCCCCCTAATAACAGTTTGCCACGAATTTTCTTTCAGTAGAGAAAGCGTTCAAACTTAGCTTTTGTTTAAAGAAAAGTTTGAGTTCTAAGTTGGTAATATATTACTGAAATGTTAAGAAGTTGTGTACATCAAGTGCTCTATGTTGTTATTAGAAATGTGCTGAAATACAGTTGCATGACGTATGATAAAAAGGTAATCGGGCGTCAGGGGGGAACTCCTGACAGACAGAAAACCACAAAAAAAGTTATCCGGACTCGATTAACCTGTCCTTGCCTATGGTAATTTTCGTGTTGTGGAATCTCAGGGGCATGGGATCAGCCAGAAAGCGATCAGCAATAAACTCTTTAATACGCTCCTGGCAGCCGCATGTACTATGTTTGCAGGAGACCCACCTTACACCCGAAACTACAAAAGTCTTACTAAAGCCATGGGTTCAGTGGTCCGCTCACTCGTGTCACACGACATACTCCAGAGGGGTGTCCCTATTGATAGGAAGATCACTAAGATGGGAAGTAGAACAAATTAGGAGAGATCCGGAGGGTAGATATATATTTGTAAGAGCTAAAATCAATAATGACCCATTTGTCCTCTTATGCTGTTACAACCCACCACCAGCAACAACAGCTATTTTAGCAGATGGCATTCAATTTGCATCATTTTCACCAGATGCAACCATTATTTGTATGGGGGATATGAAAATGGTAATGGACCCCATTGCGGACAGATTCGGGGGTGGTGCTCGGAGGGGGGGAGACCCCGGAGTGACCCGATTGGCTTCCATTATATCAGTGGTGGGGTGGCTGGATCTGTGGCGCATATTCCATCCACAATCACGGGAATTCACCTGCCACGCAGCCCACAACCATGCACTTAGTCGAATTGACTACATATTCGGGTCCCCTTCATTATTTCCTAAAATTGGCTCCATAGAATTCCTTCCCCGTGGAATCTCGGATCACACACCAATCCGTATGACCCTTAAAAACCCAGGTCTGACTATACACAAAAGACTTTAAATACACCCATTCTGGCTCTCGCTGTTCGGCCCTAACGACCGCATACCGGACCAGATTCAAATTTACTATGAGGCACATGAGGCACACTCAGATAAGACGCTAGTGTGGGAGGCATTCAAGTCTTACCTTAGAGGATGCTTTAGATCCTCAATCTCCTTCATAAAAAAAAGCCACCGCACGAGAAGGAGAAAAATTAGCAGAGCAATGCCAACTGCTAGAGAGAGAATTTATTGCAGACCCAACAGACATCAAAAAAGACAGATGGCTCCAAACGGGCAGGAATTACTTACTATACTTTAGAGAAAAAGCCCAGAGGAATCTTTTCTACACTCGACAATCCTTTTTTGAACTGGGAAACCAATCTAGCAAACTATTAGCCTGGATGGCCCGACAGGAAACTGCGCCCCCGACCGTACTAAGAGTCAAAACAGCCCAGGGATTGACACTCACGGACCCAAAAGATATCATGGATAGATTTCAACAATATTACAATGACCTATATCAAACACAGACGGACTACTCACCTGAGGACTTGGAAACCTACTTAACAGACATAATATTCCCAGAATTACAAGACGCCCATAAGTCCCTATTAGACTCTTCCATAACAAACGAGGAGATTGAGGAAGCAATAAACGACATGGCAAAGAACAAAACCCCGGGGCCGGACGGCTTACCGATAGAGGTCTATCAACAATACAAACAAGAAATAATACCACATCTACTCTCCCTATACGAACACATATTCGATAAAAAACAGCTCCCAGAATCAATGCTAGAGGCCACCATAGTCCTCATCTTAAAGCCGGGAAAAAGCCCAGAAGACATGTAGTTCATATAGGATTCACTGAGAAAACCCACGACTTGTTTGATGAAAAATTAAAAATTAACTTTTAATAAGGATATTTTAAAAAGTGGAACTCATTATTACAAACACGAACACTTCATACACAGAGTGTCGAGAATTGCCCAGGTTATGCCCATGGGTTTCAACGACAAATACTGACCACTAAAGCAATTAATCAATGAAATACAGGTACTAGGTTATCATAGAGTAACAGGGAAGTTGATAGGAAAGTTTTTCTTGATAATTCCGTCGCTTCCAGATAGACTAGAATAAGTCACATTTAACGAAACACCTAGTATGCTTTTATTGCTCCAGGGTTTATCAATGTTCTGCTTGGTTGCTGTTGTAGCTGGAAGAAGAGATCGTACCCTTAAACCTCAGAAGACTCCAAATCGGATCGTGGACCTTGGAGTATGGTGTTAAGAGCTTGTGGTCATTAGTTATAAAAGAAAGAAACAACGGAGTTTATGTGTCCTGTTATTTAGGATCTATAACACTCCGTTGAATAGAGAATAAGTCTGTCTACATACAGTAATTACTGTTCAATCAAGGACCACAGATGAAAGGGGCCTTATGGCTCTTATGGCATTTAATGCAAAAGTACTACAGGTACCATGTTGCTGATACCTGATTAGCCAGGTTCTAGAAAAATAAGCTCCTGAAGTAGTCAAAAAAATCAACGCGTTTCCTCAATTGCAAAAAATATACAATTGATTCATCAGGATTCTTGAGCTAGAGCTATAGAGTCCTTTGTCAATTTTTGGCGTGGACTGATAACTCCTATTTTCACATTAGCGATACACAGTTGTAATGTGAGTTAGGAGGTTGTGTTTAGAACAGATAGGAAGACTGAATATCAGATTATTGTGGATAGGTTACGTGTTATACACCCTTGTTAAGTGTTGTGCGTGATTGAGATCTGTACGCAGGGTAAAGGTGGAGGTGTTGCTTACTATAAGCACTTGACAGGACTGCTGCTGCGTATTTGGCAGTGGGGACTTCTGATCATACTACTATTCAGTCAAAATGATAAAAGCGACTAGAGTAAGTAGTATTCGCTTAAATGTGCTGCAGCCTTGAGCTGTCAAATAACCTATGGTTAGGTCTATTTGAATACATAGACTTTTGCCCTAAATGATAAGTGCATTGACCAAGATGATGGCCTCAGCACTCAGGGTCCGATATAGTTTGCCCCAGAAAGCTACCAGAATACAGCGCCCAAATGCCTGCTAAGATCTATAATAGTAGGTAATCACTTCCACAACACACACACATAACTGTCGGGATCAACGTCCCACAACCATCTGACAGACTTGGTAAGTAGCGGACCTAGTGGTGTTTAAGTAGGGCTAGCTCCACCTCTTCTCATGGAGGCTCGTCTGCTTCAGCACAAATCATCATTTAGGGGCGGGGCCAGTCGGCTCCGGCCGGATGATCATGTGACCTCTCACTGATTCTCCCCCAGATGCTGCATCACAGTGCTGCTCTCGTGAGAGCTGTCATGTTATCTGCAGTTCCAGAGCCTGCGTCTGCAGGATACCACAGTGGCAAGTTCTCAGATGTAATCATGTACCCATCCACTTCCTCTATGGGTGCAGCAGAGGGACGCTCCGAGATGCGGTCATGTGACCATCCCCTGTCATCTCAGGAACGTCCTTTCGGCATTTTGCTAGGAGACTATATGGGGCAGTGCCTGTATACTGCAGAAATATGCTGCTGCAGTGAAAGTTCATCATTGGGTGATAAAACTATGATGTACCGTCATCTAAGTACACTGAAGTTGAGAGGAAACTGCATGAATTATCATGTATATTGTGTCCAAACACCTGAAAAATAAATAAATTTAAGATGATGATTGATGAGTTTGGCTGAATTTTTACGATTTCCACGAGATTTCTTCTATCAAGTTAATGCAGATACGGTAAGTACAAAGGTAACCAATCAAATAAATCATAGTGTCAAACGCCAGGTAGTTGTAGAGTTCGGAGGGGATCACTGGATGCCTTAGCACATATTCTGAACAGGCAAGTCAGATTTCAAGAGATAACTGACTAGCCGATGTATATTAAGGTATAGATAATGTTGACTAAGCGTGCCCAGGGTATATCGTAACCACATGGGCATATAGTGGATGTGAAAGCCTCTCAAACCGCATAGACAGAACTGAATCAGTACTGAAATGGCCACTGAGTGGCAGATCAACATTAAGACGTGTAGAGGCCGGTTCGGATTTATGACACGTTAAAGAAGCCCTATAAATCAAAGGACTAGGCAAGTACGGGTGTCAGGGCCTAATTTATCGGTTTAGTGACGGGTGAATTTTACGAAATAAAGGGGGCAAAAGACAGGCACTCGTTTAGTCCATTAGGGGCCACACTGTTGAGACGATGTATCCACGCCGATTCCTTTTGGAGTAAAATACGGTCCACGTTACCTCTGCGTGCAGTGACTCTGAGTATCTCGATACCTCTGAATTTTACTGCATGTGGATCATTCCCATGTGCCTCACGAACGTGGTTCGCCAGACTGGTTGTTTCGCCGCGATTTATATTTCCTAAGTGGGCTAGAACACGTCTTCTCAGCTGTTGCATTGTTTTTCCCACGTAATCTTTTGGGCAGGGACAGGTTGCGACGTAGATGACTGCAGTCGATCGACAATTTATAAAGCTCCTGATGTCATATGATTTCCCTGTAGCGGCTTAAGTAAACGAAGCCGTTCTCTCCATGAACGGGCAGACCTTACATCCTGAACATCTGAAAGATCCAACGCTCAGGTTACGACCTAACCAGTTATTTGTGTCGGGTGGCGGGACAAAGTGGCTATGGACAAGCCTATCTTTTAGACTTCTCCCTTTCCTGTACGTTATTAAAGGTTTTTCCAAAAGGCACTCCGCTAGATCAGGATCCCGTCTCAGAACATTCCAGTAACATACAGTTAACCCTTCTGTCTCAGTGAATATACTGTAGTTCATATAGACCTATCTCATTACTGAACACAGACTATAAAATCCTCACTAAAATACTGGCTTCACGCCTAAACCAAGTCATAAAAAACATTATACACCCAGACCAAACAGGCTTTATCCCTGGAATGTCCACGTCAGATAACATTAGAAGGACGCAGGTAATTACACAGGTGGGGTGGAGGTGGAGGTCAGACTGGCCCCTGGCCTCATTGGATGCAGCTAAGGCATTCGACTTGGTTGAATGGCCATACCTGATGAGGACTTTACGGAAGTTTGGATTCGGGGATGCATTTGTCAGATGGATCTCTATTCTATACAAGGCACCGACGGCTAGGGTGGTGGTAAACGGCCTGACCTCCGCCTCCTTCCTGCTTCACAGAGGGACCAGACAGGGCTGCCCGCTTTCCCCTCTCCTATTCGCAATTGCCATAGAACCCCTGGCCTTGAGGATCCGACAACATGCCTCATATAGAGGCGTCCAAGTGGGACCCAGAGAAGACAGGATAGGGCTATACGCGGATGACATAATACTGTATATGTCGGACCCCAAGAGTACCCTACCACTAGCTATCACCCTAAGAGACCAGTTTGGAAACTTCTCGGGCCTCCGCATAAACTGGCAGAAATCCGCATATATGCCTTTAAAACCAGAGGGCTGGCAGACGGGGGAGGTGTTCTGTAATCTACAGGTCACCCCCCAGTTTAAATACCTTGGGATCCATATTACCAGGGACCATACCCTGAGCCTTGACCTAAACATCACCCCCTTACTGACAACCCTACAACTAAAACTGAAAGCCTGGAGCTCGCTGCCACTGTCCGTAGCAGGCAGAATAAATCTCATAAAAATGATAATACTCCCCAAGTATCTATACTGTCTAGAACACGCAGAAACAACAATACCACAGAAATTCTTCAAAAAAACCAACTCCCTAATAGTATCATTTATCTAGGGGAATACTAGAGCCAAACTTCGAATGGACACCCTACAGCGACCCAAAGAAATGGCAGGAATGGCATTACCAGACTTAAAGCTCTATTATTTAGCGGGTCAGGTCAGATATATCCGCCACTGGCTGTCGGGCTCTTCTCTCCCCAACTCCGAGCACCACCTGATGTTTTTCCTGTCGGAGGCGTCCCTTTGGATCCTCTTGGAGAAACCAGGATTGTTGACGAAACAGATGTTACCCATTCACAGACTTGCGACTAATGTATGGCAGGCATGCAAGCTACTGACCAAACGGGAAGGCACCCCTCTGGAGACCCCTCTATGGGACAATAGAGCATTACCGCATCTGGTGAATCTACCAGACAAACAATTCTGCATAAATCTAGGAATCACTACTTTAGAACACCTATATACTGATCAAGTACTACTCTCCTTCGAGCAACTACAAGAATTACACCAAATCCCAAGAACAGGCTTCTATAGGTACTTACAACTCAGGCACGCCCTAACAGCACAATTCCCAGAACCCAGACAACCCTTCTCACAGTACCCATTAATAGGTATACTGTGCACCCAGGGACCCAAAGGATTGATATCGGCACTGTACACCCACCTACTACAATCCAAGATCCCTGAAACGCCAATGACAGTGGTGGAAAGATGGAAAGAGCTCATTCCCACCCTCACTAATGAGGACTGGGAAACTGCAATGTCCACGTACACAGCGGTATCACCAGCTGCAAACAACAAACTAACTCAATTATATATATTACACCAGTGCTATTTGTCGCCGACTAGACTGCATAAAATGAATAGGATACCCACAAATCAGTGCCATGGATGTAGAGCCCCCAATGCAAACTTCAATCATCTAATATGGAGCTGCCCCAACATCTACACATACTGGGGAGAAATCACAGAGTTCCTAACCCAACTGATGGGTATACCAGTACCACAAGACCCAGCAGTTTGCTTACTGGGCATTCTAGACGAAGAACAGTGGCAATATCAGGCAGGATATTTCTTACTAAGACACTATTCTATGCCCGCAAGGCAATAGCTCTGCGATGGATGGATAGACACCCCCGACACTCTCAAAATGGCAGAGCATAGTAAATGCTATCCTACCATATGAAAAAATAGTGTACAAAAATAGAAAATGCCCCGAGAAATTCGATAGGGTGTGGGAAAGATGGTGCGGATCAATGAGTACAATATTCACACAAGACCAATTCCAAAGCCTGCTGAGAGTAACAGTACCTAGAACGAACCGGTAAAATATGAGAAAGTAACGGTCCTCCACTGACTCCATGAACAAATACACTGTCACACTGTATTCAACTCTAGCATGTGTTAATGTTAATGTAACGTATTTAAATGTAATTATACAATCATAAGAGCCTATGATGTAACCAAAGTTGTTTATTCATGCAATGTATGTAATACATACTGTCAATAAAACAAGTTTAAGAAAAAAACAACAAAAAACGCTCACTGTTGCCCTCATCCACTCTTGGCTCGATTATTGCAACTTGCTGCTGATTGGCCTCCTCTGCTCCAGACTCTATCCACCCCAATTCATTCTGAATGCGGCAGCCAGGCTCATCTTCCTGTCCAGTCGCTACTCAGACGCCTCTCCCCTGTGCCGGTCACTGCACTGGCTGCCTGTCAAATATAGAATGCAATTCAAACTCACTAGCCTCATCCACAAAGCCCTCTGCAGCACCGCCACGCCCTACATTGCCTCCCTCATCTCAATCCACCACCCAGCCAGCGCCCTTCGCTCCGTTAACACAATGAGATTGTGTCCCTTTAATTCGAACCTCTTTTTCCTGCCTCCAAGACTTCTCCAGAGCAGCACCAGTCCTATAGAATGTGCTACCCAAAACTATCCGGGCACTCGCACGACTTCAGGTATGCTCTAGAAACGCACCCCTTCAGGGAGACATACCACATCTCCTAAACCGAACCCCCCTGTACTCTGCCTGATAACATGCTCCGTATCCTGCTGACTACAATCCCTGCTAGCCATAATCAACCATCCCCTGCAGTCACACTGATTCTGCCACCACACAGCTTAGGTCTGTCCATTGTCTGTGTGTATAGCATCCCTCACTCTCCACCTCGCCATCTCCAGACCCTTTACCTTCTGTTTCCCCCTATTATCTGTAGTATGTAAGCTCGTTAGAGCCCCTCACCCCTACTTTTTCCATCAATCAATTACTACATGTAACAGTGCTTTTTGTATCTATATTTTTTGTATCTGTTCTCCCCTGTATTGTAAGCACAGCAGGATATGTTGGCGCCATATAGATAAAGATTATTTGTTATTATTATTAGAGGGTGAAGTTATCAGACACCTCTCATTATCATTGGAGGGAAAAGTCAATAGAGACATCTCATTAAAATTAGACTGCTCTCACTAGAGGCATCTCATTATCTTTAAAAGGTGAGGTCACTGTCATTTAAGGAAGTAGGACCTTTTTATTTTTTTACATTTCTTAACCCTACTGGGAACTAGACTATGTAATCTGTCAATCACTCTTATAATACTGTGCAGTACTTCTGTATTGCAGCGTATTATGCCTCATAGGTATTCAAAGATAGCAGAGTTGATTACCTTCATTTGGCCCCTAATTGCTATGACAATCCACCATCATCCAGCAATCTCCCTCTGAAAGTGAAAGTCCCTCTGTCAAACTCCTTAAAGGGGTTCTGACACAAATAATTTTTTTATGCTTTAGCAGCCATTGTTCCCTGCTCTGCCTAATGGACACAGGGAACCCATGGTTTAATGGCTGCTAAAGCATAAAAATCTTATACTTACCTTTTCTTCTGTTATGGTTGTCAGCAGCAGGGTCATCCTCTTCTTCCTGCACGAGCCGCGCCGCTCCGGGATCGAGCGCATGCGCAGTGGAGAGGTGCCCTCTGACAGGAGTCAGGATGGGCCGCGTCTCCACTGCGCATGCGCAGAATCTCGGAGTTCAGCAGGACGGACGGGCCGCCCACAGCAAGCACTGCTTGTGACGTGCTTGCTGTAGGCGGCCCGTCCGTTCACCTCGGAAGTGCCTAATGGATGGAGCAGAGCAGGAAGCGGTCTTTTTGACTGCTCCTGCTCTGCTTTTACAAGGCACAGAAGAAGATGCCGGCTGGAGGGGACATGACATGCCTGGCGATCGGGCCAGGCCAGGCAAGGTGAGTAAAATTTTTTTTTTTTTATGTCAGAACCCCTTTAAAATGCAGTGGTCCCTGGCATCAAAGTAGTTAAATGGCCAGGATTGGAACTATATGTTTCTATCTCTGGTCCCAGTTGTTGCAGCAGGCTCTTTTCTGTATCCATAGCAGTCATTATCACTATGCTGTATATTTACAGTGGTTTGGGAAATTACTCACCCACTGCACACTAAATTTTTAAAAGGAATGAGTTAAAAGCTACAGGACTTGCCTATAGTTTACACGCACATGTAGGTCTCTCACAGCTCACCTCAGGTTTAATCTTTTTCCACGCTGCAGGCTAAGGGTGGATTCAGACGACTGTATATCGGCTCAGTTTTCACGCCGAGCTGATATACGGTGTCCTTGTCTGCAGGGGGGGGGTGGAAGAGCCAGGAGTAGGAGCTGAGCTCCTGGCCCCTCCCTGCCTCCTCTCCACCCCCTCTCTGCTCCTCTGCACTATTTGCAACAAAAAGAGGCGGGATGGGGGCGGGGTTAAGTTTTGAGAATTATCCCCACCCTGTCCCGCCTCTCCCTATTGCAAATAGTGCAGAGGGGCGGAGAGGAGGCAGAGAGGGGGCGGGAGCTCAGAGCACTGCTCCTGGCTCTTCCAGGCCCCCGATCCTGCAGAGAGAGAAGACGTATATCGGCTGGGTGTGAAACCCCAGCCGATATACGTTCGTCTGAATCCACCCTAAGGGTGACTACTCACTACAGTTTTTTTTTTCCCTGTGAAATTCGCAGCATTTTTTTTCTGCAGGGCTCTATGGGACTTGTAATGTTAAAATTGCGATCGCGCAAAATCGCGATTTCGCGGTATATTGCTATTTTGCTCGATCACGATTTTAACATTACAAGTCCCATAGACCCCTGCAGAAAAAAAAATGCTGCGAATTTCGCAGGGAAAAAAAAACTGTAGTGGGTAGTCACCCTAAGAGTTCTTGGCAGTTAGTGAGGTGTTACTAGCAACTGCCAAACTATTAGGATGCAGTGAATGTGTGGGCCCTGTAAGGCATGGCACATAAGGTGTTTGACAAAGGAATAAAGCTCTGTCTGTCCACCTATCTGTAACGCCATGACATTCTGATGGATTGCCATAGCAGGTGGGGACTGACAAAAACCCCTGGTCTACTATTGGTAGATATCTACGAGGACATGCCAAGTCAATGCAATGGCTGCAAAAGTAAAACAAGCATCATACAACTTCTGTACTTTGACAAAAACATAAAAAAGTTATGACCCTGAGTGTGCCAAACAAACCAAATTATTATTGTTCTCAGTAAGAGAAACAAAATAAACTTGTAGATGTGACACCTTTAAATGACTAAAAGAAAGGATGTTATACCAGCAGCAAGCTTTCAAGGCTACTTAGGCCTCCTCACCAGGTTGGCATAGCAAAACATCTGAAGAAACATATATATATATATATATATATATATATATATATATATATATATATATATATATATATATATATCGCTATGACCTAATTTTTTTGTCTTAGTCATAAAAGGTATCACATCTACAAGATTACACACCTGTTTCTCAAAAAATAAGACAGGGTCTTATATTAATTTTTGCTTCAAAATATTTTAGCTTTTTTACATGTATGGCTGCCTGGGCACTATTTAAATTGGCTTTTTTTCATTAACTGTAACTTAGGCTTATTTTTGGAGTAGGGCTTATATTTGAAGCATCCTCAAAAATCCAGAAAAATAATGCTAGGTCTTATTTACAGGGTAAGTTTTATTTTCAGGATAACAGGTAGAGATGAGCGAACGTACTCGGTAAAGCACTACTCGTCCGAGTAATGTGCTTTATCCGAGTATCGCTCTGCTCGTCCTGAAAGATTCGGGGCGCGCCGCGGAGCGGGGAGCTGCAGGGGAGAGCGGGGAGGAATGGAGGGGAGATCTTTCTCTCCTTCTCTCCCGCCCGCTCTCCCCTGCTCCCCGCTGCGACTCACCTGTCAGCAGCGGCGCGCCCCGAATCTTTCAGGACGAGCAGAGCGTTACTCGGATAAAGCACATTACTCGGACGAGTAGTGCTTTACCGAGTACGTTCGCTCATCTCTAATAACAGGGTATATACAAAAAAACTGAGAAATGGCGGGATTAATCTGCATAAAAAAAAATAACAAACAAAAATGCAATCCTGCATGCTGAAGGGGTTAAAGGCACTACTCAGTTATATCATAAAAGTAATCATTTACATAATTCTGCTCCAGCAGCAGAAGTTTTCTCTTCAGGTGCATGCCGTGCTGCAATTTCAGACACTGTAACATGTAAGTAGCTGCAGTATAGGCAGACCCCTGTAACTCTCTCGTAGCAGAAGTATAGGCAGGCAGAGCCCAGTAAAATTTCTGTAGTAATAGTATAGGCCAACCTCTGAAACATTGGGATACCATGAGCGTAGGCGAAGACCGGAAAAATTAGCTGGATAAGAGTGTAGGCGTGAGCCTCAAAAACTAGTGTACCAAGAGTACAAGTGTAACTATGAAAAATTTATCAACCGAGAGGGCAGGTGAAACCCATAAACATTTTTTTAAAGATACAGCTCACTGTTGCTTAATTTGTAACACAGCCTGTAGGCAGCCCTGTTGAAAAAAATTGGTTCATGTAACAGTCGCAATACTTTTGAAACTTAGAAAAATTGTAAAAACATTGGTAGATGTAGATGAGCCTTTTGGGCTGCAGAAAAATTGGCCGTTCAGCGCGATGACATGTTGTTTCTGGAGGAGGAGTAGCAGGAGGAGGAATAATATCAGAGACAGATTGACAAAGAGAAATGCCCTGTTTTCCCGGTGATAGAGAGGAGTGCTTTTATCTGCGGTTGCAGCGAAAAGATTCTTTTGGTCCCGCTGCTCTCCGCTGGTGGAGAAGAGAACTCTGGGGAAATCCAGGCTTTGTTCATCTTTATGAGTGTAAGCATGTCGGCACTGGCAGTTGACAGGCAAGTACGCTTGTCCGTGATGATTCCGCCAGCAGCACTAAACACCCTCTCTGACAAGACGCTAGTGGCAGGGCAACCAAGCACCTCCAGGGCATACAGTGCAAGTTCGTGCCACCTGTCCAGCTTTGACACCCAATAGTTGTATGGAGCTAAGGCATCACGGAGGACGGTGGTACGATTGGCTACGTACTCCCTCACCATCTTTTTACAATGCTCCCTCTGACTCAGCCTTGACTGGGGAGCGGTGACACAGTCTTGCTGGGGAGCCATAAAGCTGGCAAAGGCCTTGGAGAGTGTTCCCCTGCCTGCGCTGAACATGCTGCCTGATCTCCGCGCCTCCCCTGCTACTTGGCCCTCGGAACTGCACCTTCTGCCGCTAGCACTGTCAGAGGGGAAGTTTACCACCAGTTTGTCCACCAGGGCCCTGTGTTATTGCATCACTCTCGAACCCCTTTCCTCTTCGGGAATGAGAGTGGAAAGGTTCTCCTTATACCGGGGGTCGGCTGAATGTTTCAGCTAGGAATAATGGAATAGGACCACGGTTCTATTTTGTTGGTTTTCGGAACTGGGGCCATGATTTGGAGGGATGGCCGGGGGCATTCGTATTGTGCCGCTAGAGGTGAAATTCTTGGACCGGCGCAAGATGGACCAAAGTGAAAGCATTTGCCTAGAATGTTTTTATTGTTGGAGGAGGAGGAGGAGGAGGGGGAGGGTTTAGAGGAGGTGCCATAGACCGCCGCAGATACCAGAACCGAGGAAGGACCCGCAATTCTGGGTGTGAGTAGGACGTTTGCGGTCCCAGGCTCTGACTCGGTCCCAGCCCCCACCAAATTCACCCAATGTGCCATCAGGGAGATATAGTGGCCCTGCCCGCCAGTACTTGTCCACGTGTCCGTGGTTAAGTGGACCTTCCCAATAACCTTGTTGGTGAGGGCACGATTGATGTTGCGGGAGACGTGCTGGTGTAGGGCTGGGACGGCACACCGGGAAAAATAGTGGCAACTGGGGACCGAGTAGCGTGGGACCGCCGCCGCCATCATGTTTTTGAAAGCCTTCATTTCCACAAGCCTGTACGGCAGCATCTCCAGGCTGATCAATTTCGCTATGTGCACGTTTAAAGCTTGAGCGTGCGGCGTATTTGCACTTGCGCTCCAAGGCTTGCGCTAGCGACAGCTGGATGCTGCGCTGAGAGACATTGCTGGATGGGGCCGAGGACAGCGGAGGTGAGGGTGTGGGTGCAGGTTGGGAGGCGCTCGTGCCTGTGTCCTGATAGGGGTTTGGATCTGAGTGGCAGGTTGGGGCACAGGGAGAGAGGCAGTGGTGCGACCCGGAGGCGGTGAAAGGCCTTCGTCCCACCTTGTGGGGTGCTTGGCCATCATATGCCTGCACATGATGGTGGTGGTGAGGCTGGTAGTGGTGGCTCCCCGGCTGATCTTGGCCCGACACAGGTTGCACACCACTGTTCGTCGGTCGTCCGCGCTCTCACTGAAAAACATCCACACCTTTGAAGACCTAGGCCTCTGCAGGGTGGCTTGGCGCGAGGGGGTGCTTTGGGAAACAGTTGGGGGAGTCTTCGCTCTGGCCCTGCCTCTACCCCTGACCACCCCACTGCCTCTTCCAACCTGTCCTGCTGCTGCACTTGCCTCCCCCTCTGAAGACCTGTCCTCAGTTGGCTTAGCGAACCAGGTGGGGTCAGTCACCTCATCGTCCAGCGGCTCTTCCTCCGAATACTCTGTGCACTCCTCCCTCGGACTTACTGCCCTTACTACTACCTCACAGATAGACAACTGTGTCACATCATCATCGACCTCCTCACCCACTGAAAGCTCTTGAGACAGTTGCCGGAAGTCCCCAGCCTCATCATCCATCCCCCGGGAGCTTTCCAAAGGTTGGGCATCGGTCACGACAAACTCCTCAGGTGAGAGAGGAACCATTTTTTCCCAATCAAGGCAGGGGCCCGAGAACAGTTCCTGGGAGTCTGCTCATCAGAATGTGTCATTTTCATGGAGTGAGGAGGCTGGGAGGAAGGAGGAGCAGCAGCGAGAGGATTCAGAGTTGCAGCAGTGGACGGCATAGAAGACTTGGTGGTCGATACATTGCTGGATGCATTTTCTGCCATCCACGACAGGACTTGCTCACACTGCTCAGTTTGTAATAAAGGTCTACCACGTGGACCCATAAATAGTGATATGAAGCTGAGGACTCCAGAAACTTGCCTCTCTCCTAATCCCGCAGCAGCCGGCTGTGATTCACCTGGACCAGGAACTCGGCCTGTGACCACACCCTCACTTGGACCTCCGCGTCCTCGCCCGCGTCCATGTCCTCTAGGCCTACCCCTACCCCTCAGCATGGTGGATTACGAATAGAGCAGACACAGAGCGGTCTGAATAATTATGCAATTATTGGCGTGCAGTTGGAGGCTGACAGCGGTTATGTAACGCACACTGCAGTCCTAAAAAAGTTATACGCAAGTCTGCAAAAAGGCCTAGCTGGGTAATAGTGAGGCAACTCCCAGCAGCCACGCAGTACAATGCACACGGTCACAGGTAGCCCTAAGAAGGAGCTTTTTTGGGGGACTTGTTGACAGGATTCTACACTAGCACTGTTCCTGCCTCAACAGTACTGCCCCTATACTCTGTATAATTGGCTGCAGACTGAGAACGCTATAGCCTGCACAGCCCAAGATGAAAAAAAAAAATGTGCAAAACTGATCCCAGCAGCCACAATAGTAATGCACATGGTCAGATGTGGCCCTAAGAAGGACCGTTGGGGTTCTTGAAGACGCTAACAGTAGCCTAACACTCTCCCTATAGCAGGAACAGCACTCTCCCTAATCTCTGCCAGCGTGTGTCTGTGGCGATCCGCGGGCAGGACCGCTTTAAATACTCTGCGGTCACTTGATCTCACCAGCCACTCACTGCAGGGGGGTGGGATAGGGCTGGCACGTCACAGGAGGAAGTTGTAATGCCTTCCCTGCATGTCTATTGGCCAGAAAATGGCACTAAACATGCAGGGAAGGAAATGGAACTGACTCGAGTACCGCGTGGTGCTCGTCTCGAGTAACGAGCATCTCGAGTACCCTAATGCTCGAGCGAGCATCAAGCTCGGACAAGTGTGCTCGCTCATCTCTATTTATACTGCAATAATTTTTAAGTGTTATTTTATTTTTTGCAGACTCCACAAAATATATAAATTTAGCATTACTTTTTCACATTTACTAGCAAATTTCAAAATCTGAATTTTTTAAGGACCAAATCAGTTCTGACGTGGATTTTAAGAACCTGTATATCAGAATCCCCCATGAATTGCCTCATTTTAAAATCTGCACCCTTTAAAGTATTCAAAATGACATTTAGGAAGTTTATTAACCCTTTAGATGTTTTACATTACATTAGAAGAACGTCCATCAGAAATTAGAACAGTTTAATTTTTCTACAGATTTTCAATTTAAAACCATTTTTCCTATAAAACAGCAGGAGTTAGCAAAGAAACAAAACTTGGAATGTATTACCGAGATTCCACTGTTTTTAGAAATCCCCCATATGTGGATGTAGCCTGTTGTATGGGCACATCGCAGGACTTAGAAGTAAGGAGCGCTTCTTGGCTTTTTGAATGCAGATTTTGCTGGAATAATTTTTGGACCCCCTGCAGTGTTTGCAGCCCCTGAGGTACCAGTGCATTTGAAACCCCCAGAAACTGACCCCATTTTGAAACTACACCTCTCAGTAAATGTATTAAAGGGTGTAGTAAGCGTTTTGAACACACAGGTGTTTGAGGAATTTTTTTAACAATTTGAGTTGAAAATGAAAAAGTTTAATTCTCATTGACTGGAACATTTTTTGCGTCAAGATTTGAGACCCCCAAACATTTCATCTTGCACTGATCTTGGCTGCTGGACTTCAATCACTTCCATGGTGTTATGTACTCCCGTTTCTTACTCCTCAAGGTCCTGGTTAGAAAAATAAAATGTCTTATCATTCTCTTCCATTACGATAGGTGCTGACAACTCGGATGATTCATCCTCAGATTAGTCCAACTCAGAGGGTTCAGAAGAGGACAGCATATAGTCCCGTGTACAGGCCCTTGTAGCCTATCTGGAAAATCCGGGTTGAGGTTCGGGAGACCAGCTCCAAATGCATAGCCTGCACTTCTTCTCTCACCATAAGGCAGATCATTGCTCGTCCTTAACGATCTATGCTGTACAGTCTATACATATCAGCTGTTTTGTACTGTCGTCCAATTTTTTTGCACACAATGCACATCGCCTTACTCTTTTTTTTTGTCAATTTTTGCCTTTAATGCTTCATCCTGTAAATAGGAGAAGCCATCATACCAACATTCAAATGTCTTTTGCAGTTCTGGTTTGTCCAAGTGGACTACTTACAGTTGGTAGATTCCCCTTGTCAGCATCCACACTATCCATGGCATTTGGGAGGTTATGCAGAGCTTAAATCCCGTAGGAAAAGCTCTCATGGATTGAAATCTGGCACTTTTTTTCTCCCTTAGCGCACCGCCGCCGATGGAGCGTGTGTCTGATCTCAGCGCACACGGTGCGGTGTCATCATTCCGAGCCGGCCACCGTTAGACGCCGGACCCAAGCGAAGGGTTGCTAAGGCATTTGCCGAAGGGCTGCAATCTCTTGACCACCGGCGGTGTCCCCACCACCTTTCCACTCTCCAGAACGGGCACCAGAATCTGGACTCTTGGGTGAGTAATTTTTCACGTCTATCCTCCGGCACAGAGAATTCCCTCTGTGTCCATTGGGACAGAAAGAAACACTGGAGAATGGTGGTGGGAGGTGGCCTTAAGAACTCTCCTCTTCCTGTCACAATGAACTCAAGAGGGGCAACCTCCATGTGTGCTGTCAGGATGGACATTATGGTAAATGAATATTTAGTGGTGCTCGCTTTATTTTTTTTCTTATACTTCCTTTCCTTCCAGTTTATACCTGGTTCAGCTTTATGTCCTACTTCACCCCTGTGCCATACTGGGCTCAGCCTTATGTCCTTTCTTCCTTCTATGTCACATCTTGTTCAATTCTTCAGTCCTCCTTTCCTCCAGTGTCATACCTAGTTTACTTATTTTCCTTCCTTCCTCCTGTATCATACCTGATTCAACTTTATGTCTTCTTTCCTTCCCACATCATACTTGGTCTAGCCTTTTATCCTCCTTCCCTTCCATGTCACACCTGGTTCAGTTCTTTTGTCTTTCCTCCCTCCCATGTCAGGCCTGATTTAGCTTTATGTCCTCCTTCCCTCCTATGTCATACCTAGTCTAGCCTTATGTCCTTCCTCCCTCCCATGTCACACTTGGTTCAGTTCTTTAGTCTTTCTTCCATCCTGTGTTAGACCTTGTTCAGTTCTTCGTCCATCCTCCCTCCTTTGTCACACCAGGTTCATTTCTTGTACTCTTCTTCCCCCATATCACACCTAGTTCAGCTTTTTGTCATTCCTTCCACCCTTGTCACACCTGGTTCAGCTTTATGTCCTTCCTCCCCCTGTACTCCACCATATCCTACACAAGGATGCCCATGTGAAAATCATATTCCCGGACCCTCCACTTCTGTGTTACAGGCAACCTCCAAATTTGAGGAACTTCATAGTCAGGATTGCATTGCCCTCTGACACACAGAAAGGAACTTATCCCCGCAATGTAAGGAGCTGCACGACCTGCTCACATGTTCTGACCACGGACAGGATACAAATCTCCAACACACAATGGGATTATAAGATCCCGAGGACATTCACATGTTCCATGTCTGATGTTGTGTACCTGATCCTGTGTAGTAAATGTCCGGTTGGGGGCCTTTATGTTGGAGAAACAGGACAAAAACTGAAAGCCAGGATGAGATCTCATTGCCACACAAGTAAACAGAGAAAAACAGAATTACCTGTGGCCGAGCACTTTTCTAGTTATTGACACGACATAGAACATATGAATGTTATGATACTAAAGGACGGTTTCAAGTCTCGAAGCCATAGAAGAATTTGGGAATATAAATTTATAACAACTTTTGGCACTTTGAAGAGTGGATTAAATTCTTCATGAGGATTCATGCGTGAATGGGAGGTATGAGACATCTATAGCACAGATAAGACTGCTGGCCTGGTGACCCCCCAACAATAATTCACGGACCATAAAAGTTTCACTCCTTATCAGTGTCTAGTTAAAAATGTTTGTGTTTCTGTTGCAGTATTCCTTTAAGTGCACACCAATCGCATATATATCTGTGGCTTGTATTAAGTATGTGTGTTTAAATATGCATGCCTGTTTGGATCTATTTCATTTAACCCTGAAGAAAAACCATGCATTGGTTCGGAAGCACTAACATCATTCATTTTTGTTAGCAATTAAAAAGTATCATATCTACAAGATCACATGGTTTCTCTTGCTGGGAACAATCACAACCCCCCCCCCCCCTCCCCTCTGTGTCACACCAGGTTGAGTTATTTTCCTTCTTACCTGCTGTGTTATACATAGTTCACTGCTTTTCTTTCCTCCCTCTTGTTTTAAATCTGGTTCAGCTTTATGTCCTCTGTGCCTTGTTATAAGTATGTATGTTATAAGTGTGTATAAATATTCATGCCTCTTCAGATCTATTTCATTTTAGCCTGAAGAAGAACCCCAGAGGTTTTCAAGCCCGCTATTACGTCATGTATTTTTGTTAGCCATTAAAAGGTATCATATCTACAAGATTACGTGGTTTCTCTAGCTGGGAACAATCACATTTTCCTTCCC
This sequence comes from Eleutherodactylus coqui, assembly GCF_035609145.1. NCBI lineage: Eukaryota > Metazoa > Chordata > Amphibia > Anura > Eleutherodactylidae > Eleutherodactylus > Eleutherodactylus coqui. Next base: position 30,614,238 of record NC_089842.1, read on the forward strand.
TCCTGTGTTATACCTGATTCACCTCTTCTTTTTCCTCCCTCCTGTATAACACCTGTTTCAGCCTTTTGTCTTTCTTCCTTCCTGTGTCACCTGCATACTAAGCAATCCAAACTCTACCGACTTTCATAACTCTCCCGAATGTAAACTGACCTGAGCCCAACAAGGAGCAGAAGACGATGAGGATAGCAGTAGAGAAGACATTCATCTTGACAACAGTTTCAAAGGATGTGAGTGAGATGAAATTTTTAGGTAGTGGTCAGGGATGTCATCTGGGCTTCTTATATACTCTTCTAGGATGCAGAAGCAGATATAGGGTGATGATATTTACCCAGGAGGCATCATGCCCTGTGGGGCTGGACTGTAGAGACATCAAAGCCAAGCCACACCAAACTGCCTCAACTACTGAAATAAGACTGCTGAAAATATTTACTGCAATCATCCACAAATTCCCGTCTCTACCTGCATAGAGCCAGCGGCCTGAAGAAACCTAATTAACCCCTGTGAATGATTCAATGCTGTGGAGGCAGCAGAGAGAATATAGTAGCTCCTCCATTATCCTCATTAGTTCTTGTTTCTTTATTAGTGGAATCTAATAGAAATGTACAAACAAAGCTCAGTTTTAGTTTTTTTTCAGGTTCTGATTCTTTGCCTCTTTTTTCCATTTTGGTTGTAATTAGAGATGAGCGAGCACCAAAATGCTCGGGTGCTCGTTACTCGGGACGAAATTTTCGCGATGCTCGAGGGTTCGTTTCGAATAACGAACCCCATTGAAGTCAATGGGCGACCCGAGCATTTTTGTATTTCGCCGATGCTCGCTAAGGTTTCCATGTGTGAAAATCTGGGCAATTCAAGAAAGTGATGGGAACGACACAGCAACGGATAGGGCAGGCGAGGGGCTACATGTTGGGCTGCATCTCAAGTTCACAGGTCCCACTATTAAGCCACAATACCGGCAAGAGTGCCCCCCCCCTCCTAACAACTTTTACTTCTGAAAAGCCCTCATTAGCAATGCATACCTTTGCTAAGCACCACACTACCTCCAACAAAGCACAATTACTGCCTGCATGACACTCCGCTGCCACTTCTCCTGGGTTACATGCTGCCCAACCGCCCCCCCCCCCACAGCGCACACCAAAGTGTCCCTGCGCAGCCTTCAGCTGCCCTCATGCCACACCACCCTCATGTCTATTTATAAGTGCGTCTGCCATGAGGAGGAACCGCAGGCACACACTGCAGAGGGTTGGCACGGCTAGGCAGCGACCCTCTTTAAAAGGGGCGGGGCGATAGCCCACAATGCTGTACAGAAGCAATGAGAAATAGAATCCTGTGCCACCGCCATCAGGAGCTGCACACGTGGGCATAGCAATGGGGAACCTATGTGCCACACACTATTCATTCTGTCAAGGTGTCTGCATGCCCCAGTCAGACCGGGCTTTTTAATTCATAGACACAGGCAGGTACAACTCCCTATTGTGAAGTCCCTGTCGACCGACAGCATGGGTGGCTCCCTGGAACCCACCGGCGGTACATAAATATATCCCATTGCATTGCCCAACACAGCTGAGGTAGTAATGTCATGCTTAATACAGGTGGGCTTCGGCCCACACTGCATGCCCCAGTCTGACTGGGGTTCTTTACAAGTGGACACATGTAGGTTAAACTCCCTGTGGACCCACAGCATGGGTGGGTGCCAGGAAGCCACCGGCGGTACATAAATATATCCCATTGCATTGCCCAACACAGCTGAGGTAGTAATGTCGTGCTAAATGCAGGTGGGCTTCGGCCCACACTGCATGCTCCAGTCTGACTGGGGTTCTTTAGAAGTGGAAACAGATGAATTTATAATTCCCTGTGGACCCACAGCATGGGTGGGTGCCAGGAAGCCACCGGCGGTACATAAATATATCCCATTGCATTGCCCAACACAGCTGAGGTAGTAATGTCGTGCTAAATGCAGGTGGGCTTCGGCCCACACTGCATGCCCCAGTCAGACTGGGGTTCTTTACAAGTGGACACATGTAGGTTAAACTCCGTGTGCACCTACAGCATGGGTGGCTCCCTGGAACCCACCGGCGGTACACAAAAATATCCCATTGCATTGCCCAACACAGCTGAGGTAGTAATGTCGTGCTTAATGCAGGTGGGCTTCGGCCCACACTGCATGCCCCAGTCTGACTGGGGTTCTTTAGAAGTGGAAACAGATGCATTTATAATTCCCTGTGGACCCACAGCATGGGTGGGTGCCAGGAAGCCACCGGCGGTACATAAATACATCCCATTGCATTGCCCAACACAGCTGAGGTAGTAATGTCGTGCTAAATGCAGGTGGGCTTCGGCCCACACTGCATGCCCCAGTCAGACTGGTAATATGTACCTTAACAGTAACCGCGTTGGTGGTAATGTGGTGGTGACTGCGGACCTAGTAGCGCGGTTTTATTTTGTTGGTTTTCGGAATGTGGCCAGGATTAAGTGGGCCGTGGCGGGGGATGTTTTTGAGGCACTACGTGTCCTCTCCACGTGTCCGTGGTTATATGCACCTTAACAGTAACAGCGTTGGTGGGAAATGGCCTCGCCGCCATCATGTCTTTGGGAAGCCTCTGTTTCCACACCCCAGAGACATACCATTAGCAGCGGTACAGGCAGAGCCCATAATTAGTAACAGTTCAGCCGTAGCATTAGCGACAGGCCCCACTAACATATCACTAGCAGCATTATAGGGGGAGCACAGTCTTAGTTCCATTTCAGTAATAGTAGCAGCCTACACAGGCCCCAGTAACAATTGCGAAGCAGCAGTATAGTGGGAGCGCAGTCTTAGTTCCATTTCAGTAATAGTAGCAGCCTAGACAGGCCCCAGTAACAATTGCGAAGCAGCAGTATAGTGGGAGCGCAGTCTTAGTTCCATTTCAGTAATAGTAGCAGCCTAGACAGGCCCCAGTAACAATTCCGAAGCAGCAGTATAGTGGGAGCGCAGTCTTAGTTCCATTTCAGTAATAGTAGCAGCCTACACAGGCCCCAGTAACAATTCCGAAGCAGCAGTATAGTGGGAGCGCAGTCTTAGTTTCATCTCAGTAATAGTAGCAGCCTACACAGGCCCCAGTAACAATTCCGAAGCAGCAGTATAGTGGGAGCGCAGTCTTAGTTCCATTTCAGTAATAGTAGCAGCCTAGACAGGCCCCAGTAGCAATTCTGAAGCAGCAGTATAGTAAGAGCGCAGTCTTCGTTCCATTTCAGTAATAGTAGCAGCCTACAGAGGCCCCAGTAACAATTCCGAAGCAGCAGTATAGTGGGAGCGCAGTCTTAGTTCCATTTCAGTAATAGTAGCAGCCTACACAGGCCCCAGTAACAATTCCGAAGCAGCAGTATAGTGGGAGCGCAGTCTTAGTTCCATTTCAGTAATAGTAGCAGCCTACACAGGCCCCAGTAACAATTCCGAAGCAGCAGTATAGTGGGAGCGCAGTCTTAGTTCCATTTCAGTAATAGTAGCAGCCTACACAGGCCCCAGTAACAATTCCGAAGCAGCAGTATAGTGGGAGCGCAGTCTTAGTTCCATTTCAGTAATTGTAGCAGCCTACACCGTCCCCAGTAACAATTCCGAAGCAGCAGTATAGTGGGAGCGCAGTCTTAGTTCCATTTCAGTAATAGTAGCAGCCTACACAGGCCCCAGTAACAATTCCGAAGCAGCAGTATAGTGGGAGCGCAGTCTTAGTTCCATTTCAGTAATAGTAGCAGCCTACACAGGCCCCAGTAACAATTCCGAAGCAGCAGTATAGTGGGAGCGCAGTCTTAGTTCCATTTCAGTAATAGTAACAGCCTAGACAGGCCCCAGTAACAATTCCGAAGCAGCAGTATAGTGGGAGCGCAGTCTTAGTTCCATTTCAGTAATAGTAGCACTCAAGACAGGCCCCAGTAACAATTCCGAAGCAGCAGTATAGTGGGAGCGCAGTCTTCATTCCATTTCAGTAGCTGCAGTATAGACAAGGCCCAAGATACATTTATGTAGCTAAAGTGTAGGCCAACCCCACACACCTTTCTGTACCATGAGTGCAGGCGAAGAACATAGAAATTGCTATGATTACACTGTAGGTGAGGGCCCAAAAAAATTGGTGTACCAACAGTAGTAATGTACCTCAGTAAAAATTGGCCATGCCCAACCAAGATGGCAGGTGAAACCCATTAATCGCTTTGGTTAATGTGGCTTAAGTGGTAACTAGGCCTGGAGGCAGCCCAGTTTAACGAAAAATTGGTTCAAGTTAAAGTTCCAACGCTTTTAAGCACTGCCTGTGCTGTACATGCTGCTCGATCTCCGCACCTCCCCTGCTACCTGGCCCTCGGAACTGCGCCTTCTGCCACTAGCGCTGTCGGATGGGAATTGTCCCAAAGTGTCCCTGCGCAGCCTTCGGCTGCCCTCATGCCACACCACCCTCATGTCTATTTATAAGTGCGTCTGCCATGAGGAGGAACCGCAGGCACACACTGCAGAGGGCTGGCACGGCTAGGCAGCGACCCTCTTTAAAAGGGGCGGGGCGATAGCCCACAATGCTGTACAGAAGCAATGAGAAATAGAATCCTGTGCCACCGCCATCAGGAGCTGCACACGTGGGCATAGCAATGGGGAACCTATGTGCCACACACTATTCATTCTGTCAAGGTGTCTGCATGCCCCAGTCAGACCGGGCTTTTTAATTCATAGACACAGGCAGGTACAACACCCTATTGTGAAGTCCCTGTCGACCGACAGCATGGGTGGCTCCCTGGAACCCACCGGCGGTACATAAATATATCCCATTGCATTGCCCAACACAGCTGAGGTAGTAATGTCATGCTTAATACAGGTGGGCTTCGGCCCACACTGCATGCCCCAGTCTGACTGGGGTTCTTTACAAGTGGACACATGTAGGTTAAACTCCCTGTGGACCCACAGCATGGGTGGGTGCCAGGAAGCCACCGGCGGTACATAAATATATCCCATTGCATTGCCCAACACAGCTGAGGTAGTAATGTTGTGCTAAATGCAGGTGGGCTTCGGCCCACACTGCATGCTCCAGTCTGACTGGGGTTCTTTAGAAGTGGAAACAGATGAATTTATAATTCCCTGTGGACCCACAGCATGGGTGGGTTGCCAGGAAGCCACCGGCGGTACATAAATATATCCCATTGCATTGCCCAACACAGCTGAGGTAGTAATGTCGTGCTAAATGCAGGTGGGCTTCGGCCCACACTGCATGCCCCAGTCAGACTGGTAATATGTACCTTAACAGTAACCGCGTTGGTGGTAATGTGGTGGTGACTGCGGACCTAGTAGCGCGGTTTTATTATGTTGGTTTTCGGAATGTGGCCAGGATTAAGTGGGCCGTGGCGGGGGATGTTTTTGAGGCACTACGTGTCCTCTCCACGTGTCCGTGGTTATATGCACCTTAACAGTAACAGCGTTGGTGGGAAATGGCCTCGCCGCCATCATGTCTTTGGGAAGCCTCTGTTTCCACACCCCAGAGACATACCATTAGCAGCGGTACAGGCAGAGCCCATAATTAGTAACATTTCAGCCGTAGCATTAGCGACAGGCCCCACTAACATATCACTAGCAGCATTATAGGGGGAGCACAGTCTTAGTTCCATTTCAGTAATAGTAGCAGCCTACACAGGCCCCAGTAACAATTCCGAAGCAGCAGTATAGTGGGAGCGCAGTCTTAGTTCCATTTCAGTAATAGTAGCAGCCTAGACAGGCCCCAGTAACAATTCCGAAGCAGCAGTATAGTGGGAGCGCAGTCTTAGTTCCATTTCAGTAATAGTAGCAGCCTACACAGGCCCCAGTAACAATTCCGAAGCAGCAGTATAGTGGGAGCGCAGTCTTAGTTTCATTTCAGTAATAGTAGCTGCCTACACAGGCCCCAGTAACAATTCCGAAGCAGCAGTATAGTGGGAGCGCAGTCTTAGTTCCATTTCAGTAATAGTAGCAGCCTAGACAGGCCCCAGTAACAATTCCGAAGCAGCAGTATAGTGGGAGCGCAGTCTTCGTTCCATTTCAGTAATAGTAGCAGCCTACAAAGGCCCCAGTAACAATTCTGAAGCAGCAGTATAGTGGGAGCGCAGTCTTAGTTCCATTTCAGTAATAGTAGCAGCCTACACAGGCCCCAGTAACAATTCCGAAGCAGCAGTATAGTGGGAGCGCAGTCTTAGTTCCATTTCAGTAATAGTAGCAGCCTACACAGGCCCCAGTAACAATTCCGAAGCAGCAGTATAGTGGGAGCGCAGTCTTAGTTCCATTTCAGTAATTGTAGCAGCCTACACAGGCCCCAGTAACAATTCCGAAGCAGCAGTATAGTGGGAGCGCAGTCTTAGTTCCATTTCAGTAATAGTAGCAGCCTACACAGGCCCCAGTAACAATTCCGAAGCAGCAGTATAGTGGGAGCGCAGTCTTAGTTCCATTTCAGTAATAGTAGCAGCCTACACAGGCCCCAGTAACAATTCCGAAGCAGCAGTATAGTGGGAGCGCAGTCTTAGTTCCATTTCAGTAATAGTAGCAGCCTAGACAGGCCCCAGTAACAATTCCGAAGCAGCAGTATAGTGGGAGCGCAGTCTTAGTTCCATTTTAGTAATAGTAGCACTCAAGACAGGCCCCAGTAACAATTCCAAAGCAGCAGTATAGTGGGAGCGCAGTCTTCGTTCCATTTTAGTAGCTGCAGTATAGACAAGGCCCAAGTTACATTTATGTAGCTAAAGTGTAGGCCAACCCCACACACCTTTCTGTACCATGAGTGCAGGCGAAGAACATAGAAATTGCTATGATTACACTGTAGGTGAGGGCCCAAAAAAATTGGTGTACCAACAGTAGTAATGTACCTCAGTAAAAATTGGCCATGCCCAACCAAGATGGCAGGTGAAACCCATTAATCGCTTTGGTTAATGTGGCTTAAGTGGTAACTAGGCCTGGAGGCAGCCCAGTTTAACGAAAAATTGGTTCAAGTTAAAGTTCCAACGCTTTTAAGCACTGCCTGTGCTGTACATGCTGCTCGATCTCCGCACCTCCCCTGCTACCTGGCCCTCGGAACTGCGCCTTCTGCCACTAGCGCTGTCGGATGGGAATTGTCCCAAAGTGTCCCTGCGCAGCCTTCGGCTGCCCTCATGCCACACCACCCTCATGTCTATTTAGAAGTGCGTCTGCCATGAGGAGGAACCGCAGGCACACACTGCAGAGGGTTGGCACGGCTAGGCAGCGACCCTCTTTAAAAGGGGCGGGGCGATAGCCCACAATGCTGTACAGAAGCAATGAGAAATAGAATCCTGTGCCACCGCCATCAGGAGCTGCACACGTGGGCATAGCAATGGGGAACCTATGTGCCACACACTATTCATTCTGTCAAGGTGTCTGCATGCCCCAGTCAGACCGGGCTTTTTAATTCATAGACACAGGCAGGTACAACTCCCTATTGTGAAGTCCCTGTCGACCGACAGCATGGGTGGCTCCCTGGAACCCACCGGCGGTACATAAATATATCCCATTGCATTGCCCAACACAGCTGAGGTAGTAATGTCATGCTTAATACAGGTGGGCTTCGGCCCACACTGCATGCCCCAGTCTGACTGGGGTTCTTTACAAGTGGACACATGTAGGTTAAACTCCCTGTGGACCCACAGCATGGGTGGGTGCCAGGAAGCCACCGGCGGTACATAAATATATCCCATTGCATTGCCCAACACAGCTGAGGTAGTAATGTTGTGCTAAATGCAGGTGGGCTTCGGCCCACACTGCATGCTCCAGTCTGACTGGGGTTCTTTAGAAGTGGAAACAGATGAATTTATAATTCCCTGTGGACCCACAGCATGGGTGGGTTGCCAGGAAGCCACCGGCGGTACATAAATATATCCCATTGCATTGCCCAACACAGCTGAGGTAGTAATGTCGTGCTAAATGCAGGTGGGCTTCGGCCCACACTGCATGCCCCAGTCAGACTGGTGATATGTACCTTAACAGTAACCGCGTTGGTGGTAATGTGGTGGTGACTGCGGACCTAGTAGCGCGGTTTTATTTTGTTGGTTTTCGGAATGTGGCCAGGAGTAAGTGGGCCGTGGCGGGGGATGTTTTTGAGGCACTACGTGTCCTCTCCACGTGTCCGTGGTTATATGCACCTTAACAGTAACAGCGTTGGTGGGAAATGGCCTCGCCGCCATCATGTCTTTGGGAAGCCTCTGTTTCCACACCCCAGAGACATACCATTAGCAGCGGTACAGGCAGAGCCCATAATTAGTAACATTTCAGCCGTAGCATTAGCGACAGGCCCCACTAACATATCACTAGCAGCATTATAGGGGGAGCACAGTCTTAGTTCCATTTCAGTAATAGTAGCAGCCTACACAGGCCCCAGTAACAATTCCGAAGCAGCAGTATAGTGGGAGCGCAGTCTTAGTTCCATTTCAGTAATAGTAGTAGCCTAGACAGGCCCCAGTAACAACTCCGAAGCAGCAGTATAGTGGGAGCGCAGTCTTAGTTCCATTTCAGTAATAGTAGCAGCCTACACAGGCCCCAGTAACAATTCCGAAGCAGCAGTATAGTGGGAGCGCAGTCTTAGTTTCATTTCAGTAATAGTAGCTGCCTACACAGGCCCCAGTAACAATTCCGAAGCAGCAGTATAGTGGGAGCGCAGTCTTAGTTCCATTTCAGTAATAGTAGCAGCCTAGACAGGCCCCAGTAGCAATTCCGAAGCAGCAGTATAGTGGGAGCGCAGTCTTCGTTCCATTTCAGTAATAGTAGCAGCCTACAGAGGCCCCAGTAACAATTCTGAAGCAGCAGTATAGTGGGAGCGCAGTCTTAGTTCCATTTCAGTAATAGTAGCAGCCAACACAGGCCCCAGTAACAATTCCGAAGCAGCAGTATAGTGGGAGCGCAGTCTTAGTTCCATTTCAGTAATAGTAGCAGCCTACACAGGCCCTAGTAACAATTCCGAAGCAGCAGTATAGTGGGAGCGCAGTCTTAGTTCCATTTCAGTAATTGTAGCAGCCTACACAGGCCCCAGTAACAATTCCGAAGCAGCAGTATAGTGGGAGCGCAGTCTTAGTTCCATTTCAGTAATAGTAGCAGCCTACATAGGCCCCAGTAACAATTCCGAAGCAGCAGTATAGTGGGAGCGCAGTCTTAGTTCGATTTCAGTAATGGTAGCACTCAAGACAGGCCCCAGTAACAATTCCAAAGCAGCAGTATAGTGGGAGCGCAGTCTTCGTTCCATTTTAGTAGCTGCAGTATAGACAAGGCCCAAGTTACATTTATGTAGCTAAAGTGTAGGCCAACCCCACACACCTTTCTGTACCATGAGTGCAGGCGAAGAACATAGAAATTGCTATGATTACACTGTAGGTGAGGGCCCAAAAAAATTGGTGTACCAACAGTAGTAATGTACCTCAGTAAAAATTGGCCATGCCCAACCAAGATGGCAGGTGAAACCCATTAATCGCTTTGGTTAATGTGGCTTAAGTGGTAACTAGGCCTGGAGGCAGCCCAGTTTAACGAAAAATTGGTTCAAGTTAAAGTTCCAACGCTTTTAAGCACTGCCTGTGCTGTACATGCTGATCGATCTCCGCACCTCCCCTGCTACCTGGCCCTCGGAACTGCGCCTTCTGCCACTAGCGCTGTCGGATGGGAATTGTCCCAAAGTGTCCCTGCGCAGCCTTCGGCTGCCCTCATGCCACACCACCCTCATGTCTATTTATAAGTGCGTCTGCCATGAGGAGGAACCGCAGGCACACACTGCAGAGGGTTGGCACGGCTAGGCAGCGACCCTCTTTAAAAGGGGCGGGGCGATAGCCCACAATGCAGTACAGAAGCAATGAGAAATAGAATCCTGTGCCACCGCCATCAGGAGCTGCACACGTGGGCATAGCAATGGGGAACCTATGTGCCACACACTATTCATTCTGTCAAGGTGTCTGCATGCCCCAGTCAGACCGGGCTTTTTAATTCATAGACACAGGCAGGTACAACTCCCTATTGTGAAGTCCCTGTCGACCGACAGCATGGGTGGCTCCCTGGAACCCACCGGCGGTACATAAATATATCCAATTGCATTGCCCAACACAGCTGAGGTAGTAATGTCATGCTTAATACAGGTGGGCTTCGGCCCACACTGCATGCCCCAGTCTGACTGGGGTTCTTTACAAGTGGACACATGTAGGTTAAACTCCCTGTGGACCCACAGCATGGGTGGGTGCCAGGAAGCCACCGGCGGTACATAAATATGTCCCATTGCATTGCCCAACACAGCTGAGGTAGTAATGTCGTGCTAAATGCAGGTGGGCTTCGGCCCACACTGCATGCTCCAGTCTGACTGGGGTTCTTTAGAAGTGGAAACAGATGAATTTATAATTCCCTGTGGACCCACAGCATGGGTGGGTGCCAGGAAGCCACCGGCGGTACATAAATATATCCCATTGCATTGCCCAACACAGCTGAGGGAGTAATGTCGTGCTAAATGCAGGTGGGCTTCGGCCCACACTGCATGCCCCAGTCAGACTGGGGTTCTTTACAAGTGGACACATGTAGGTTAAACTCCGTGTGCACCTACAGCATGGGTGTCTCCCTGGAACCCACCGGCGGTACACAAAAATATCCCATTGCATTGCCCAACACAGCTGAGGTAGTAATGTCGTGCTTAATGCAGGTGGGCTTCGGCCCACACTGCATGCTCCAGTCTGACTGGGGTTCTTTAGAAGTGGAAAAAGATGCATTTATAATTCCCTGTGGACCCACAGCATGGGTGGGTGCCAGGAAGCCACCGGCGGTACATAAATATATCCCATTGCATTGCCCAACACAGCTGAGGTAGTAATGTCGTGCTAAATGCAGGTGGGCTTCGGCCCACACTGCATGCCCCAGTCAGACTGGTAATATGTACCTTAACAGTAACCGCGTTGGTGGTAATGTGGTGGTGACTGCGGACCTAGTAGCGCGGTTTTATTTTGTTGGTTTTCGGAATGTGGCCAGGATTAAGTGGGCCGTGGCGGGGGATGTTTTTGAGGCACTACGTGTCCTCTCCACGTGTCCGTGGTTATATGCACCTTAACAGTAACAGCGTTGGTGGGAAATGGCCTCGCCGCCATCATGTCTTTGGGAAGCCTCTGTTTCCACACCCCAGAGACATACCATTAGCAGCGGTACAGGCAGAGCCCATAATTAGTAACATTTCAGCCGTAGCATTAGCGACAGGCCCCACTAACATATCACTAGCAGCATTATAGGGGGAGCACAGTCTTAGTTCCATTTCAGTAATAGTAGCAGCCTACACAGGCCCCAGTAACAATTCCGAAGCAGCAGTATAGTGGGAGCGCAGTCTTAGTTCCATTTCAGTAATAGTAGCAGCCTAGACAGGCCCCAGTAACAATTCCGAAGCAGCAGTATAGTGGGAGCGCAGTCTTAGTTCCATTTCAGTAATAGTAGCAGCCTAGACAGGCCCCAGTAGCAATTCTGAAGCAGCAGTATAGTGGGAGCGCAGTCTTCGTTCCATTTCAGTAATAGTAGCAGTCTACAGAGGCCCCAGTAACAATTCCGAAGCAGCAGTATAGTGGGAGCGCAGTCTTAGTTCCATTTCAGTAATAGTAGCAGCCTACACAGGCCCCAGTAACAATGCCGAAGCAGCAGTATAGTGGGAGCGCAGTCTTAGTTCCATTTCAGTAATAGTAGCAGCCTACACAGGCCCCAGTAACAATTCCGAAGCAGCAGTATAGTGGGAGCGCAGTCTTAGTTCCATTTCAGTAATAGTAGCAGCCTACACAGGCCCCAGTAACAATTCCGAAGCAGCAGTATAGTGGGAGCGCAGTCTTAGTTCCATTTCAGTAATAGTAGCAGCCTACACAGGCCCCAGTAACAATTCCGAAGCAGCAGTATAGTGGGAGCGCAGTCTTAGTTCCATTTCAGTAATAGTAGCAGCCTACACAGGCCCCAGTAACAAATCCGAAGCAGCAGTATAGTGGGAGCGCAGTCTTAGTTCCATTTCAGTAATAGTAGCAGCCTAGACAGGCCCCAGTAACAATTCCGAAGCAGCAGTATAGTGGGAGCGCAGTCTTAGTTCCATTTTAGTAATAGTAGCACTCAAGACAGGCCCCAGTAACAATTCCAAAGCAGCAGTATAGTGGGAGCGCAGTCTTCGTTCCATTTTAGTAGCTGCAGTATAGACAAGGCCCAAGTTACATTTATGTAGCTAAAGTGTAGGCCAACCCCACACACCTTTCTGTACCATGAGTGCAGGCGAAGAACATAGAAATTGCTATGATTACACTGTAGGTGAGGGCCCAAAAAAATTGGTGTACCAACAGTAGTAATGTACCTCAGTAAAAATTGGCCATGCCCAACCAAGATGGCAGGTGAAACCCATTAATCGCTTTGGTTAATGTGGCTTAAGTGGTAACTAGGCCTGGAGGCAGCCCAGTTTAACGAAAAATTGGTTCAAGTTAAAGTTCCAACGCTTTTAAGCACTGCCTGTGCTGTACATGCTGATCGATCTCCGCACCTCCCCTGCTACCTGGCCCTCGGAACTGCGCCTTCTGCCACTAGCGCTGTCGGATGGGAATTGTCCCAAAGTGTCCCTGCGCAGCCTTCGGCTGCCCTCATGCCACACCACCCTCATGTCTATTTATAAGTGCGTCTGCCATGAGGAGGAACCGCAGGCACACACTGCAGAGGGTTGGCACGGCTAGGCAGCGACCCTCTTTAAAAGGGGCGGGGCGATAGCCCACAATGCAGTACAGAAGCAATGAGAAATAGAATCCTGTGCCACCGCCATCAGGAGCTGCACACGTGGGCATAGCAATGGGGAACCTATGTGCCACACACTATTCATTCTGTCAAGGTGTCTGCATGCCCCAGTCAGACCGGGCTTTTTAATTCATAGACACAGGCAGGTACAACTCCCTATTGTGAAGTCCCAGTCGACCGACAGCATGGGTGGCTCCCTGGAACCCACCGGCGGTACATAAATATATCCCATTGCATTGCCCAACACAGCTGAGGTAGTAATGTCATGCTTAATACAGGTGGGCTTCGGCCCACACTGCATGCCCCAGTCTGACTGGGGTTCTTTACAAGTGGACACATGTAGGTTAAACTCCCTGTGGACCCACAGCATGGGTGGGTGCCAGGAAGCCACCGGCGGTACATAAATATGTCCCATTGCATTGCCCAACACAGCTGAGGTAGTAATGTCGTGCTAAATGCAGGTGGGCTTCGGCCCACACTGCATGCTCCAGTCTGACTGGGGTTCTTTAGAAGTGGAAACAGATGAATTTATAATTCCCTGTGGACCCACAGCATGGGTGGGTGCCAGGAAGCCACCGGCGGTACATAAATATATCCCATTGCATTGCCCAACACAGCTGAGGGAGTAATGTCGTGCTAAATGCAGGTGGGCTTCGGCCCACACTGCATGCCCCAGTCAGACTGGGGTTCTTTACAAGTGGACACATGTAGGTTAAACTCCGTGTGCACCTACAGCATGGGTGTCTCCCTGGAACCCACCGGCGGTACACAAAAATATCCCATTGCATTGCCCAACACAGCTGAGGTAGTAATGTCGTGCTTAATGCAGGTGGGCTTCGGCCCACACTGCATGCTCCAGTCTGACTGGGGTTCTTTAGAAGTGGAAAAAGATGCATTTATAATTCCCTGTGGACCCACAGCATGGGTGGGTGCCAGGAAGCCACCGGCGGTACATAAATATATCCCATTGCATTGCCCAACACAGCTGAGGTAGTAATGTCGTGCTAAATGCAGGTGGGCTTCGGCCCACACTGCATGCCCCAGTCAGACTGGTAATATGTACCTTAACAGTAACCGCGTTGGTGGTAATGTGGTGGTGACTGCGGACCTAGTAGCGCGGTTTTATTTTGTTGGTTTTCGGAATGTGGCCAGGATTAAGTGGGCCGTGGCGGGGGATGTTTTTGAGGCACTACGTGTCCTCTCCACGTGTCCGTGGTTATATGCACCTTAACAGTAACAGCGTTGGTGGGAAATGGCCTCGCCGCCATCATGTCTTTGGGAAGCCTCTGTTTCCACACCCCAGAGACATACCATTAGCAGCGGTACAGGCAGAGCCCATAATTAGTAACATTTCAGCCGTAGCATTAGCGACAGGCCCCACTAACATATCACTAGCAGCATTATAGGGGGAGCACAGTCTTAGTTCCATTTCAGTAATAGTAGCAGCCTACACAGGCCCCAGTAACAATTCCGAAGCAGCAGTATAGTGGGAGCGCAGTCTTAGTTCCATTTCAGTAATAGTAGCAGCCTAGACAGGCCCCAGTAACAATTCCGAAGCAGCAGTATAGTGGGAGCGCAGTCTTAGTTCCATTTCAGTAATAGTAGCAGCCTAGACAGGCCCCAGTAGCAATTCTGAAGCAGCAGTATAGTGGGAGCGCAGTCTTCGTTCCATTTCAGTAATAGTAGCAGTCTACAGAGGCCCCAGTAACAATTCCGAAGCAGCAGTATAGTGGGAGCGCAGTCTTAGTTCCATTTCAGTAATAGTAGCAGCCTACACAGGCCCCAGTAACAATGCCGAAGCAGCAGTATAGTGGGAGCGCAGTCTTAGTTCCATTTCAGTAATAGTAGCAGCCTACACAGGCCCCAGTAACAATTCCGAAGCAGCAGTATAGTGGGAGCGCAGTCTTAGTTCCATTTCAGTAATAGTAGCAGCCTACACAGGCCCCAGTAACAATTCCGAAGCAGCAGTATAGTGGGAGCGCAGTCTTAGTTCCATTTCAGTAATAGTAGCAGCCTACACAGGCCCCAGTAACAATTCCGAAGCAGCAGTATAGTGGGAGCGCAGTCTTAGTTCCATTTCAGTAATAGTAGCAGCCTACACAGGCCCCAGTAACAAATCCGAAGCAGCAGTATAGTGGGAGCGCAGTCTTAGTTCCATTTCAGTAATAGTAGCAGCCTAGACAGGCCCCAGTAACAATTCCGAAGCAGCAGTATAGTGGGAGCGCAGTCTTAGTTCCATTTTAGTAATAGTAGCACTCAAGACAGGCCCCAGTAACAATTCCAAAGCAGCAGTATAGTGGGAGCGCAGTCTTCGTTCCATTTTAGTAGCTGCAGTATAGACAAGGCCCAAGTTACATTTATGTAGCTAAAGTGTAGGCCAACCCCACACACCTTTCTGTACCATGAGTGCAGGCGAAGAACATAGAAATTGCTATGATTACACTGTAGGTGAGGGCCCAAAAAAATTGGTGTACCAACAGTAGTAATGTACCTCAGTAAAAATTGGCCATGCCCAACCAAGATGGCAGGTGAAACCCATTAATCGCTTTGGTTAATGTGGCTTAAGTGGTAACTAGGCCTGGAGGCAGCCCAGTTTAACGAAAAATTGGTTCAAGTTAAAGTTCCAACGCTTTTAAGCACTGCCTGTGCTGTACATGCTGATCGATCTCCGCACCTCCCCTGCTACCTGGCCCTCGGAACTGCGCCTTCTGCCACTAGCGCTGTCGGATGGGAATTGTCCCAAAGTGTCCCTGCGCAGCCTTCGGCTGCCCTCATGCCACACCACCCTCATGTCTATTTATAAGTGCGTCTGCCATGAGGAGGAACCGCAGGCACACACTGCAGAGGGTTGGCACGGCTAGGCAGCGACCCTCTTTAAAAGGGGCGGGGCGATAGCCCACAATGCAGTACAGAAGCAATGAGAAATAGAATCCTGTGCCACCGCCATCAGGAGCTGCACACGTGGGCATAGCAATGGGGAACCTATGTGCCACACACTATTCATTCTGTCAAGGTGTCTGCATGCCCCAGTCAGACCGGGCTTTTTAATTCATAGACACAGGCAGGTACAACTCCCTATTGTGAAGTCCCAGTCGACCGACAGCATGGGTGGCTCCCTGGAACCCACCGGCGGTACATAAATATATCCCATTGCATTGCCCAACACAGCTGAGGTAGTAATGTCATGCTTAATACAGGTGGGCTTCGGCCCACACTGCATGCCCCAGTCTGACTGGGGTTCTTTACAAGTGGACACATGTAGGTTAAACTCCCTGTGGACCCACAGCATGGGTGGGTGCCAGGAAGCCACCGGCGGTACATAAATATGTCCCATTGCATTGCCCAACACAGCTGAGGTAGTAATGTCGTGCTAAATGCAGGTGGGCTTCGGCCCACACTGCATGCTCCAGTCTGACTGGGGTTCTTTAGAAGTGGAAACAGATGAATTTATAATTCCCTGTGGACCCACAGCATGGGTGGGTGCCAGGAAGCCACCGGCGGTACATAAATGTATCCCATTGCATTGCCCAACACAGCTGAGGGAGTAATGTCGTGCTAAATGCAGGTGGGCTTCGGCCCACACTGCATGCCCCAGTCAGACTGGGGTTCTTTACAAGTGGACACATGTAGGT
Organism: Eleutherodactylus coqui; assembly: GCF_035609145.1. NCBI lineage: Eukaryota > Metazoa > Chordata > Amphibia > Anura > Eleutherodactylidae > Eleutherodactylus > Eleutherodactylus coqui. The sequence continues at coordinate 30,630,609 of NC_089842.1, forward strand.
TAAACTCCGTGTGCACCTACAGCATGGGTGTCTCCCTGGAACCCACCGGCGGTACACAAAAATATCCCATTGCATTGCCCAACACAGCTGAGGTAGTAATGTCGTGCTTAATGCAGGTGGGCTTCGGCCCACACTGCATGCTCCAGTCTGACTGGGGTTCTTTAGAAGTGGAAAAAGATGCATTTATAATTCCCTGTGGACCCACAGCATGGGTGGGTGCCAGGAAGCCACCGGCGGTACATAAATATATCCCATTGCATTGCCCAACACAGCTGAGGTAGTAATGTCGTGCTAAATGCAGGTGGGCTTCGGCCCACACTGCATGCCCCAGTCAGACTGGTAATATGTACCTTAACAGTAACCGCGTTGGTGGTAATGTGGTGGTGACTGCGGACCTAGTAGCGCGGTTTTATTTTGTTGGTTTTCGGAATGTGGCCAGGATTAAGTGGGCCGTGGCGGGGGATGTTTTTGAGGCACTACGTGTCCTCTCCACGTGTCCGTGGTTATATGCACCTTAACAGTAACAGCGTTGGTGGGAAATGGCCTCGCCGCCATCATGTCTTTGGGAAGCCTCTGTTTCCACACCCCAGAGACATACCATTAGCAGCGGTACAGGCAGAGCCCATAATTAGTAACATTTCAGCCGTAGCATTAGCGACAGGCCCCACTAACATATCACTAGCAGCATTATAGGGGGAGCACAGTCTTAGTTCCATTTCAGTAATAGTAGCAGCCTACACAGGCCCCAGTAACAATTCCGAAGCAGCAGTATAGTGGGAGCGCAGTCTTAGTTCCATTTCAGTAATAGTAGCAGCCTAGACAGGCCCCAGTAACAATTCCGAAGCAGCAGTATAGTGGGAGCGCAGTCTTAGTTCCATTTCAGTAATAGTAGCAGCCTAGACAGGCCCCAGTAGCAATTCTGAAGCAGCAGTATAGTGGGAGCGCAGTCTTCGTTCCATTTCAGTAATAGTAGCAGTCTACAGAGGCCCCAGTAACAATTCCGAAGCAGCAGTATAGTGGGAGCGCAGTCTTAGTTCCATTTCAGTAATAGTAGCAGCCTACACAGGCCCCAGTAACAATGCCGAAGCAGCAGTATAGTGGGAGCGCAGTCTTAGTTCCATTTCAGTAATAGTAGCAGCCTACACAGGCCCCAGTAACAATTCCGAAGCAGCAGTATAGTGGGAGCGCAGTCTTAGTTCCATTTCAGTAATAGTAGCAGCCTACACAGGCCCCAGTAACAATTCCGAAGCAGCAGTATAGTGGGAGCGCAGTCTTAGTTCCATTTCAGTAATAGTAGCAGCCTACACAGGCCCCAGTAACAATTCCGAAGCAGCAGTATAGTGGGAGCGCAGTCTTAGTTCCATTTCAGTAATAGTAGCAGCCTACACAGGCCCCAGTAACAAATCCGAAGCAGCAGTATAGTGGGAGCGCAGTCTTAGTTCCATTTCAGTAATAGTAGCAGCCTAGACAGGCCCCAGTAACAATTCCGAAGCAGCAGTATAGTGGGAGCGCAGTCTTAGTTCCATTTTAGTAATAGTAGCACTCAAGACAGGCCCCAGTAACAATTCCAAAGCAGCAGTATAGTGGGAGCGCAGTCTTCGTTCCATTTTAGTAGCTGCAGTATAGACAAGGCCCAAGTTACATTTATGTAGCTAAAGTGTAGGCCAACCCCACACACCTTTCTGTACCATGAGTGCAGGCGAAGAACATAGAAATTGCTATGATTACACTGTAGGTGAGGGCCCAAAAAAATTGGTGTACCAACAGTAGTAATGTACCTCAGTAAAAATTGGCCATGCCCAACCAAGATGGCAGGTGAAACCCATTAATCGCTTTGGTTAATGTGGCTTAAGTGGTAACTAGGCCTGGAGGCAGCCCAGTTTAACGAAAAATTGGTTCAAGTTAAAGTTCCAACGCTTTTAAGCACTGCCTGTGCTGTACATGCTGATCGATCTCCGCACCTCCCCTGCTACCTGGCCCTCGGAACTGCGCCTTCTGCCACTAGCGCTGTCGGATGGGAATTGTCCCAAAGTGTCCCTGCGCAGCCTTCGGCTGCCCTCATGCCACACCACCCTCATGTCTATTTATAAGTGCGTCTGCCATGAGGAGGAACCGCAGGCACACACTGCAGAGGGTTGGCACGGCTAGGCAGCGACCCTCTTTAAAAGGGGCGGGGCGATAGCCCACAATGCAGTACAGAAGCAATGAGAAATAGAATCCTGTGCCACCGCCATCAGGAGCTGCACACGTGGGCATAGCAATGGGGAACCTATGTGCCACACACTATTCATTCTGTCAAGGTGTCTGCATGCCCCAGTCAGACCGGGCTTTTTAATTCATAGACACAGGCAGGTACAACTCCCTATTGTGAAGTCCCTGTCGACCGACAGCATGGGTGGCTCCCTGGAACCCACCGGCGGTACATAAATATATCCCATTGCATTGCCCAACACAGCTGAGGTAGTAATGTCATGCTTAATACAGGTGGGCTTCGGCCCACACTGCATGCCCCAGTCTGACTGGGGTTCTTTACAAGTGGACACATGTAGGTTAAACTCCCTGTGGACCCACAGCATGGGTGGGTGCCAGGAAGCCACCGGCGGTACATAAATATGTCCCATTGCATTGCCCAACACAGCTGAGGTAGTAATGTCGTGCTAAATGCAGGTGGGCTTCGGCCCACACTGCATGCTCCAGTCTGACTGGGGTTCTTTAGAAGTGGAAACAGATGAATTTATAATTCCCTGTGGACCCACAGCATGGGTGGGTGCCAGGAAGCCACCGGCGGTACATAAATGTATCCCATTGCATTGCCCAACACAGCTGAGGGAGTAATGTCGTGCTAAATGCAGGTGGGCTTCGGCCCACACTGCATGCCCCAGTCAGACTGGGGTTCTTTACAAGTGGACACATGTAGGTTAAACTCCGTGTGCACCTACAGCATGGGTGTCTCCCTGGAACCCACCGGCGGTACACAAAAATATCCCATTGCATTGCCCAACACAGCTGAGGTAGTAATGTCGTGCTTAATGCAGGTGGGCTTCGGCCCACACTGCATGCTCCAGTCTGACTGGGGTTCTTTAGAAGTGGAAAAAGATGCATTTATAATTCCCTGTGGACCCACAGCATGGGTGGGTGCCAGGAAGCCACCGGCGGTACATAAATATATCCCATTGCATTGCCCAACACAGCTGAGGTAGTAATGTCGTGCTAAATGCAGGTGGGCTTCGGCCCACACTGCATGCCCCAGTCAGACTGGTAATATGTACCTTAACAGTAACCGCGTTGGTGGTAATGTGGTGGTGACTGCGGACCTAGTAGCGCAGTTTTATTTTGTTGGTTTTCGGAATGTGGCCAGGATTAAGTGGGCCGTGGCGGGGGATGTTTTTGAGGCACTACGTGTCCTCTCCACGTGTCCGTGGTTATATGCACCTTAACAGTAACAGCGTTGGTGGGAAATGGCCTCGCCGCCATCATGTCTTTGGGAAGCCTCTGTTTCCACACCCCAGAGACATACCATTAGCAGCGGTACAGGCAGAGCCCATAATTAGTAACATTTCAGCCGTAGCATTAGCGACAGGCCCCACTAACATATTACTAGCAGCATTATAGGGGGAGCACAGTCTTAGTTCCATTTCAGTAATAGTAGCAGCCTACACAGGCCCCAGTAACAATTCCGAAGCAGCAGTATAGTGGGAGCGCAGTCTTAGTTCCATTTCAGTAATAGTAGCAGCCTAGACAGGCCCCAGTAACAATTCCGAAGCAGCAGTATAGTGGGAGCGCAGTCTTAGTTCCATTTCAGTAATAGTAGCAGCCTAGACAGGCCCCAGTAGCAATTCTGAAGCAGCAGTATAGTGGGAGCGCAGTCTTCGTTCCATTTCAGTAATAGTAGCAGTCTACAGAGGCCCCAGTAACAATTCCGAAGCAGCAGTATAGTGGGAGCGCAGTCTTAGTTCCATTTCAGTAATAGTAGCAGCCTACACAGGCCCCAGTAACAATGCCGAAGCAGCAGTATAGTGGGAGCGCAGTCTTAGTTCCATTTCAGTAATAGTAGCAGCCTACACAGGCCCCAGTAACAATTCCGAAGCAGCAGTATAGTGGGAGCGCAGTCTTAGTTCCATTTCAGTAATAGTAGCAGCCTACACAGGCCCCAGTAACAATTCCGAAGCAGCAGTATAGTGGGAGCGCAGTCTTAGTTCCATTTCAGTAATAGTAGCAGCCTACACAGGCCCCAGTAACAATTCCGAAGCAGCAGTATAGTGGGAGCGCAGTCTTAGTTCCATTTCAGTAATAGTAGCAGCCTACACAGGCCCCAGTAACAAATCCGAAGCAGCAGTATAGTGGGAGCGCAGTCTTAGTTCCATTTCAGTAATAGTAGCAGCCTAGACAGGCCCCAGTAACAATTCCGAAGCAGCAGTATAGTGGGAGCGCAGTCTTAGTTCCATTTCAGTAATAGTAGCACTCAAGACAGGCCCCAGTAACAATTCCGAAGCAGCAGTATAGTGGGAGCGCAGTCTTCCTTCCATTTCAGTAGCTGCAGTATAGACAAGGCCCAAGTTACATTTAAGTAGCTAAAGTGTATGCCAACCCCACACACCTTTCTGTACCATGAGTGCAGGCGAAGAACATAGAAATTGCTATGATTACACTGTAGGTGAGGGCCCAAAAAAATTGGTGTACCAACAGTAGTAATGTACCTCAGTAAAAATTGGCCATGCCCAACCAAGATGGCAGGTGAAACCCATTAATCGCTTTGGTTAATGTGGCTTAAGTGGTAACTAGGCCTGGAGGCAGCCCAGTTTAACGAAAAATTGGTTCAAGTTAAAGTTCCAACGCTTTTAAGCACTGCCTGTGCTGTACATGCTGCTCGATCTCCGCACCTCCCCTGCTACCTGGCCCTCGGAACTGCGCCTTCTGCCACTAGCGCTGTCGGATGGGAATTGTCCCAAAGTGTCCCTGCGCAGCCTTCGGCTGCCCTCATGCCACACCACCCTCATGTCTATTTATAAGTGCGTCTGCCGTGAGGAGGAACCGCAGGCACACACTGCAGAGGGTTGGCACGGCTAGGCAGCGGCCCTCTTTAAAAGGGGCGGGGCGATAGCCCACAATGCTGTACAGAAGCAATGAGAAATAGAATCCTGTGCCACCGCCATCAGGAGCTGCACACGTGGGCATAGCAATGGGGAACCTATGTGCCACACACTATTCATTCTGTCAAGGTGTCTGCATGCCCCAGTCAGACCGGGCTTTTTAATTCATAGACACAGGCAGGTACAACTCCCTATTGTGAAGTCCCTGTCGACCGACAGCATGGGTGGCTCCCTGGAACCCACCGGCGGTACATAAATATATCCCATTGCATTGCCCAACACAGCTGAGGTAGTAATGTCGTGCTGAATGCAGGTGGGCTTCGGCCCACACTGCATGCTCCAGTCTGACTGGGGTTCTTTAGAAGTGGAAACAGATGAATTTATGATTACCTGTGGACCCACAGCATGGGTGGGTTGCCAGGAAGCCACCGGCGGTACATAAATATATCCCATTGCATTGCCCAACACAGCTGAGGTAGTAATGTCGTGCTAAATGCAGGTGGGCTTCGGCCCACACTGCATGCCCCAGTCAGACTGGGGTTCTTTACAAGTGGACACATGTAGGTTAAACTCCGTGTGCACCTACAGCATGGGTGTCTCCCTGGAACCCACCGGCGGTACACAAAAATATCCCATTGCATTGCCCAACACAGCTGAGGTAGTAATGTCGTGCTTAATGCAGGTGGGCTTCGGCCCACACTGCATGCCCCAGTCTGACTGGGGTTCTTTAGAAGTGGAAACAGATGCATTTATAATTCCCTGTGGACCCACAGCATGGGTGGGTGCCAGGAAGCCACCGGCGGTACATAAATATATCCCATTGCATTGCCCAACACAGCTGAGGTAGTAATGTCGTGCTAAATGCAGGTGGGCTTCGGCCCACACTGCATGCCCCAGTCAGACTGGTAATATGTACCTTAACAGTAACCGCGTTGGTGGTAATGTGGTGGTGACTGCGGACCTAGTAGCGCAGTTTTATTTTGTTGGTTTTCGGAATGTGGCCAGGATTAAGTGGGCCGTGGCGGGGGATGTTTTTGAGGCACTACGTGTCCTCTCCACGTGTCCGTGGTTATATGCACCTTAACAGTAACAGCGTTGGTGGGAAATGGCCTCGCCGCCATTATGTCTTTGGGAAGCCTCTGTTTCCACACCCCAGAGACATACCATTAGCAGCGATACAGGCAGAGCCCATAATTAGTAACATTTCAGCCGTAGCATTAGCGACAGGCCCCACTAACATATCACTAGCAGCATTATAGGGGGAGCACAGTCTTAGTTCCATTTCAGTAATAGTAGCAGCCTACACAGGCCCCAGTAACAATTGCGAAGCAGCAGTATAGTGGGAGCGCAGTCTTAGTTCCATTTCAGTAATAGTAGCAGCCTAGACAGGCCCCAGTAACAATTCCGAAGCAGCAGTATAGTGGGAGCGCAGTCTTAGTTCCATTTCAGTAATTGTAGCAGCCTACACAGGCCCCAGTAACAATTCCGAAGCAGCAGTATAGTGGGAGCGCAGTCTTAGTTTCATTTCAGTAATAGTAGCAGCCTACACAGGCCCCAGTAACAATTCCGAAGCAGCAGTATAGTGGGAGCGCAGTCTTAGTTCCATTTCAGTAATAGTAGCAGCCTAGACAGGCCCCAGTAGCAATTCTGAAGCAGCAGTATAGTGGGAGCGCAGTCTTCGTTCCATTTCAGTAATAGTAGCAGCCTACACAGGCCCCAGTAACAATTCCGAAGCAGCAGTATAGTGGGAGCGCAGTCTTAGTTCCATTTCAGTAATAGTAGCAGCCTACACAGGCCCCAGTAACAATTCAGAAGCAGCAGTATAGTGGGAGCGCAGTCTTAGTTCCATTTCAGTAATTGTAGCAGCCTACACAGGCCCCAGTAACAATTCCGAAGCAGCAGTATAGAGGGAGCGCAGTCTTAGTTCCATTTCAGTAATAGTAGCAGCCTACACAGGCCCCAGTAACAAATCCGAAGCAGCAGTATAGTGGGAGCGCAGTCTTAGTTCCATTTCAGTAATAGTAGCAGCCTAGACAGGCCCCAGTAACAATTCCGAAGCAGCAGTATAGTGGGAGCGCAGTCTTAGTTCCATTTCAGTAATAGTAGCACTCAAGACAGGCCCCAGTAACAATTCCGAAGCAGCAGTATAGTGGGAGCGCAGTCTTCGTTCCATTTCAGTAGCTGCAGTATAGACAAGGCCCAAGTTACATTTAAGTAGCTAAAGTGTATGCCAACCCCACACACCTTTCTGTACCATGAGTGCAGGCGAAGAACATAGAAATTGCTATGATTACACTGTAGGTGAGGGCCCAAAAAAATTGGTGTACCAACAGTAGTAATGTACCTCAGTAAAAATTGGCCATGCCCAACCAAGATGGCAGGTGAAACCCATTAATCGCTTTGGTTAATGTGGCTTAAGTGGTAACTAGGCCTGGAGGCAGCCCAGTTTAACGAAAAATTGGTTCAAGTTAAAGTTCCAACGCTTTTAAGCACTGCCTGTGCTGTACATGCTGCTCGATCTCCGCACCTCCCCTGCTACCTGGCCCTCGGAACTGCGCCTTCTGCCACTAGCGCTGTCGGATGGGAATTGTCCCAAAGTGTCCCTGCGCAGCCTTCGGCTGCCCTCATGCCACACCACCCTCATGTCTATTTATAAGTGCGTCTGCCATGAGGAGGAACCGCAGGCACACACTGCAGAGGGTTGGCACGGCTAGGCAGCGGCCCTCTTTAAAAGGGGCGGGGCGATAGCCCACAATGCTGTACAGAAGCAATGAGAAATAGAATCCTGTGCCACCGCCATCAGGAGCTGCACACGTGGGCATAGCAATGGGGAACCTATGTGCCACACACTATTCATTCTGTCAAGGTGTCTGCATGCCCCAGTCAGACCGGGCTTTTTAATTCATAGACACAGGCAGGTACAACTCCCTATTGTGAAGTCCCTGTCGACCGACAGCATGGGTGGCTCCCTGGAACCCACCGGCGGTACATAAATATATCCCATTGCATTGCCCAACACAGCTGAGGTAGTAATGTCATGCTTAATACAGGTGGGCTTCGGCCCACACTGCATGCCCCAGTCTGACTGGGGTTCTTTACAAGTGGACACATGTAGGTTAAACTCCCTGTGGACCCACAGCATGGGTGGGTGCCAGGAAGCCACCAGCGGTACATAAATATATCCCATTGCATTGCCCAACACAGCTGAGGTAGTAATGTCGTGCTAAATGCAGGTGGGCTTCGGCCCACACTGCATGCTCCAGTCTGACTGGGGTTCTTTAGAAGTGGAAACAGATGAATTTATAATTCCCTGTGGACCCACAGCATGGGTGGGTTGCCAGGAAGCCACCGGCGGTACATAAATATATCCCATTGCATTGCCCAACACAGCTGAGGTAGTAATGTCATGCTAAATGCAGGTGGGCTTCGGCCCACACTGCATGCCCCAGTCAGACTGGGGTTCTTTACAAGTGGACACATGTAGGTTAAACTCCGTGTGCACCTACAGCATGGGTGTCTCCCTGGAACCCACCGGCGGTACACAAAAATATCCCATTGCATTGCCCAACACAGCTGAGGTAGTAATGTCGTGCTTAATGCAGGTGGGCTTCGGCCCACACTGCATGCCCCAGTCTGACTGGGGTTCTTTAGAAGTGGAAACAGATGCATTTATAATTCCCTGTGGACCCACAGCATGGGTGGGTGCCAGGAAGCCACCGGCGGTACATAAATATATCCCATTGCATTGCCCAACACAGCTGAGGTAGTAATGTCGTGCTAAATGCAGGTGGGCTTCGGCCCACACTGCATGCCCCAGTCAGACTGGTAATATGTACCTTAACAGTAACCGCGTTGGTGGTAATGTGGTGGTGACTGCGGACCTAGTAGCGCAGTTTTATTTTGTTGGTTTTCGGAATGTGGCCAGGATTAAGTGGGCCGTGGCGGGGGATGTTTTTGAGGCACTACGTGTCCTCTCCACGTGTCCGTGGTTATATGCACCTTAACAGTAACAGCGTTGGTGGGAAATGGCCTCGCCGCCATTATGTCTTTGGGAAGCCTCTGTTTCCACACCCCAGAGACATACCATTAGCAGCGATACAGGCAGAGCCCATAATTAGTAACATTTCAGCCGTAGCATTAGCGACAGGCCCCACTAACATATCACTAGCAGCATTATAGGGGGAGCACAGTCTTAGTTCCATTTCAGTAATAGTAGCAGCCTACACAGGCCCCAGTAACAATTGCGAAGCAGCAGTATAGTGGGAGCGCAGTCTTAGTTCCATTTCAGTAATAGTAGCAGCCTAGACAGGCCCCAGTAACAATTCCGAAGCAGCAGTATAGTGGGAGCGCAGTCTTAGTTCCATTTCAGTAATTGTAGCAGCCTACACAGGCCCCAGTAACAATTCCGAAGCAGCAGTATAGTGGGAGCGCAGTCTTAGTTTCATTTCAGTAATAGTAGCAGCCTACACAGGCCCCAGTAACAATTCCGAAGCAGCAGTATAGTGGGAGCGCAGTCTTAGTTCCATTTCAGTAATAGTAGCAGCCTAGACAGGCCCCAGTAGCAATTCTGAAGCAGCAGTATAGTGGGAGCGCAGTCTTCGTTCCATTTCAGTAATAGTAGCAGCCTACACAGGCCCCAGTAACAATTCCGAAGCAGCAGTATAGTGGGAGCGCAGTCTTAGTTCCATTTCAGTAATAGTAGCAGCCTACACAGGCCCCAGTAACAATTCAGAAGCAGCAGTATAGTGGGAGCGCAGTCTTAGTTCCATTTCAGTAATTGTAGCAGCCTACACAGGCCCCAGTAACAATTCCGAAGCAGCAGTATAGAGGGAGCGCAGTCTTAGTTCCATTTCAGTAATAGTAGCAGCCTACACAGGCCCCAGTAACAAATCCGAAGCAGCAGTATAGTGGGAGCGCAGTCTTAGTTCCATTTCAGTAATAGTAGCAGCCTAGACAGGCCCCAGTAACAATTCCGAAGCAGCAGTATAGTGGGAGCGCAGTCTTAGTTCCATTTCAGTAATAGTAGCACTCAAGACAGGCCCCAGTAACAATTCCGAAGCAGCAGTATAGTGGGAGCGCAGTCTTCGTTCCATTTCAGTAGCTGCAGTATAGACAAGGCCCAAGTTACATTTAAGTAGCTAAAGTGTATGCCAACCCCACACACCTTTCTGTACCATGAGTGCAGGCGAAGAACATAGAAATTGCTATGATTACACTGTAGGTGAGGGCCCAAAAAAATTGGTGTACCAACAGTAGTAATGTACCTCAGTAAAAATTGGCCATGCCCAACCAAGATGGCAGGTGAAACCCATTAATCGCTTTGGTTAATGTGGCTTAAGTGGTAACTAGGCCTGGAGGCAGCCCAGTTTAACGAAAAATTGGTTCAAGTTAAAGTTCCAACGCTTTTAAGCACTGCCTGTGCTGTACATGCTGCTCGATCTCCGCACCTCCCCTGCTACCTGGCCCTCGGAACTGCGCCTTCTGCCACTAGCGCTGTCGGATGGGAATTGTCCCAAAGTGTCCCTGCGCAGCCTTCGGCTGCCCTCATGCCACACCACCCTCATGTCTATTTATAAGTGCGTCTGCCATGAGGAGGAACCGCAGGCACACACTGCAGAGGGTTGGCACGGCTAGGCAGCGGCCCTCTTTAAAAGGGGCGGGGCGATAGCCCACAATGCTGTACAGAAGCAATGAGAAATAGAATCCTGTGCCACCGCCATCAGGAGCTGCACACGTGGGCATAGCAATGGGGAACCTATGTGCCACACACTATTCATTCTGTCAAGGTGTCTGCATGCCCCAGTCAGACCGGGCTTTTTAATTCATAGACACAGGCAGGTACAACTCCCTATTGTGAAGTCCCTGTCGACCGACAGCATGGGTGGCTCCCTGGAACCCACCGGCGGTACATAAATATATCCCATTGCATTGCCCAACACAGCTGAGGTAGTAATGTCATGCTTAATACAGGTGGGCTTCGGCCCACACTGCATGCCCCAGTCTGACTGGGGTTCTTTACAAGTGGACACATGTAGGTTAAACTCCCTGTGGACCCACAGCATGGGTGGGTGCCAGGAAGCCACCAGCGGTACATAAATATATCCCATTGCATTGCCCAACACAGCTGAGGTAGTAATGTCGTGCTAAATGCAGGTGGGCTTCGGCCCACACTGCATGCTCCAGTCTGACTGGGGTTCTTTAGAAGTGGAAACAGATGAATTTATAATTCCCTGTGGACCCACAGCATGGGTGGGTTGCCAGGAAGCCACCGGCGGTACATAAATATATCCCATTGCATTGCCCAACACAGCTGAGGTAGTAATGTCATGCTAAATGCAGGTGGGCTTCGGCCCACACTGCATGCCCCAGTCAGACTGGGGTTCTTTACAAGTGGACACATGTAGGTTAAACTCCGTGTGCACCTACAGCATGGGTGTCTCCCTGGAACCCACCGGCGGTACACAAAAATATCCCATTGCATTGCCCAACACAGCTGAGGTAGTAATGTCGTGCTTAATGCAGGTGGGCTTCGGCCCACACTGCATGCCCCAGTCTGACTGGGGTTCTTTAGAAGTGGAAACAGACGCATTTATAATTCCCTGTGGACCCACAGCATGGGTGGGTGCCAGGAAGCCACCGGCGGTACATAAATATATCCCATTGCATTGCCCAACACAGCTGAGGTAGTAATGTCGTGCTAAATGCAGGTGGGCTTCGGCCCACACTGCATGCCCCAGTCAGACTGGTAATATGTACCTTAACAGTAACCGCGTTGGTGGTAATGTGGTGGTGACTGCGGACCTAGTAGCGCGGTTTTATTTTGTTGGTTTTCGGAATGTGGCCAGGATTAAGTGGGCCGTGGCGGGGGATGTTTTTGAGGCACTACGTGTCCTCTCCACGTGTCCGTGGTTATATGCACCTTAACAGTAACAGCGTTGGTGGGAAATGGCCTCGCCGCCATCATGTCTTTGGGAAGCCTCTGTTTCCACACCCCAGAGACATACCATTAGCAGCGGTACAGGCAGAGCCCATAATTAGTAACATTTCAGCCGTAGCATTAGCGACAGGCCCCACTAACATATCACTAGCAGCATTATAGGGGGAGCACAGTCTTAGTTCCATTTCAGTAATAGTAGCAGCCTACACAGGCCCCAGTAACAATTGCGAAGCAGCAGTATAGTGGGAGCGCAGTCTTAGTTCCATTTCAGTAATAGTAGCAGCCTAGACAGGCCCCAGTAACAATTCCGAAGCAGCAGTATAGTGGGAGCGCAGTCTTAGTTCCATTTCAGTAATAGTAGCAGCCTACACAGGCCCCAGTAACAAATCCGAAGCAGCAGTATAGTGGGAGCGCAGTCTTAGTTTCATTTCAGTAATAGTAGCTGCCTACACAGGCCCCAGTAACAATTCCGAAGCAGCAGTATAGTGGGAGCGCAGTCTTAGTTCCATTTCAGTAATAGTAGCAGCCTAGACAGGCCCCAGTAGCAATTCCGAAGCAGCAGTATAGTGGGAGCGCAGTCTTCGTTCCATTTCAGTAGCTGCAGTATAGACAAGGCCCAAGTTACATTTATGTAGCTAAAGTGTAGGCGAACCCCACACACCTTTCTGTACCATGAGTGCAGGCGAAGAACATAGAAATTGCTGTGATTACACTGTAGGTGAGGGCCCAAAAAAGTTGGTGTACCAACAGTAGTAATGTACCTCAGTAAAAATTGGCTATGCCCAACCAAGATGGCAGGTGAAACCCATTAATCGCTTTGGTTAATGTGGCTTAAGTGGTAACTAGGCCTGGAGGCAGCCCAGTATAACGAAAAATTGGTTCAAGTTAAAGTTCCAACGCTTTTAAGCACTGCCTGTGCTGTACATGCTGCTCGATCTCCGCACCTCCCCTGCTACCTGGCCCTCGGAACTGCGCCTTCTGCCACTAGCGCTGTCGGATGGGAATTGTCCCAAAGTGTCCCTGCGCAGCCTTCAGCTGCCCTCATGCCACACCACCCTCATGTCTATTTATAAGTGCGTCTGCCATGAGGAGGAACCGCAGGCACACACTGCAGAGGGTTGGCACGGTTAGGCAGCGACCCTCTTTAAAAGGGGCGGGGCGATAGCCCACAATGCTGTACTGAAGCAATGAGAAATAGAATCCTGTGCCACCGCCATCAGGAGCTGCACACGTGGGCATAGCAATGGGGAACCTATGTGCCACACACTATTCATTCTGTCAAGGTGTCTGCATGCCCCAGTCAGACCGGGCTTTTTAATTCATAGACACAGGCAGGTACAACTCCCTATTGTGAAGTCCCTGTCGACCGACAGCATGGGTGGCTCCCTGGAACCCACCGGCGGTACATAAATATATCCCATTGCATTGCCCAACACAGCTGAGGTAGTAATGTCATGCTTAATACAGGTGGGCTTCGGCCCACACTGCATGCCCCAGTCTGACTGGGGTTCTTTACAAGTGGACACATGTAGGTTAAACTCCCTGTGGACGCACAGCATGGGTGGGTGCCAGGAAGCCACCGGCGGTACATAAATATATCCCATTGCATTGCCCAACACAGCTGAGGTAGTAATGTCGTGCTAAATGCAGGTGGGCTTCGGCCCACACTGCATGCCCCAGTCAGACTGGGGTTCTTTACAAGTGGACACATGTAGGTTAAACTCCGTGTGCACCTACAGCATGGGTGGCTCCCTGGAACCCACCGGCGGTACACAAAAATATCCCATTGCATTGCCCAACACAGCTGAGGTAGTAATGTCGTGCTTAATGCAGGTGGGCTTCGGCCCACACTGCATGCCCCAGTCTGACTGGGGTTCTTTAGAAGTGGAAACAGATGCATTTATAATTCCCTGTGGACCCACAGCATGGGTGGGTGCCAGGAAGCCACCGGCAGTACATAAATATATCCCATTGCATTGCCCAACACAGCTGAGGTAGTAATGTCGTGCTAAATGCAGGTGGGCTTCGGCCCACACTGCATGCCCCAGTCAGACTGGTAATATGTACCTTAACAGTAATCGCGTTGGTGGTAATGTGGTGGTGACTGCGGACCTAGTAGCGCGGTTTTATTTTGTTGGTTTTCGGAATGTGGCCAGGATTAAGTGGGCTGTGGCGGGGGATGTTTTTGAGGCACTACGTGTCCTCTCCACGTGTCCGTGGTTATATGCACCTTAACAGTAACAGCGTTGGTGGGAAATGGCCTCGCCGCCATCATGTCTTTGGGAAGCCTCTGTTTCCACACCCCAGAGACATACCATTAGCAGCGGTACAGGCAGAGCCCATAATTAGTAACATTTCAGCCGTAGCATTAGCGACAGGCCCCACTAACATATCACTAGCAGCATTATAGGGGGAGCACAGTCTTAGTTCCATTTCAGTAATAGTAGCAGCCTACACAGGCCCCAGTAACAATTCCGAAGCAGCAGTATAGTGGGAGCGCAGTCTTAGTTCCATTTCAGTAATAGTAGCAGCCTAGACAGGCCCCAGTAACAATTCCGAAGCAGCAGTATAGTGGGAGCGCAGTCTTAGTTCCATTTCAGTAATAGTAGCAGCCTACACAGGCCCCAGTAACAATTCCGAAGCAGCAGTATAGTGGGAGCGCAGTATCAGTTTCATTTCAGTAATAGTAGCTGCCTACACAGGCCCCAGTAACAATTCCGAAGCAGCAGTATAGTGGGAGCGCAGTCTTAGTTCCATTTCAGTAATAGTAGCAGCCTAGACAGGCCCCAGTAGCAATTCCGAAGCAGCAGTATAGTGGGAGTGCAGTCTTCGTTCCATTTCAGTAATAGTAGCAGCCTACAGAGGCCCCAGTAACAATTCCGAAGCAGCAGTATAGTGGGAGCGCAGTCTTAGTTCCATTTCAGTAATAGTAGCAGCCTACACAGGCCCCAGTAACAATTCCGAAGCAGCAGTATAGTGGGAGCGCAGTCTTAGTTCCATTTCAGTAATAGTAGCAGCCTACACAGGCCCCAGTAACAATTCCGAAGCAGCAGTATAGTGGGAGCGCAGTCTTAGTTCCATTTCAGTAATAGTAGCAGCCTACACAGGCCCCAGTAACAATTCCGAAGCAGCAGTATAGTGGGAGCGCAGTCTTAGTTCCATTTCAGTAATTGTAGCAGCCTACACAGGCCCCAGTAACAATTCCGAAGCAGCAGTATAGTGGGAGCGCAGTCTTAGTTCCATTTCAGTAATAGTAGCAGCCTACACAGGCCCCAGTAACAATTCCGAAGCAGCAGTATAGTGGGAGCGCAGTCTTAGTTCCATTTCAGTAATAGTAGCAGCCTACACAGGCCCCAGTAACAATTCCGAAGCAGCAGTATAGTGGGAGCGCAGTCTTAGTTCCATTTCAGTAATAGTAGCAGCCTAGACAGGCCCCAGTAACAATTCCGAAGCAGCAGTATAGTGGGAGCGCAGTCTTAGTTCCATTTCAGTAATAGTAGCACTCAAGACAGGCCCCAGTAACAATTCCGAAGCAGCAGTATAGTGGGAGCGCAGTGTTCGTTCCATTTCAGTAGCTGCAGTATAGACAAGGCCCAAGTTACATTTATGTAGCTAAAGTGTAGGCCAACCCCACACACCTTTCTGTACCATGAGTGCAGGCGAAGAACATAGAAATTGCAATGATTACACTGTAGGTGAGGGCCCAAAAAAATTGGTGTACCAACAGTAGTAATGTACCTCAGTAAAAATTGGCCATGCCCAACCAAGATGGCAGGTGAAACCCATTAATCGCTTTGGTTAATGTGGCTTAAGTGGTAACTAGGCCTGGAGGCAGCCCAGTTTAACGAAAAAATTGGTTCAAGTTAAAGTTCCAACGCTTTTAAGAGCATTGAAACGTATAAAAATTTTTTAGAAAAATTATATGAGTGAGCCTTGTGGCCCTAAGAAACATTGCCCGTTCTGCGTGATTACGTGAGGTTTCAGGAGGAGGAGCAGGAGGAGGAGGAGGAGGAGGAATATTATACACAGATTGATGAAGCACAAATGTCCCCGTTTTGGATGTTGAGAGAGAACGATGCTTCCATCCGCGGGTGCAGCCTACGTATTGCTTAGGTATCGCTGCTGTCCGCTGGTGGAGAAGAGAAGTCTGGGGAAATCCAGGCTTTGTTCATCTTGATGAGTGTTAGCCTGTCGGCACTGTCGGTTGACAGGCGGGTACGCTTATCTGTGATGATTCCCCCAGCCGCACTAAATACCCTCTCCGACAAGACGCTATCCGCAGGACAAGCAAGCACCTCCAGGGCATACAGCGCTAGTTCAGGCCACGTGTCCAGCTTCGACACCCAGTAGTTGTAGGTGGCAGAGGCGTCACGGAGGACGGTCGTGCGATCGGCTACGTACTCCCTCACCATCCTTTTACAGTGCTCCCGCCGACTCAGCCTTGGCTGGGGAGCGGTGACACAGTCTTGGTGGGGAGCCATAAAGCTGTCCAGGCCCTTAAAGACTGTTGCACTGCCTGTGCTGTACATGCTGCTCGATCTCCGCACCTCCCCTGCTACCTGGCCCTCGGAACTGCGCCTTCTGCCACTAGCGCTGTCGGATGGAAATTTTACCATCAGCTTGTCCGCCAGGGTCCTGTGGTATAGCAACACTCTCGAACCCCTTTCCTCTTCGGGAATGAGAGTGGAAAGGTTCTCCTTATACCGTGGGTCGAGCAGTGTGTACACCCAGTAATCCGTAGTGGCCAGAATGCGTGTAACGCGAGGGTCACGAGAAAAGCATCCTAACATGAAGTCAGCCATGTGTGCCAGGGTACCTGTACGCAACACATGGCTGTCTTCACTAGGAAGATCACTTTCAGGATCCTCCTCCTCCGTTTCTGAGCGCAAAGCATCTGCCTTTATGCTTTGCAGGGAACTTCTCAAGATGCATAGAAGAGGAATGGTGACGCTAATGATTGCAACATCGCCGCTCACCACCTGGGTAGACTGCTCAAAGTTTCCAAGGACCTGGCAGATGTCTGCCAACCAGGCCCACTCTTCTGAAAAGAATTGAGGAGGCTGACTCCCACTGCGCCGCCCATGTTGGAGTTGGTATTCCACTATAGCTCTACGCTGCTCATAGAGCCTGGCCAACATGTGGAGCGTAGAGTTCCACCGTGTGGGCACGTCGCACAGCAGTCGGTGCACTGGCAGATTAAAGCGATGTTGCAGGGTGCGTAGGGTGGCAGCGTCCGTGTGGGACTTGCGGAAATGTGCGCAGAGCCGCCGCACCTTTACGAGCAGGTCTGACAAGCGTGGGTAGCTTTTCAGAAAGCGCTGAACCACCAAATTAAAGACGTGGGCCAGGCATGGCACGTGCGTGAGGCTGCCGAGCTGCAGAGCCGCCACCAGGTTACGGCCGTTGTCGCACACGACCATGCCCGGTTGGAGGCTCAGCGGCGCAAGCCAGCGGTCGGTCTGCTCTGTCAGACCCTGCAGCAGTTCGTGGGCCGTGTGCCTCTTATCTCCTAAGCTGAGTAGTTTCAGCACGGCCTGCTGCCGCTTGCCCACCGCTGTGCTGCCACGCCGCGCGACACCGACTGCTGGCGACGTCCTGCTGCTGACACATCTTGATTGCGAGACAGAGGTTGCAGAGGAGGAGGAGGAGGAGGAGGAGGGTGCTTTAGTGGAGGAAGCATACACCGCCGCAGATACCACCACCGAGCTGGGGCCCGCAATTCTGGGGGTGGGTAGGATGTGAGCGGTCCCAGGCTCTGACTCTGTCCCAGCCTCCACTAAATTCACCCAATGTGCCGTCAGGGAGATGTAGTGGCCCTGCCCGCCTGTGCTTGTCCACGTGTCCGTTGTTAAGTGGACCTTGGCAGTAACCGCGTTGGTGAGGGCGCGTACAATGTTGCGGGAGACGTGGTTGTGCAGGGCTGGGACGGCACATCGGGAAAAGTAGTGGCGACTGGGAACTGAGTAGCGCGGGGCCGCCGCCGCCATCATACTTTTGAAGGACTCCGTTTCCACAACCCTATACGGCAGCATCTCAAGGCTGATAAATTTGGCTATGTGGACGGTTAACGCTTGAGCGTGCGGGTGCGTGGCGGCGTACTTGCGCTTGCGCTCCAACACTTGCGCTAGCGACGGCTGGACGGTGCGCTGACAGACATTGGTGGATGGGGCCGAGGACAGCGGAGGTGAGGGTGTGGGTGCAGGCCAGGAGACGGTAGTGCCTGTGTCCTGAGAGGGGGGTTGGATCTCAGTGGCAGGTTGGGGCACAGGGGGAGAGGCAGCGGTGCAAACCGGAGGCGGTGAACGGCCTTCGTCCCACCTTGTGGGGTGCTTGGCCATCATATGTCTGCGCATGCTGGTGGTGGTGAGGCTGTTGGTGGTGGCTCCCCGGCTGATCTTGGCGCGACAAAGGTTGCACACCACTGTTCGTCGGTCGTCAGGCGTCTCTGTGAAAAACTGCCAGACCTTAGAGCACCTTGGCTTCTGCAGGGTGGCATGGCGCGAGGGTGCGCTTTGGGAAACAGTTGGTGGATTATTCGGTCTGGCCCTGCCTCTACCCCTGGCCACCGCACTGCCTCTTGCAACCTGCCCTGCTGCTGCCCTTGCCTCCCCCTCTGAAGACCTGTCCTGAGTAGGCGTTGCAAACCAGGTGGGGTCAGTCACCTCATCATCCTGCTGCTCTTCCTCAGAATCCTCTGTGCGCTCCTCCCTCGGACTTACTGCCCTCACTACTACCTGACTGCAAGACAACTGTGTCTCATCGTCATCGTCCTCCTCACCCACTGAAAGTTCTTGAGACAGTTGGCGGAAGTCCCCAGCCTCATCCCCCAGACCCCGGGAACTTTGCAATGGTTGGGCATCAGTGACGATAAACTCCTCTGGTGGGAGAGGAACCACTGCTGCCCAATCTGAGCAGGGGCCCGAGAACAGTTCCTGGAAGTCTTCCCGCTCCTGAGCATGTGTCATTGTAGTGGAGTGAGGAGGCTGGGAGGAAGGAGGAGCAGCAGACAGAGGATTCGGATTTGCAGCAGTGGACGGCGCAGAACTGTGGGTGGACGATAGGTTGCTCGAAGCACTTTCTGCCATCCACGACAGGACCTGCTTACACTGCTCATTTTCTAATAAAGGTCTCCCGCGTGGACCCATGAATTGTGCGATGAATGTCGGGACGCCAGAAACGTGCCTCTCTCCTAATCGCGCAGCAGTCGGCTGCGATACACCTGGATCAGGAGTTCGGCCTGTGCCCACACCCTCACTTGGCCCTCCGCGTCCTCGGCCGCGTCCACGTCCTCTAGGCCTACCCCTACCCCTCAGCATGCTGTATTACCAGTGATTTGATTTCCCAGGCAGGAAAGAAATTGGCGCAAGCCTGCAGTAAAACGTAGCTGGCTGCGTCTGATTTTTTTTACGTTCTCTACGCAGCACACACGTACCCAGAGCCCTGAGGACTGTCAGAGGCAGGCCAAATATATTTTTTTCCCTTTTTTTTAAAAGGAAAGGCCCACTGCGTCTATTCAATGAATAATAAGTTTAATAACTGTGTTGTGGCCCTGCAAATGTGTCACAGAACTGCAGTGTTGCAGAGTTATTAACTACAGCAGAGCAGGGATTTCCCAGGCAGGAAAGAAATTGGCGCAAGCCTGCAGTAAAACGTAGCTGGCTGCGTCTGATTTTTTTTACGTTCTCCATGCAGCACACACGTACCCAGAGCCCTGAGGACTGTCAGAGGCAGGCCAAATATATTTTTTTCCCTTTTTTTTAAAAGGAAAGGCCCACTGCGTCAATTCAATGAATAATAAGTTTAATAACTGTGCTGTGGCCCTGCAAATGTGTCACAGAACTGCAGTGTTGCAGAGTTATTAACTACAGCAGAGCAGGGATTTCCCAGGCAGCAAAGAAATTGGCGCAAGCCTGCAGTAAAACGTAGCTGGCTGCGTCTGATTTTTTTTACGTTCTCCACGCAGCACACACGTACCCAGAGCCCTGAGGACTGTCAGAGGCAGGCCAAATATAATTTTTTCCCTTTTTTTAAAAAGGAAAGGCCCACTGCGTCTATTCAATGAATAATAACTGTGTTGTGGCCCTGCCTACACAATTCTGTCCCTGTAGTATTAATGCAGGGTGCAATGCTCTGCACAGCCGATTTTGAGAAAAAAAAAAATGCAACACTGCTAACAGCAGCCTGCACAGTACTGCACACGGTTAAATGTGGCCCTAGAAAGGACCGTTGGGGTTCTTGAAGCCTACACTCACTCCTAACACTCTCCCTGCCTAACCACCACTTCTGTCCCTAATGCAGGGTGCAATGCTCTGCACAGCCGATTTTGAAAAAAAAAAAAAAAAGATACACTGCTAACAGCAGCCTCCACACGGATAGATGTGGCCCTAAGAAGGACCGTTGGGGTTCTTGAAGCCTACACTCACTACAAACACTCTCCCTACAGCAACTCCAACACAACTGGACTTTCCCTCAGCTAACTCACAAGGCATCTGAGGCGAGCCGTGGGAGGGGCCGATTTTTATACTCGGGTGACATCTGATCTCCCCAGCCACTCACTGCAGGGGGGTGGTATAGGGCTGGAACAACACAGGAGGAAGTTGTAATGCCTTCCCTGTCTTTCAATTGGCCAGAAAAGCGCGCTAACGTCTCAGAGATGAAACTGAAAGTAAGCCGAACATCGCGTGGTGCTCGTTACGAGTAACAAGCATCCCGAACACCCTAATATTCGCCCGAGCATCGAGCTTGGACGAGTGCGTTCGCTCATCTCTAGTTGTAATCAGACTTGTAGCTACGGAGATTCAGAGTCAGCAGTCACAGAGAGGCCCTTCTTCCACATAGGAAGTGACGCTGTATTGCAGAACTTGCATTGGGGGCCCACAACCTTAATGACTAAAGGTTTACTGTGTGTTGGTGACATGTTGCAGTTCTAGTAGGAAATGCTATAAATGATAAGATCTCTGAACTGCTTTGCATATCATCACTATTTTACCCCCAGGATATTTGGGGCTTTCATTTGCTTGCTTTAAAAATTCTGTATTTTTTTATTATGAGCAGAAAAATAACTAAAAGTGTAGAAAAAATATGCATTTCATTTGTTTTTCCCACTGCAGTTTCTTGATTAGTAGTACAATTACATAGATTATGTTACCTTACTTCTCTGAATTGAGTATGTAGCCCACCGCCAGGGCTTGTTATGTTGGGGTGCGTTTTTACTTTCAGTAGCTTTTTTTCACAATCTATAACGTGTCATCGTCCTGTCTTTGTGTTGTGTCACTACACTTAACACCATAATTAATCCAAAAGGTTCACTATTAAAAAATTGGACACCTCAAGCAGGGACGTCACTAGAGTCCTATGAGCCAAAGGGGAAATACTGAATATTGGAACATCACCTCTCCCAGTGTTTGTTGCTTGAAGGAAAGGGTCACAGTGGCATTGCGAAGGTCTATAAAAATGTTTCCACTCTGCCCCCTGAAAGAAAAAAGAAAAAATATATATGTTGACACACATATATGGGGCAGATTTACTAATAATGTCTAATAATTATACAGGGTAGCCATGGACTGACAGTCTAAGGCTACGATCATATCTGTGTTAGGAACCTCTGTTTGGAGTTTACATCACAGATCTGTCACAAAATGCAGATAAAAAGTCCTGCATGCAGAACTTGTCCGGAAAAATCCTGGACAGCTGAAAGGAGACCAAGCGGACATGACTAAAGTCAATGAGTTCCATTTGGCACCATTTGGCTCCATCATAAGATGGATCCAATCGGTCAGGGAATTCTCCTTTTCTTCTCCCATAATGGAGCAGAAAAGTGGAACCCCTGAACACAATTGTGAACATAGCCTTAAAACGCGCCAGATTTATCACAGAGACTCTGCTGGATGATAGATCTGGTGCATCCAGTCTAACTGGTTTGTCTAGTCTAACTTTTACATTTTGGTCCAGAATGATGCATTTGGGCCAAGCACATTTCTGTGAAGCCATACCCCCTTTCTGCAATGCCATGCCCATTTTTCGGAAATAAAAATGTATGAAAGTGTCTAAAATATATCAGAAATATGCTGCAAAGCATGTAAAACAGTTTCCTGGTGCAATTTGAGCTAGGAAACTAGCAAAATGTCAATAGTAAATCAATTCCTATGTGTTTGTGGCCCCGATAAGTGATAACAGTATAGTTAAGTCCAGTGACTCGCAGGTGATGTTCTGTCTGATTAGGTCTTTCAGGTTTACTCTTCTTCTCTATCTAGCCCAGACCACCATGATGACTTCTTTCAATGATAATTCATCACTGCAGATTTTAATGCAGGGCCATTTTTGGATCCTCACGTATCCAGCGCATTCCCACTTCCATGAAGATGCTCAACCCATGTTGCAAAATAACTAATATTCAATAAAAATAATTAACCCTTTTTTCTTCTTAAACAAAAATTGTTTCTTGTCGCCATGTTCTGGCCCCCATAACCTTTTTAGCTTTCTGTCGATGGAGCTGTATAAGGGTTTGTTTTTGGCTGTATTGCCAAGTTTTTGTGTTTCAGGTTCTGATACGCTTTTATAGAAGGAAAAGGAGTTCAATCTAAAACAATTTTTTAAAATACCATAATTCGTCAATTTAGTAATTCATATAGTGATATTCCGTACACTTCAGTTATCAATAGAAACAAAGATTAAGTATTTACATCATCAATGGGCCTTGCAAACGTCATCTGTCCGGACATGAGTTGGGGAAGTCCAAGGAAGACAGAGAAGGCCGCTGGGAAAAAATCCCAACATTGCAACAGTATAGACTACAAAATTCAATAAGTGAGTATACATGGCTGAAACAATACAAAATACTGTCTGTAAATACCCATCTAAACATACTTTCCCTACAATCCACCCTTGGCTAGATGCACTGACTTTTCCTCCTCACGTTAGGGAGAAAAAAGTGCATCTTATAGAGAAAAAATACGGTACATTAGTGAACAAATCATACCACAAAATAAAATGTACGTTAAACAGTGTTAATACATCCTTATCATAAACCAGGGGCGTAACTAAAGGCTCAGGGGCCCTGATGCAAAAGGTGAGCTGGGGGCCCCCCTCTATCTGTATTTGTACCCGTACCCATACCTAAACCATGCTGCACAGAGACATAACTTGAAGCTTCTGGGCCCCAATGCAAAACCTGTAACAGGGCCCCCAACTATAATGCTTTATTCATAGTACTGGGCTACCTATATGGAGAAGAGAGGTCTTATGGGCCCCCTAAGGCTCCTGGGCCCGGGTGCAACCGCATCCCCTGCACCCTCTATAGTTACGCCCCTGTCATAATCTACCATTAAATATTGGGGACGAAATATTAATGGCATCCACTGTGCTTATAAATTAACTAACGCTCACCTTCTGACACCACGGTGTGTATTCATTCGTTAAACCTATTGTTTCATTGTATATGTCCGTGTCGCAACAGTCTATTGCTGCTCCTATTGTCTGAGCATCATTCTCTATATCAAGGGCAAACATACAGGGCTGATTCATTGCGCAGCATGTAATACTAGCCTTATTCTCCTTCATAATCATCGCTGCGTTTTCCCGGGTTGACATTTCCCAGTAATGGCTTATTCCGGTGAAGTTGGCACTTAGGACTTATACACTTGTCATATGCGGTACAAGTGAAATGATCCTGCTTTTTTGTTGTGGATCCATTGCCCGGGACCAATCCCACATTTTATCCGGCTGAGTTAACCGGACCTCCGTCAATTCTCCACCGGGGGTAAGTGCATTTGCCAAATGGACAATCAGTGCCGGAGATCCCAGTGATTGGATCAGTAGCAGCATCTAATAGGATAGACAACACAAAGTTACTCTGTGAGATGACACCGGTCTGCTGGGACATGCTCCCATTTCTCCTGTCCTGGTTTCATTACTAGTAACACATTATCTACGCCTCTAGCAATGATTTCAGCTGCTTCCGGAGGACCTCTGTCTCCCGGCTGCTTTACCCAGATCCTAGCACCAATATTTAAGGGGTAAGTAGAGCCAAAACCTTTATCTCCTCTCACAATCACTAATGTAGAAGCATTTCCCTTGGTTCCTTGCATTTTTGGTTTGGACAATACTAGCAATTGGACTATTCTGTCTTCCTTTTGAATCAATAAATCGTTATAGCCACTGTTTAGCAAAAAGACTTTAATCTCAACTTGATAATCTTGATCAATGTCTCCGCTCATTACTTGAATTACTTTTAAGGCTAGCCCTGAGTGTGGGGCAATTAAACCAAAATAATCTGGGAGCAACTGTCCTCCTCTAGCTGTTCAGATTGCTTTACCAACTGTTTTGACTAATTTCCTCCTAAGCCTATGAATGAAGACCTGCTGCTTGAGGTGTTAATTTATATTGTCCTGATGCTCCTTGTTCTGATTCCCAGTAAATTACAGTTTGGTTTGATGTGCAGCGGGCCCACA
The DNA here is from genome assembly GCF_035609145.1 of Eleutherodactylus coqui. Lineage (NCBI taxonomy): Eukaryota > Metazoa > Chordata > Amphibia > Anura > Eleutherodactylidae > Eleutherodactylus > Eleutherodactylus coqui. The sequence goes on from NC_089842.1 coordinate 30,655,085, forward strand.
GCCGAGGAGATGGTGGGGTAAATAAGGGCCTTGTCACAGTGGCTCTACCATCTTCTCCCCTGGGGGTAGCTAGGGACCCGTCAAAGTCACTGCTGGGGGAGATCACAGGGAAAGTGTAACCAGAGGTTACATGAAATCTTCTTGTCACTCATGACGCCACCATTCCATCCTCTGCGGTGAATCTTGATGGTGAAATAAAATAGTCCACACACAGGGTTACTTTCTGGACAAACCAGGAACGGTCAGTAATGTCCGTTTGCTGTAACTTCAATAAAGTTAAGACTTACAACAGCAATTGTCAGACACAAAGTACACTTCTAGAAGATGGTATGACAGGGAAGACTTCTCGGAGCAATTCAGACAAACCACAGTCCCAGTTATCTGTGTGATCCCACTCCCAGCGACTCTCCTTCTCTCTCCAACTCCAACTACCTACTGATCAGCACTCACACTTCTGGTGCCTTTCTCTCTTAAGCAGTGGTCCTTCTCTCTCTCACAGTGCTCAGTGGTAGTATCAGCACATCCTAGGTAGATTGGATCCAGGCCAAGCAGAAGGGAATCGCTCAGCTTCTTCCATTCTCCACACACAGACCCATCAATGTCTGTGGGGTTCACTCGCTTGCAGACTCTGACTAGCACAGACCCAGACTAGACTCCAGACTCTCTTAGACTGCCTAATATAGCATCCTTTCCAATGCATATATAAAACATAGTCACATGACATACAACAAGATACATTTTCTAGACATAACCCAGATATTAACCTATTCAGTACTGCAGAGGTGCAATACACATAGCGAATGCACACTACACGTAAGACAAGACAAATGGCACGTGACAGACATATAACATTATGGAGGGGTCCGGCTAACTCTGGGCCACTACAGTTGCTACAGCTTTCAAGGGCATTACTGTTACATTAGGAGTAATCATTCTCATTAATGGAGTCTCTTGTTTTCTATTTGGTATGTTATATAAGATATTGAGCGCTCCATTTAAATTATGTCTCCACATTTTGTAGGTTCCATCTCTTAAGTTTCTAAGATGTTCTTTCAATAACCCATTCATCCACTCCACTAAACCAGCAGCCCGTGTATAAAATGGAATCTAAAAGATCCACTCAATATCGGCACAGAAACTAGTAATCTTGTGACCCATTATCACTTTAAATTTGTAAGGGAACTAAGTAATATAAAATTAAATTTTCCAATGTTTTTAATGTACTGTTCACATTTGCCATTTCACATGGATGCGCCAACATGTACCCAGAATACATAACCACAGCCATGCGTATATATACACATCCAGCATCTTGTGGCAAGGGTCCAATATAATCTACTTGCCAAATCAGATCAGGCAATTTACCTCTTGCTATTTGACCTCATACTACCTGTGGTCCAGGTCTTTGCTGTGAATGTTGGCACATGGGACATTTTAAAATTACTTCTTTTACCAGATCTAACCTGATGGGCACCCCTCGGGATTGTGCCCACTGATAAGTAGCTTTTTCTCCAAAATGTCCGTATTTTTGGTGCATCCAGTGAGCCAACACTAAACATTTGTCATCATCTGTATGGGGTTCTTCGGTGTCAGCAACTGATATTTTGAATGTCCACCAGCTATTGTGTTGAAGAGTCTCTCCAAGGTATCTGAAGCACAATGAGCATCAACATGAAACACAGACACATTAACTCTTTGTACAATTGCCATAACTCCTTTCCCTATACCTCTTTACTATACATTTTCCAATCATTTTGAGCCCATGTAGGAAGCCAAATAGTTAAAGGGGTTGTCCCGCGCCGAAACGTTTTTTTGTTTTTTTTTCAATAGGCCCCCCATTCGGCGCGAGACAAAGCCGATGCATGTGTTAAAAAAAAAAAATGTTCAGTACTTACCCGAATCCCCGCGCTCCGGAGACTTCTTACTTACCTTAGTAAGATGGCCGCCGGGATCTTCACCCACGATGCACTGCGGGTCTTCTCCCATGGTGCACCGTGGGCTCTGTGCGGTCCATTGCCGATTCCAGCCTCCTGATTGGCTGGAATCGGCACACGTGACGGGGCGGAGCTACGAGGAGCAGCTCTCCGGCACGAGCGGCCCCATTTAGAAGGGAGAAGACCGGACTGTGCAAGCGCGTCTAATCGGGCGATTAGACGCTGAAATTAGACGGCACCATGGAGACGGGGACGCTAGCAACGGAACAGGTAAGTGAATAACTTCTGTATGGCTCATAATTAATGCACAATGTACATTACAAAGTGCATTAATATGGCCATACAGAAGTGTATAACCCCACTTTCTTTCGCGGGACAACCCCTTTAATCCTTTTGCTATTGACTAAGAGTCTGTATACAAATTATTGTCACCTAATGATTCCTGCCATAACACACTGCACACGGCATACAATTCTGTATATTGACTACTTTTTCCTTCGCCTGTAGTGATTAACATTCTGTTAGCTACTGGCTGATATCCTACCGCTTCCTACACTCTATTATTTCCCTTTAATTAACAGTCATTCACCATGAAGCATCACTCTTGCGCACTGGCCAGACAGAATTGTCCCATTCAGTTGTTGTAGGCACAAGTACTCCGACATCCAGTAAATCCTTTGTTATTCACTAATCTCCTTATCCCTTCCTGAAATTATGTATTAATTCTGCTAATTACTTTGGAACTAGGAGGAATCTTTTTAACTTTTTCCACTAGCACTGGAGCTGCTTCAATATAGGATCTTACTTGTAATTGTGTAGATCTAGTAATTACATGACGTGGGACTCCAAACTGAAACTTACCATCCGGTAACTGCAATGTCATACCTCTTATTATATCAGCTCCAATAATGTCTTAAGGAATTGTGACTATCATTACTTTATACATTGCTGTGGGTAAATTACAACTTTTATGTGACATTTTAATATGTTCCGCATCAATACATTTACTATCTAATCCTGTTATAACGATCTTTTTCCCACTGAAATGTCTTTGGTTTCCATAAATTAAAGTGGCCTCCACCCCTGTGTCTATTAATACTTTGTGTGATTGTTCTCAGCAAGAGAAACCAAGTAATCTTGTAGCTATGATACCTTTTAATGGCTAACAAAAGTACATAATGTTATAGCGAGTTTTCGCACCTACTTAGGGTTCTTCCTCAGCCTGAGGAAGAACCCTAAGTAGGTTTGAAAGCTTGCTATAACATCATGTATTTTTGTTAGCCATTTAAAGGTCTCATAGCTTCAAGATTACTTGGTTTCTCTTGCTAAGAACATTCACATTTTGCTCTACTGGTTAACACGGTGCAAAACTCTTTTCCTATTTTCAATGTTTTTTACGCATTACTGATTTTTATTTTTCTAATTAATGGTCAGAATCACCTGGGGGGTCTATCTGTGTGGAGGGCTTGGCCAACAAGTCAATCATTATCATCATTTTCCTTTTTTTCATCTATTTCTGGACACCTGAAGAGGTATGCCCTTGAGGTGCTTGCTCTATTTTTTGAAGCAGTGCTTTCACATCAGCATAAAGATCCTCAAACCCCGTTGCTGTAGGTTGTGGCAGTGACACAGAAGGAAGGGGCCTCTCTCACTACGTGACCTACTACGTCCCCGCTGTGGAATTTCTGGATCTTTTACAGTTATCTTTTCATTTTGAGATTCTTGCTTGTTGAGGCTTTGCTTTTTATATAGATTCCACATATCATCATCCCATTTATCTGGATCCCAATTCACAATTGTAGAAAGAAAGCCTCAAGTATGTAGAGCTGTTCTATCAGCTAGAGGGGGCTGCTGTGAAGAGTCACAAATCTAGATTTAATTTAGTGAAACAAAGTCAATCCATTACTTTTCTATAAATTAACTTGTTTATTTCTTCTATGCTTTCCTTTCAAAGTAGATTTCAGACAGTAAACTGTGTAAATACCAAAAAAAACTGGAAAAACTGAGGTGTTCTAAAACTTTTGACCAGTAGTGCATGTTCATATAGATACAGTTGAATCCGATCCAGCGTTTTCTTCCAAGTCGCACACTGCCACCAGATGCTGATTTATGTAATTACTGCACACTAATGTATAGATCAACAACATGAGAAAGTATATGAAGAACATCTGATAGATAAGTGAAGCTTGGAGAGAATGTAAGGCCCCAGATTCCTCCGACATATTGGTATATGATGGAAACATTGACAGTGGGGGGGTGCTTGTAAATATGACTCACAGCTCAATCACAAGAGTCCTATTGTATGCACACCAGAAAGCTGGGGTTAATACACTGATAACTCTGCTCCATTGTGTACAGATAGCAAACAGACATACTGTATATTCATACACAGACCCTATTCATTCACACACTGTACACATACACATATAGTGAGTGACCAGGAATGGGGATGACTATGAACGGGGCTATACTGTGGGTCACTTATCACTGTAGATGTTCTTTCCTATGGTGGTCTTTCTTACTATGTCCCCTCACACCCGGCTGTCACAGTACAAAGGATAGAGAACTTGAAGTGGGGTGGAAAAGGTCTCAGTGGAACTGAAATTTGCCAATATGATTATGCCAGGTGCAGCAAGAATGATGAAAGCAGTTGGTAACTGCAAACAGGTATCTCACGTCTACTGATGGCACTGGGGGAAAGCTGCTTTTACATCTGCATTCAGAACCTCCATTTTGAGGCTCTGCCGCAAAATCCGGCAAAAAATGTTGCATAAAAAAGTTCTGCATGCAGGACGTCCTGTAAAATCCCGGGTAGCTGAATGGAGACCCAGTGGACACTATTAAAGTTCGTTTGGCACCATTAGGTTCCATCATAAGACAGATTGGCTCAACCAGAGAATTCCCCTTTCCTACTCCCATAATAGAGCAAGAAAACCGAACCTGAATGTAAATGAGAAAGCACCCAAAAAAAAGGGCATAACCAGCCTCTCAGAGCACAGCCAACTACTATGTAACAACAGCATATATTCAGGCAGAGTCCTTGGGTTAATTCTCTCCTCTCTGACAATAGCCCTCTCTCTGCTGGTATTTTACCTCTAGTTGGGTTCTCACTTGCTCAGCACTGTGACTTCTCACACACTCTGCTTTCCTTTGTGATTGCCACTTTGCCATTGCACGAGCCACAAATATTTGACAGCACTATGGATGATATGTATTAAAAAATAAAAATAAATAAGTTAGCTGTTTTGTATTGTTTTTAATTGTTTTTAATTATTCAAATATTTTAAGGGAGTGATGTAACCCCCATAATCAGGTGATCAAGACTCCTTACGGAGTGGAAACGCGTCCTGTGTAGCCGTCTGACTGTTTTTATGTAGCACTTCATTCAATAAAGGCTTGTTGACACTATCTCTGTGAAGATAGCATTTTTCTGCATCCACTATGGATGATGTCTATTTGGGCAATACCACCTCAGACTTTCATCTTCTGAGTCCTGGGGTAAGAGTTTGTAGGCCAAAGTAGAGTTGGCTTGTTGGCTCACTTCAGTAGTCCTCCCAACCAGCAGAATCTTACATTAGACATCCATGTCTGGCCTCTGGGCAGTAAACCCCCAACATTTCCTGTAGCCTCCTACCCCATCAGAGGCTAAGCTACAACTGTCAGCCATAGCGGTGGGATGAGCAGTGGCTCCCCCCCACACACACTAACAATTAGTATGGTACCCAGTCATTGGCTGACTGTTCCCAGAAGCTTCCAGCACCTTCCAGCGGATTTCTAGGGGTATTCTGGTGATGAAACAGTTTTTTTTCTCAGTTTTCACCCATCCATTACATGGGTAAAAACTGATAGATCACTGGGGGTCTGATTGCTGAGACCCGCATTGATCCAGAAAATGGGGGATTTGTACCCCCCCCCCCCTCCTTTTCTCAAAGTTCAAAATGCATTGTCCCATTTCTGTAGTGTCGTGGGGAATGGAGCCGCTGGTCGCACATGCGCAGCAGCGGCTCCATTCCCCTCAATGGCGCAGGCTCCTGTGTCCCTGCTAGAGACATGTACACAGGCTCCATAACAGCTACATGCTTTTCCACGACCATCTTGGATCTGGGGGCACCGAGTTACAGGCAGCTTCATTCCCCACTACACTACAGAAATGGGACAATGTATCTGGAACTGCGCTATAGTGAAGACACTGGTCCACAATTCTCAGGATCGGTGAAAACTGCAAAGAAAACATCCCATCACCAAAATACCCCTTTAACAGGTGACCAAGCCCTGCGATGGGGAACTTAGGCCTTATAGTGCTGTGTGTACACAGGTTCACATGTTAAAATTTCTGGAAGAGAGGGGAAAGCAAAAACACATAGGATCATCATTGGTGGGGCTGAGGAGTGCAGGGCCATTGAAAACAACATTTAATTGTGGGAAAGCACAGGCTCAGAGGGCATGGAAGAAGGGACAGGAAGGACCACTATTAGGGAGAACCAGGGACACAGATGACCGCTATTACTTGGGGGCAGGGACACATAGGGCCACTTGACTTGTGGGTGGTTAAGGATGGCAGGATGCACACAGGACCTGTATTATTTGGGGAGGGAAGCATGGGCACAGAGGACTACTTTTGGGGAGAAGCAGAGACACAGATGACCACTATTACTTTGGGGCAGGGGCACATAGGGCCACTATTACAAATACTCGGGGAGCAGGGGAATAGAAGACTACTATTACTTTGGGGAAAAACAAAGTGAACATGATCATATTGTGAGGGCACCAAGAGATAAGTATTACTTTGGGGGAACGCAGTGGGACTATGATTACTTTGGGTGGACACAGAACACAGAGGGACCACCATTTGTTTCTACATCACAAGTAGGAGCACTATTACTGTGGAGCACACACAGAATATTATTGCTTTGTGGGGGCAAAAAGGCATCATTTTTACTGTGTAAAAAGGAGAGCAGTTGGCATTTAGTGGGATGCAAAGGAGGCAATATTTTATTGGGAGGCACAAAAGAAATATTATTTTGTGGGGTTTGGGGAGGGGGGCAAGCTAAACTCTATGGGCCTTTAGCTATGCCTCTATTCACCTGCCCCCTCGTTTCCTCGCAGTCCATCCACCACTCGCGGCATTGAGCAGATTCCTTCTCCTAATTGTGTGCATGTGCAGAGATTGTTCTCCTCTCATGATATATGGACATAATTTGAGTTCATGGGGCTCATAGGACGTGACAGGTTCCCTTTAAGTTCAAAGTTTTTAAGGATTGGATGAATAACAGGATTATTTACCGTACAGATATATTTGTAGAAGTTGAGCTGACATTTTGTGATCCTCTTGTACAGGAATGTAAAGTACAGTCCAGGGTGCTTTATAAATAGCTATAACTAAGCTCAGCAATTAGATCTCAGAGGCTCGTTAGGGGGTCATATTCAGCGATGTACTGCAGTCGGTCTTCATATTGAAATACTGTACAACCAGGAGGAAAGGAACTGCCGAATTATATCATTTTATGAAGTGTGGTCCTAAAAATATACTAGATAACCACAAAAATAAGCGTCAGGAAATCTGGGATTATGGCCCGAGATGTTAGAAGCAATTCTTCTCAAAGAACCTGTCAACTATATATCATACACAGAGCACATTATACATCACCAGGTTATACTGAATGGGACTCATGGGTCCAGAATGTGTGATAACTAGAGATGAGCGAGCACTAAAATGCTCGGGTGCTCGTTACTCGGGACAAAATTATTGCGATACTCGAGGGTTCGTTTCGACTAACGAACCCCATTGAAGTCAATGGGCGACCCGAGCATTTTTGTATATCGCCGATGCTCGCTAAGGTTTTCATTTGTGAAAATCTGGGCAATTCAAGAAAGTGATGGGAACGACACAGCAATGGATAGGGCAGGCGAGGGGCTACATGTTGGGCTGCATCTCAAGTTCCCAGGTCCCACTATTAAGCCACAATAGCGGCAAGAGTGCCCCCCCCTCCCAACAATTTTTACTTCTGAAAAGCCCTCATTAGCAATGCATACCTTAGCTAAGCACCACACTACCTCCAACAAAGCACAATCACTGCCTGCATGACACTCCGCTGCCACTTCTCCTGGGTTACATGCTGCCCAACCCCCCCTGCACGACCCAGTGTCCACAGCGCACACCAAACTGTCCCTGCGCAGCCTTCAGCTGCCCTCATGCCACGCCACACTCATGTCTATTTATAAGTGCGTCTGCCATGAGGAGGAACCGCAGGCACACACTGCAGAGGGTTGGCATGGCTAGGCAGCGACCCTCTTTAAAAGGGGCGGGGTGATCGCCCACAATGCTGTACAGAAGCAATGAGAAATATAATCCTGTGCCACCGCCATCAGGAGCTGCACACGTGGGCATAGCAATGGGGAACCTATGTGCCACACACTATTTATTCTGTCAAGGTGTCTGCATGCCCCAGTCAGACCGCGGTTTTTTTTAAATAGTCACAGGCAGGTACAACTCCGCAATGGGAATTCCGTGTGCACCCACAGCATGGGTGGCTCCCTGGAACCCACCGGCGGTACATAAATATATCCCATTGCAGTGCCCATCACAGCTGATGTAACGTCAGCTGTAATGCAGGTGGGCTAAAAATTAATTTGATTACACTGTAGGCGAGGGCCCACAAAAATTGGTCTACCAACAGTGCTAATGTACCTGAGAAAAATTGCCCATGCCCAACCAAGAGGGCAGGTGAAACCCATTAATCGCTTTGGTTAATGTGGCTTAATTGGTAACTAGGCCTGGAGGCAGCCCAGTTAAAATAAAAATTGGTTCAGGTGAAAGTTTCAACGCTTTAATGAGCATTGAAACGTATAAAAATTGTTTACTAAAATTATATGACTGAGCCTTGTGGGCCTAAGAAAAATTGCCCGTTCGGCGTGATTACGTGAGGTTTCAGGAGGAGGAGCAGGAGGAGGAGGATGAATAGAATACACAGACTGATGAAGCTAAAAGTTCCACGTTTTTGATGGTGAGAGAGAACACTGCTTCCATCCGCGGGTGCAGCCTACGTATTGTTTAGGTATCGCTGCTGTCCGCTGGTGGAGAAGAGAAGTCTGGGGAAATCCAGGCTTTGTTTATCTTGATGAGTGTAAGCCTGTCGGCACTGTCGGTTGACAGGTGGGTACGCTTATCTGTGATGATTCCCCCAGCCACACTAAACACACTCTCTGACAACACGCTAGCCGCAGGACAAGCAAGCACCTCCAGGGCATACAGTGCGAGTTCAGGCCACGTGTCCAGCTTCGACACCCAATAGTCGTAGGGGGCAGAGGCGTCACCGAGGACGGTCGTGCGATCGGCTACGTACTCCCTCACCATCTTTTTACAGTGCTCCCGCCAACTCAGCCTTGACTGGGGACCGGTGACACAGTCTTGCTGGGGAGCCAGAAAGCTGGCAAAGGCCTTGGATAATGGTCCTCTTCCTGCGCTGTACATGCTGCCTGATCACTGCGCCTCCCCTGCTACCTGGCCCTCGGAACTGCGCCTTCGGCCACTAGCGCTGTCGGATGGGAAGTTTACCATCAGTTTGTCCACCAGTGCCCTGTGGTATAGCATCATTCTCGAACCCCTTTCCTCTTCGGGAATGAGAGTGGAAAGGTTCTCCTTATACCGTGGGTCGAGCAGTGTGTACACCCAGTAATCCGTAGTGGCCAGAATGCGTGTAACGCGAGGGTCACGAGAAAGGCATCCTAACATGAAGTCAGCCATGTGTGCCAGGGTACCTGTACGCAACACATGGCTGTCCTCACTAGGAAGATCACTTTCAGTATCCTCTTCCTCCTCCTCCTCCTCTGGCCATACACGCTGAAAGGATGACAGGCAAGCAGCATGTGTACCCTCAGCAGTGGGCCAAGCTGTCTCTTCCCCCTCCTCCTCATGCTCCTCCCCCTCCTCCTCCTCCTCAACGCGCTGAGATATAGACATGAGGGTGCTCTGACTATCCAGCGACATACTGTCTTCCCCCGCCTCCGTTTCCGAGTGCAAAGCGTCTGCCTTTATGCTTTGCAGGGAACTTCTCAAGAGGCATAGCAGAGGAATGGTGACGCTAATGATTGCAGCATCCCCGCTCAGCATCTGGGTAGACTCCTCAAAGTTTCCAAGGACCTGGCAGATGTCTGCCAACCAGGCCCACTCTTCTGTAAATAATTGAGGAGGCTGACTCCCACTACGCCGCCCATGTTGGAGTTGGTATTCCGCAATAGCTCTATGCTGCTCATAGAGCCTGGCCAACATGTGGAGCGTAGAGTTCCACTGTGTGGGCACGTCGCACAGCAATCGGTGCACTGGCAGATGAAACCGATGTTGCAGGGTCCGAAGGGTGGCAGCGTCCGTCTTGGAGTTGAGGAAATGTGCGCAGAGCCGGCGCACCTTTCCAAGCAGGTATGACAAGTGTGGGTAGCTTTTCAGAAAGCGCTGAACCACCAAATTAAAGACATGGGCCAGGCATGGCACGTGCGTGAGGCTGCCGAGCAGCAGAGTCTCCACCAGATTACGGCCGTTGTCACACACGACCATGCCCGATTGGAGGCTCAGCGGCGCAAGCCAGCGGTCGGTCTGCTCTGTCAGACCCTGCAGCAGTTCGTGGGCCGTGTGCCTCTTCTCTCCTAAGCTGAGTAGTTTCAGCACGGCCTGCTGACGCTTGACCACCGCTGTGCTGCCGTGCCGCGCGACACCGACTGCTGGCGACGTGCTGCTGCTGACACATCTTGATTGCGAGACAGAGGTTGCGTAGGAGGAGGAGGAGGGTGGTTTAGTGGAGGAAGCATACACCGCCGCAGATACCACCACCGAGCTGGGGCACGCAATTCGGGGGGTGGGTAGGACGTGAGCGGTCCCAGGGTCTGACTCGGTCCCAGCCTCCACTAAATTCACCCAATGTGCCGTCAGGGAGATATAGTGGCCCTGCCCGCCTGTGCTTGTCCACGTGTCTGTTGTTAAGTGGACCTTGGCAGTAACCGCGTTGGTGAGGGCGCGTACAATGTTGCGGGAGACGTGGTCGTGCAGGTCTGGGACGGCACATCGGGAAAAGTAGTGGCAACTGGGAACCGAGTAGCGCGGGGCCGCCGCCGCCATCATGCTTTTGAAAGCCTCCGTTTCCACAAGCCTATACGGCAGCATCTCCAGGCTGATCAATTTGGCAATGTGCACGTTTAACGCTTGAGCGTGCGGGCGCGTGGCGGCGTACTTGCGCTCGCGCTCAAACAGTGGCGCTAGCGACGTCTGGACGCTGCGCTGAGAGACATTGCTGGATGGGGCCGAGGACAGCGGAGGTGAGGATGTGGGTGCAGGCCAGGAGACGGTAGTGCCTGTGTCCTCAGAGGGGGGTTGGATCTCAGTGGCAGGTTGGGGCACAGGGGGAGAGGCAGTGGTGCAAACCGGAGGCGGTGAACGGCCTTCGTCCCACCTTGTGGGGTGCTTGGCCATCATATGCCTGTGCATGCTGGTGGTGGTGGCTCTCCAGCTGATCTTGGCGCGACAAAGGTTGCACACCACTGTTCGTCGGTCGTCAGGCGTCTCTGTGAAAAACTGCCACACCGTAGAGCACCTTGACCTCTGCAGGGTGGCATGGCGCGAGGGGGCGCTTTGGGAAACAGTTGGTGGATTATTCGGTCTGGCCCTGCCTCTACCCATGGCCACCGCACTGGCTCGGCCTGTGCCCATACCCTGACTTGGGCCTCCGCGTCCTCGCCCGCGTCCACGTCCTATAGGCCTACCCCTACCCCTCAGCATAGTGTATTACCAGTAGTGCAGAAACAGAACGCTGTAATTAAATGTGCCACTTATTGGCCTGTGGTTGGAGGCTGACTTCGCTTACGGAACGCCAGGAAATAATTTTGCGCAAGCCTGCTGAAACACTTAGCGGGCTGCGTATGAATTAGGAGGACAACTACCCCCTGCAGAGACCCAGTACACTGAGAACAGTCACAGGCAGCCCAAATACATTTTTTTCCCCAAATGTTTTTGCAAAGGCCCACTGCCTATATTCAATAAATATGTCTTCTATCCCTGCCTCACAATATATGTCTTCTATCCCTGCCTAACCACCACTTCTGGCCCTGGAGTATTACTGCAGGGCGCAATGCTCTGCACGGCCGATATACCAAAAAAATAAAAGTGCAACACTGCAAAAAGCAGCCTCCACAGTACTGCACACGGTTAGATGTGGCCCTAAGAAGGACCGTTGGGGTTCTTGAAGCCTAAAATACTCTTAATGCTCTCCCTATAGCAACTCCAGCAAGACAGCACTTTCCCTAAAGTATGTCAGAACGCATCTGTGGCGAGCCGCGGGAGGGGCCGATTTTTATACTCGGGTGACACCTGATCTCGCCAGCCACTCACTGCAGGGGGGTGGTATAGGGATTGAACGTCGCAGGGGGAAATTGTAATGCCTTCCCTGTCTTTCTATTGGCCAGAAAAGCGCGCTAACGTCTCAGAGATGAAAGTGAAAGTAACTCGAACATCGCGTGGTACTCGTCACGAGTATCGAGCATCTCGAACACGCTAATACTCGAACGAGTATCAAGCTCGGACGAGTACGTTCGCTCATCTCTAGTAATAACGCAAGGTGAACTTCTTCCTCTTCTATAGAATTGTCCTAATTTAAACTGTGCAGATATTGGATATATTAAATGGCATCTGTTCAGTAAGTATTCCCAAAGATCCAATTGCACACATCTTTGGAGTAATTTATGCATTAAGTATTAAAAAACATACATGAGTGTAATAATCCCGTAGCAGTAGCTCTTTAGGACGCTGGTTATGGAACATGTGCCCTCTTTGAGCACCGAAATGCGTTGCTTGCTGTCCTTGTCATTGGAATAAAGGATCATACTTATATCCTTGCTGGACCTGGAGATTACTTTACTGCACAGGAGTTGACACTTCTCGGAGGGGGCTTTTTGCTAGTCATACCCCCCTCCTCCAGAGTAGGTGCCGTTCTTGTTTACAAGCTGCTTCTCTCTATCTGTGCATTCGGTTCTTGCCACATATCCTTGAAGCGCAGGGGAATCTTTTATTAACAGTGCTTTGTGATAATAAGAGTATAGGCAAAGAATATAATACTACAGAATTGGATCTCCCACCCAAAGCAGCCCCCAAGGTTTATTGTTGACCAATGACAAACAAATACATTTGAATAAAATGATCTCCTGGGGTGGAAGTCCATCCTATAAATATATAGAACTATTGAGTCCAATAATAGATAATATGCACCCTAGCTCTAACACTTTGAGATGCTAGGTTTTTCTCCTTGAAAGAATGGTTTATTTTTGTGGTCAAGAATAGAAAGTGTTGTTAAAATAGTTTATAAGAGAGGTTATTCCAATGATTTCTGTGTGGGTGCTGGGTGTTCGGGAATGGGCAGTTGTTGGAATGGTTTATATGAGGGTGCTGGGTATTTAGTTGCTGGTAGGGGTTGGTAGAATGGTTTACATGGTGGTGCTGGAAATAGGTAGTGGTTGCTAGAAGGATTCATCTTTTGCACCTTGTTCTGTTTATTCTAAAATAAAGGAATTTTAAATTCAGAGAAATGGGGTTTAACATTGGAAATTTCCTCTATTGTTCCTGAAATTGTAGAACAGTCCTCAGACTCATTCCTCTGAAAAGGTAAATACATTCTGAGATATTATGAGATAATGAGACATTGCACAAAAACAAACAGGTCACAACCTCACATCCGTTCCTCTCTTCTTGGTGATCTCATATACGTCCTTGTCTTCTTGATGACTTCACATCTGTTCTACTCTTTTTGGTGACTTCCCATCCGTCCTTCATGATAACTTCACATCCATCCTTCTCTTCTTGATGACTTCACATCTGTTCTGCTCTTCTTGGTGATCTTGCATCCATTGTTCGCTTCTTGGTGACATCACATCTGTTCTTCTCTTCTTGGTGGCTACTCATTCCTTCTTCTCTTCTCGGTTATCTCACATCTTTTCTTCTTTTCTTGGTGACCTCTCATCCGTTCTTCCCTTCTTTGTGATCTCGCATTTCTTCTTTGCTTCTTGATGACTTCATAACCGTTCACCTCTTCATGGTAACCTCACAATCATTCTTTGCTTCTTGGTTATTTCACATCAGTTCTTCTCTTCATGGTGACTTCTCATTCCTTCTTCTATTCTTAGTGATCTTACATCTGTTCTTCTCTTCTTGGTGATCTCACAATCCTTCTCTTTTTGGTGATATGAAATAGACAGATTTTCTGATGGACTCCTTGGGTTATAGGCCGTCACTTTATTGTGTTATTGCAGTAGACTTTTTCCTGAAGGCAACTTTTGTACTACAAACTTTGTGGATAGGAGAATGTCCTGCAGGGAAATTTGGAAAGTGTGCAGTGCCATGGCAGATTTTATTCATCCCATGATAAAATAGTTTCTTCGCATTTCAAAAGAGCATTAATATGAGCACTGTATACAGACAACGGGATGCTCAGAAAGGAATCTGAGAGGCCAACTGAAGTACCTGGTACAGTAGCTTTACTTTGCACTGTCTGTGCTCTTGTCGTCTCGGGTAAGACTAGTGTAGTCAATGGACAGCATACAGTATACACATAGTACATTGAGAAGTGTCAACAAACTTGAGTCAGTGTTCCTTCATAATTGTGGATAGTTGCCTGCTGATAACAAATTGTCATAGATCATGGACAAATGGTAACAGAATTTTTGGAAAATGAGACCTTTTATAAATGTGCCCCAAAATAGCAGATTTTATAATGCTTAGAATAACCCAAATATACTTTCCTTTTTGTTTTCTTTTTCCTATTTTTTGACTTGTCTTCTCGTCACTCCTGTCCTCATCTTTCCCTCCTCTTCCACATCTCCTCCTCTTTTTTATATTTTTCCAGTTTCTTTTTTGTTATCTTCTCTTCCTTGCTATCATCCTCATTACCCTCCTCTCTCCTACCTTCACCCCATTTTTCTATCATTCTCCTCATTTTTTCCCTTATCTACTCCTTCTTGTTTTATACCTTCTTCTCCTCTACATCTTTCTTCTCTTCCTCCTTTTTTCGTCTTCTCTTCTTTCTTGTCCTCATTTGCTCTCTACTTTCCTCCACTATCTTCTTATCAACTACCTTCTTTTTACTTTGTCTTCTCCTCATTATCTTTTTCTTCATACCGCACCTTTTTCTTCTCTCCTCCTCTGTCTTTTTCTATGTTGTTTTGTCTTCTCTTCCACCTTTGCTCACTCACTTACTCCAGCTACTGCCCTTTTTATCTTTCTTAGGGCGCCTATCCACTTGCGTTGCCGATTTTCGCACGTGAAAAACGCGGCGTTTTCGCGCGTTTTTTGCGGCGTTTTTGCGCGTTTTTCGCAGCGTTTTTTGCTGCCCTCAAGAGCAATTAGTATAGAATGTGTACTTGTCCATCTGGATGCATTAAGAGAAAAATAAGGAGACATATGCAACTCTCAGTTCCTATGTGAAAAAAACCCCACGAAACGGAAAAAAAACCCCAGATGGACAAGTACACATTCTATACTAATTGCTCTTGAGGGCAGCGAAAAACGCGCGAAAATCGACAACGCAAGTGGGTAGGCGCCCTTACACTGTATTTTTCATTGTCTTCTCTTTTCTTTTCCAACTTATTCATTTTTATTTCTGTATCAATCCATACAAAGGTGAAAAAACTCACTCACTGACTCACTGACTGACTGACTCACCACTAATTCTCTAACTTCCTGATGTTGTACAAATATGAAATTTGGCATGATCATTCTTTAGGTCCTAAATAGGAAAAGTAAAGGGGTCACAACTCGAAAATTCAATGCTAAGTACAAAAGTATTGGCGCCCCTGTGTATTGTACAAAATCTAAGTCTCTAACTTCCAGATATCGTACAAATATAAAACTTGTTGTACAAACGTGAAAGCTGTGCTGTGATTGGTTGTTATAAATTATACCGCTGAGGTAACATGAAAGCTGCGCTGTGTTTGGTTGTTATATATTATACCGCTGAGGTAACATGAAAGCTGCACTGTCATTGGTGGTTATGTATCATACTGCTGAGGTAACATGAAAACTGTGCTGTGATTGGTTGTTATATATTATACTACTGAGGTAACATGAAAACTGCACTGTGATTGGTAGTTATATATTATACCGCTGAAGTCAAATTAAACTTGACTTCATAAAATTTTCCATGCAAGCACCACGTAAATACCTGCATCAAATTAACTCGGCCGAGGTCGGGTATATCAGCTAGTGTACCCTATAATATACTGAAAAACCTAAGAAAAATTCTAAGTGGGAAAAATGCCAGTGTGCTATCTTTTTTTTTTTTTTGTGGGTGGTAGGGTCATGTTTTTATGGCATACATACTGCATAATAGCACGTTAACATGTTATTTAGTCATTTAAACCTTCACTTATTATGGACCTAGAGGTCCAATGGGCATTCTTATCAGTGACTGACAGGTATCTATGACTGCATTAAGGTGGTCCCAAGACATAAGGGGAAAAAAGGGCCAAATCATTTTTCAGGAAGACGAGGGAGGCAACAGGGAAGGTTATAACAATTATATTTCTTATAATAGCTGTGAGTAATAATGGATTCAGAACCTTCATCCTCTACAGCTACAAGTGGTGTAAGTTCGACGCAGAAAGACAAGATTTTTCTGATTGGATATATGTCCCATCAAATTACTGGCAGTAAGCTGCTATCCAATGATCAAGTTTTACACAGTCTGTTTTACAATAAACTCTGACTTAAACTAGAAACAAGCGATGTTGCGAGGCTCACAATCAAGGAAGTTCTATTTTTTTTGGCAGAAGCTAAGATAACTACCAAACATTTGAAAGATTGCATTGCGAAGCTTGAAAAACTTCACGAGGAGTGGAGAAAACTGCAAAAAATGCAAACAGAAGTGTAAGCCAAGCTCAAAGTTAGAAAGTGGAACTTTTTAAGTCAAGCCTTGATGACCTGTTTAATATTACACACCAGGATGTGCTGAAGAACACAAATGAAGAAGACAGACAGTTTTTGCTCCTTCTGAGATAAAAGGGATGTACTGGCTGCATGGGAGGAGTCGATACAAAATTCCTACGAGCAGAAGAACGAAAAGCAAAGAGAAAAGCAGCTGAGATGGTCAGACTGGAAAAATCAAAACTGAAACCTGTAGCTAAGTCTAGATTGTAGTTAAAATTTAGTAGCTAGTACCTATTTGGATCTATTTTTTGTACATACCCAGCACCTTGGTACCTTTGTACCTAAATAAATATGCTTGTTGTTCTTAAGTCACTGTTTTTATTTATGTTTCTAATTGTTTTTGTCATTTTATAGAAGATGTAGAATTTTTTTTTGTAGTGCTTCAGAAGAAGAGGAATCACATCAAATCACATGTTGGAGGAGGGGCAAATTTTTTTTTGTATTCACAAAGGGGTCTGGAGTAAAAGGGAAGGCTGGTCATTATGTCATGTCTGCTGGGTGCACCGTGCTTCAGCACGGATGCAAGGATGGTTTCGCAACCAAACAGGATTTGCTTGAGGAGGTTGGAGACTACTACATCAAAGAACACCGGTGGACCAAAGGGATGTAAACTGTGTACTGGACTCATGGGCAGACATAACATAAGGACTGACTACCAAAACATGCACCATACATATCTACAGACGTAACAGATAGAATTGCTATAAAAGTACAAGGCATTAGTTTGTGAATTGGCCAAGTCACTTAAGCCTATGAGCCTACTTCAAGGCTCCTCGTTGTCTTGTGGGTCCCTACCTTAACAAGACAACTACCAAGTGGAACCTGCCGGCATGTAGGGCAATAGTCCCCATGCTGGAACCTAGGGAAGTACCTCGCCTGAGATGGGAAACGATCTTCAGCAGGACAGGACTTAGCTCACACCAACATGCCAGGAATTTGCATGCGACACAGAACAAGACTGTTCATGCACCTTGTCTGGCCATCTGCATAGACCCAATGAACACATCCCTGTCCACACACACAGAACCGGACTGTCCACATCTCATGTCCGTCCACCTGCACAGACAAACAGGAATCCTCACTGTTCACACAAACACACACAGAACAGGACTGTTAACACCTCATGTCTGACCACCTGCACAGACACAGAACACGACACTGTTCACACAAATACACAAGCTTCTGCATTTTCCTGTATTATATGTAGGAACTTTGGTTTGGATTCCCTATTTGGCTGTTGCATCACCGTTGGTCCAACCCAGAGTGGTTTTCTGAAAAGTGCTGCTGGTATATTCCTTTACTGATTTGCAGTCTGAGTTCTGTCTGTAGTCCTAAGTTTGTGTCTGGATTCTGTTTATGCTATTTGAGCTCTGCATCTGTCTGTGCATTTGTTTTCTGTCAGTACCCATTCCTGTTCATGGTTTGCCCTTGCTTTGGCCTGCATCTGTGTGCTTCTCTGTCTGCTGACAGCCCCTCCATTTGCTACCTCATCAGTGGTTGTCAGGCCTGAGGTTCCAGTGCAGGGCCGCCCTTATCTGGGCAAACACCATGCTTGTAGGTAAGGGTCTGCCATTCCCTCTACAGCCAAGGGCCGGACTCCCTTTTCCTCTCTAACTGAGCTGCCAACCATGCCAACCATACCGGGACCTGTCCAGACTTGGTTGGTTGGTCCAGTAGACCCATATTCCTTAATACACATATAGAACAACAGATTCTAGCAGCACTACCTGACAGTACTTCCCCTTTAAAAAAGGGATCTCTGGACTTTTGGGGCATAAAAAAGAATTAGCCTCTCCTCCAACAGACTCACGTTGCAAGACTTACAGGTACATAACACAGGGTTCTGACGCTAATGGTAAGGCTGGTCATTTTATTCATTCTGTCTTTTCCCTCTCAGAGCTGGGTGTTAGGCATGTTTAGTCTAAAGTGTTTCTCTCACTTTTCCTGAGGATGGTCTGGACATCTGTATTCCCTGTCTGCATCTTATACAGACCCTCTTTCCCCTGCTCTTTGACAGGTGTGGCCTTCAGTCATCTGATGTCTTATGTGTGTGTTTAAGTGGGAGATGCCTGACACTGTTCCCTGTATGTCAGTTCAGCATCTGACTCTTTCTGGATCAACAAAACTAGATGGACATTGTCTTCATTCGGCCTTACAAACTATGTTACTATGTATCATGCTCTACCCCTGCAATAGGTGCGAACATACTATGGGGCAGTGATGGCGAACCTTTTAGAGACTGATTGCCCAAACTGCAACCCAAAACCCACTTATTTACCACAAAGTGCTAACATGTCAGGGGGTGGGGCTTATCATAATATATGATTTTACCACCGTCGTTCTAAAAAGTACCGGGCTGTTTCAAAATAGACAGCGTGCAGATTTTAACTGCTTTTTGGATGTGGAAATGCTGCAGAATGTCCTCAGTAGAAATTTCTGTGGAAAATTCTGCAGCATTTCCGCATCCAAAAAGCAGTCAAAATCTGCATGGTCTATTTTGAAACAGCCCTGCCTATTTCCACCACGTGTAAACATACCCCAGCGGTAATAGTGACCCCCCCTAGCGATAATAGTGACCCCACAGCAATAATCGTGACATCCCACACCGACCCCCAGTATAATAGTGACCCCCCCAGCTGCCCGCCCCCCAGCAGTAATAATAGTGACACCCCCCCAGACGTAATATGAATGACACCCCCCAGAGCGCCCCCCCAGCAGTAATAATAGTGACACCCCCCCAGCGGTCCCCCAGCAGTAATAATACACCCCCCAGCATACCCCCAGCAGTCCCCCAGCAGTAATAATGCCCCCCCCAGCGGTCCCCCAACAGTAATAATGCCCCCCAGCGGTCCCCCAGCAGTAATAATGCCCCCCAGCGGTCCCCCCAGCTGTAATAATGCCCCCCCCACAGCAGTAATAATGCCTCCCCCCCAGCAGTTATAATGCTGCCCCTTCCCCAGTGGTCCCCCAGCAATAATAATGTCCCCCCCAGCGGTCCCCCAGCAGTGACGTCACAGTGTGCATCGGGATCAGCGCAGATAGCAGCACTGATGAGTCAATGCCTGCAGGGGAGCCGCGTCCCCTGCAGGCATTCACTAATATGGTGACCGGCTGATGGCAACGCGTGCCAGCAGGGAGGGCTCTGCGTGCCGCCTCTGGCAAGTGTGCCATAGGTTCACCACAACTGCTATAGGGTTTTATACTCATCTTTCCTGAATGTCAACTCTGATGAATTATGATACTAGAGACCACAAGGAAAGTAAGGGACTAATCACTGGTGTCTGGAAGAATTTCATGTAATTAACATACAATGTGGGATTCATTTCTTTCTGTCGCCTCAAAGATTGTAGAGAACAAAAGGGGCATTGTCAGTATTCCAGGGGTGAGCGGGCCACAGTTCACTGAGGCACACAGATAGAGGAGAATGTTCTCTTCTAACATGAAGTTATAGAGAGAACTTGTGTAATACTCGTATACTGGGTTACAGAAAAGATTGATATGTCTGCCTAAAATGTATCTATTGCATCCACTAACTCATCTCTGCCTATGTTTATAGTGGAAGTATGTCTTTCTATCTCTCTATCTCTCTTTATCTCTATCTATCTATCTATATATCTATCTCTCTATCTCTCTATCTATCTCTCTATCTTTATCTATCCTTATCTATCTATCTATCTATCTATCTATCTTTATCTATCTATCTATCTATCTATCTATCTATCTATCTATCTATCTTTATCTATCTATCTATCTATCTATCTATCTATCTATCTATCTATCTATATTTATCTATCTCTTATCTATCTATCTATATTTATCTATCTCTTATCTATCTATATTTATCTATCTCTTATCTATCTATCTATCTATCTAATATCTATCTATTTCATATCTATCTATCTATCTATCTATCTCTTATCTATCTATCTCTTATCTGTCTATCTCATATCTATCTATCTCTTATCTATCTATCTCTTATCTATCTATCTATCTCTTATCTATCTATCTATCTATCTATCTATCTATCTATCTATCTATCTATCTATCTATCTCCTATCTATCTATCTATCTCCTATCTATCTATCTATCTATCTATCTATCTATCTATCTGTCATATCTATCTATCTCATATCTATCTATCTATCTCCTATCTATCTATCTCTTATCTATCTATCTCTTATCTATCTATCTATCTATCTATCTCATATCTATCTATCTATCTATCTATCTATCTATCTCATATCTATCTATCTATCTCCTATCTATCTATCTCTTATCTATCTATCTATCTATCTATCTATTTATCTATCTATCTCTTATCTATCTATCTCTCTATCTCTTATCTATCTCTTTCTCTATCTCTTATCTATCTCTCTCTCTATCTCTTATCTATCTATCTATCCATCTATCTCTTATCTATCTATCTCTCTAGCTCTTATCTATCTATCTATCTATCTATCTATCTATCTATCTATCTATCTATCTCATATCTATCTATCTATCTATCTATCTCCTATCTATCTCCTATCTATCTATCTCTTATCTATCTATCTCCTATCTATCTATCTATCTATCTATCTCATATCTATCTATCTATCTATCTCATATCTATCTATCTATCTATCTATCTATCTATCTATCTATCTATCTATCTATCTATCTATCTCCTATCTATCTATCTCTTATCTATCTATCTCCTATCTATCTATCTATCTAGCTATCTATCTATCTATCTCTTATCTATCTATCTATCTATCTATCTATCTATCTATCTCTTATCTATCTATCTCTCTATCTCTTATCTATCTCTCTTATCTACCTATCTATCTATCTATCTCTTATCTATCTATCTCTTATCTATCTATCTCTCTAGCTCTTATCTATCTATCTCTCTATCTCTTATCTATCTCTCCAGCTCTTATCTATCTATCTCTCCAGCTCTTATCTATCTATCTCTCTATCTCTTATCTATCTATCTCTCTATCTCTTATCTATCTATCTCTCTATCATCTATCTCTCGTCTATCTCTCTATAGGCCATAATTGGAGTTCATTCTTCCATAGGCACTTATAGTGCTTATTCTCCCTATTAGTAACTCTGCTGCCCATACACGTCAGATACTCATGATGACGTGAATGGTGACATGAAAAGCATGTCACCGCCCAGATGGTCCATCTCCAGCGCTAAACATGGGACATTTTGGAACCACAAGGCACATGTAAAAGCTAGCGGAGCTGCATCAGAGAGGGAGAGCAGACCACCAAAAGACCTGAAGACCTGAGGGAGAGGATGAGGGATGAAGCACCTGGTAGCACATGGGAGATAAACAATCTCCCTCCCCTCAGTGCTTAACATTGTGGCGGCATTGGCAAAGATTTACCATGGGCGCTGCAGACAAGAAGCAAAACAAGCAGCAGCAGAGGATTCGAATACACGTGAGTCAACTACAATCCCCGGTTTTGTGAGAGGTAAAATCCCTGGCCTGGATGGGGGTAAATGGACGCACGGCATTGTGCCATGCTAGCGTTCCATGGTTAAATAATGGCGCCATGGGTTTAAGCTAGGCCTTGCAAGGGTTGATGAGATATGTGATGTTTGTGTTATGTATAAAGGGTTATGTGTGATATTATGTGGACTGGATATACTGATGTGTAATGTATTTGATGTGATGTATATGATGAAGGATGTGTAATGGTGCGGTGAGGTGCATGACAGAGTTGCAGCATGGATTTGAACAGAGTGATGCCTGACGCAGGGATTGAACCACCTTTATTGATGTGACGCCCTCTAGATATTTTAATGACGTCTATCTCTTGTGCAGAAAAACTCTGCTCCTACGGGGAGCATCAGAGATCACAGCCTACGTCCATCATAATTATTATTATATGCGGCAGTTAGACCGGCTTCACACGGGGGAAAAAATCGTGCGAGATTTGTGCATTGCGAGATGCACAGATCTCAAACAAATATGAACCCTATTCTTTTGAATAGGGTCATACACATGAGTGATTTTTTTCCTGTATAGCAGGATATTTCCTGCGATACTATGTGGGAAACACATTGCAGCATGTTCTGTCTGGTGCATGCTCCTGCGTCGTACTGCCCATTGCTTACAATGGGGCCGACAGCAGCATTGTGAGGTCTCTCATTGAAAACAAAAGTTGGGCCAGGGCCATGTCTACCATTATGTAGCACCCACTCTTCATGTTCTAACAGTCTGTAAACATCTACAAAGCGAGGAGACCAATTTCAGTGCCGCCTGAGGGTCTGTAGATCTCGAGCATCCAATATTGACCATCATCCATGTCCCTTGGGCACATGTAATTCTCCAGATTCTTTGAATCTTTTGATGTTTATATGTACTGTAGATGGTCAGATATTCAAAGTCTTTGCTATTTTATGTTGAGGAACATTTGTCTAATATTGCTCCAAAATGTTTAGACGCAGTTTATCACAGATTGGTGCACCTCTGACCATCTTTACGTCTGAGAGACCCTGCCTCTTTAACATGTCTTTTTTATATACAGTCATGTAATATAGCAGGAAATTAACCCTCCATCTGTTTTTCATTACTTCCACTTGCTTTTCTAGCCTTTTTGTTAATCCTGCCCCAGCTTTTGTAAGATTTGCTGCCAAATTGAATCCCTTTCACCTTCTGATATGTTCTATGTTCTATTGTGAATAAAATATGGTTGGATGAGATTTCCAAATCATTGAATTGTTTTTTTTTTCTTTGTTTGTATTTGATTTTACACATTTTGTTTTGGAATTGGGGTTGTACTTAGTGAAGCCACTAGGAATGACAGCAGTTCTTTGAGTTCTTTCTTTGTACTGGCACTGATGTGGTAGCTGTAGTCATCCCACACAAGGAGTCTTTCAAAAATAAAACTGCCCATACTCTTTTTGCAGCTACATAATTGTCAGCTCATCATCCATCCATTCTTGGAACAAGTAATGACAGCATCTTTGATATCTTGTAGCTTGTTCACCTCACGGATGCCATGATGAAACAAAAAACAAACAAAAAAAAAACATTTTAGCTTGTTCCGTCATCTTTTGCAGCAAGAATTACAGTTAAATGTTCTCTCTTGTGGCCAATAGTTTTTACAATAACACTCCTGGAACTTAATGGCTTGACAATAACATTTCCAGGCATGTCAAACCACACTGCTCTCTCATCCATAGCAATAATATCAGAGTCTTGAATATGTTTTGACTATCAGTAATCTGACACAAATATTACAAAGGACATGGGTTTCTCTATTGGTCTTCAAGAATTTTTTGGTCCAATGTGGTCCTTCATAAATCTTTCTTCCTGTTAGCAACAAATGTCTCTCTATGGTTGGCGTCTTCATAAATAAATGATTGTATCAAACAATTGCTTAGCCTTCGTCATATCATTTTTCTGGATACATGAATCGAGTTTTTTCTCTGATATGTGATCCATATGAAAAAGCGATCATCGAGAACATTGCTCACCTTTTTTGATCTGTCACCTTCTAGTTGTTTCATGCTTCAAAGCTTGAAGACTGTTGTACTGTTTACGCCATTCACGAATGAGTTTTGAATCAACTTGAAGATAATGTGTTGCCTGTTCACCTATTCATGCTCTCTAGCATAGTCCACAGCATGAAGCTTGAATGACACATCGTAAGACCGCTTTGATGTTGTAAACTGACCATCAGCACTGTTCAAACTGACCAGGGACACTAACAGCAGAGAATCTAAGACCGTGATTGCTGATCCTTTCCCGTTTATGCCATGTTGAAAGTGAGGCCTGTTATGACCGAAAAAAGGTAATTTCCTGCTACATGACAGGCGTGTATTTGAGACCAACAGCTTGAATAGACATAGGGCTCGGAGTCTACTGCATTTTTCAAAGCCACTGGTATAATACATTACCCAAGTTTGTTTTGCAGATATCAGCTGTTTGCCAGGTCCTATTTTCAGATTTAAACCATTTTCAAATGTCATGTTCCTGAGTCCATTTGCCAATAGCGCCATTCTCCAGTAGACACCGGGCCCCAAGTCAGTTTTGCCATACACCGCCATCCTCAAATAAATGCTGGCTTTGTAAGTCTGTTTTGCAGAACTGGTTTGGAGACCTGGTGGTTATTAAGAGAACAGACCCCAAAGTCAGACGTTTATTAAAGTCTGGTGGCTATTAAAGGTAGGTCTTTATTAGAGGTTTTATGGTAACTTACATTTTAAAAAGGCAGGGTAACAAATGGTGGGTAGAGCCTGGCATTTACAAAATGATAAACTAGAGTTATTCAACTAAAGTTCGCATGTAAGATGAAAGGGAGAGAGGTGATGATTGAGGACATCATCAATTAGGCTGATGGACGTAAAGTGTCTACATAGCGAGACATACAGCCAGGGGCAATGTTAACCCATGTGTTAAAGTCCTCATCAATTTGAATTCCCATATTTTTCTGTATCTGTCATTTAAAAAAAAAAAAATCCCAAACATTTGGATCCATTAGACTGTGATCCAGTTCAGAGAAATGGCATCTTGGAGTAAAGTTTTCTGTTTAGTTTCTGCAATGTATAAGCCTTCAGGGCACCTTCTACACCTTACCTTGTACAGCAGATTGGAGGATGCACAGGGGAAAGCTTCAGTGACTTTATAGTCCAGTTGAGTGTTGGGTATGTGGATGGTGTCTGTTGGTAGAACTTGTGTACAAGTCTTGCATTTTCTGTTGTTACAAGGTAAAGTGCCAGTCTCTGATGGTGATGAGAAGGTACTTCTGACAAGGAGATTCCTTAGGTTTGGTGACTGTTTGTATGAGAGGAGAGGTAAATCCGGGAATATTTCCTTATGTTTGTTCTCTTTGTGGAGTATGGGTTGGATATCAGTAGTGATTTTTCTCAAGATGTTCATCTGGGGTTTGTATGTGACCATGAGGAGCACCCTGCTGTTCTCTGCCTTCTGTTTGTATTCTAAAACAGAAAAGTGTACTGAGGGAATTTATATTGGAGAAACAAAAACAGAGACTACAGTCCAAGATGAATCCGCACAGTCATACAATAACAAAGAATGTTGTCCCATTCATGTCTGATGTAGGATTCTAGCTGCTCAACAGTCCTGGGTCTTCTTCACTGGATACCTTATTTCATAATGCGCCAAATGTTTTCTATTGGTGAATGGCCTGGACTGCAGGCGGTCAGTTCAGCACCGTGACTTTTCTGTAAAGCCATGCTGTTGGAATGCATGCAGTGAGTAGTTTAGCATTGTCTTACTAAAATATACAAGGCCTTCCCTGAAAGAGACATTGTCTGGATCAGAGAATATGTTGTTCTAGAACCTTTATATACTGCTCAATAATGATAGTGCCTTTCAAGATGTGTAAGCTGCTCATACCGTAGACAGTGATGCAACCCCATACCATCAGAGATGTAGGTTTTTGAACTGTGTGCTGATAATAAGCTGATCCTTCTCCTTTTGAATCCACAGAACATGGTGTCTGTGATTTCCAAAAAGAATTTCAAATTTGGATTCATTTTACCACATTTGGCCATTTTCCATTTTGCCCCAGTCCATTTTAAATGACCCTTGGCCCATAAAAGACGCTGGCGTTTCTTGATTATGCTGATATATGGCTTTAATACAAAGCTTTGACTTGAATTTCTGAATTGCACAGTAAACTGTGTTCACTGACAATAATTCCTGGAAGTATTCCTGAGCCCATGCAGTGATTTGCATTACAGAATCATGTCTGTTTTTAATGCAGGGATGCCTGAGGCCCCGTAGATCTTGAGCATCCAATATTGACTGTCAATCTTGTCCCTTGTGCACATTAATTTTCCAGATCAGTTTTTCACAGATTATTGAACATCCGACTATCTTTGTTTCTGAGAGACTCTGCCTCTCTAACATGCTCTTTCTATACACAGTCATGTTACGTTGTAGAAAATTAACCCTCCAACCGTTTTTCATTATTTCTATTTGCCTTTCTAGCCTTTTTTTAACCCCGTCCCAGCTTTTTTGAGATGTGTTGCTGCCATGAGTTTCCAAATGATTATTTTTTTTTAATGAAATGGAAAAATGTCTCACTTTCCCCTTTTGATCTGTGTTTTATATTCTATTGTGAAAAAAAAAATATGGTTAGATGAGACGTCCAAATCATGGCATTCTTTTTTTCTTTCCATTCTACACAAATTTTTTGGAATTGGGGTTCTACTTAGTGCAGCCGAGTTGTATTTTTTTAATTCTTTCTTTGTACTGGCTCTAATATGGTAGCTGTAATCATCCCACACAAGGAGTCTTTTTGAAAAATAAAGTTGCCCATACACTTTTTGCAGCCACTTAATTGTCCGCTCATCATTCATCCACAGGCACACAGTAACAACTTAACTGTATACACCCATGAGGAACTATTTCTCACAGTTTAATGGATCTAAAAGTTTTGTTACTCAAAGAACGTCCATTTTATATCAGCCCAATTAGGCCTGGTTGTATGACATCTATTTTGTGTGCAGTTAGATAGTGTTGATAATTTTTCAGGCCCTCACCTACTTCCTCCCCCCTGCCTGCTGGATGTTAGCATTTAGAAAGATAATTGTAAAACTTCGCCTTAGCTGTGATGTAAATATGCCCCTCAATTCTCCTTAAGTCTCCTGGCTCCAAATGCCTGCTTAGTTAGAATTAGCATTGCTTGATTGCTCACCTCTTAATGGAGTCTCAGTAAGCTCATTCTTCGAAGATAAAAGTTCTCCCAGACGTTTAGGCACCAACAGTCAAATTAAAGGAAAATCTGTTAATAAAAATTCTTGGTCGTGTGAAGGTCCCAGCCCAATATGAATTATATTTTCAGAATATAGTGGGCTAGCTGAACAAAACACATAGACATATTGAGATCCGAAGCCCAGAACACCCCAAACGGCATATCCATGTACCTGGGCATAATTTACGTGTCATGCTTAGTATTACTGAATAGATAAAATCATGACCAGAAATATGCCAGGCACAAATTCCCAATCTTAGGATCTTCTGGGAAGATATGGGAACATTTGGGAATTATTATTTTTCCACAAGGGATGCATGGCCCCAACCCTTCTGAATGACATCAGAAGGGCGGGGGAGGGTGTGTTCTGAGGGATTCTTTATAATTCGGGGCTCCACAGACCCCTGTTGTGAGACTTTAGAGATATGCCTTGGCGTAAGGCTGCTCCCATTGCTTTAGTGACTCTGCACGGATCAAAATCTTGGGCCGGACATTCCAAATCTGGTATCTCTCTTTAACTTTTCTCTTTGTTTTATTTTAAAATACTGTCTTGTTGTGTATACCTGTATACACTTATACTCCTGTGTATCAACCCTTTTGTATATCCTCTGGAAAAAAAATAAAAAATATATATATATATATATATATATATATATATTTGCACTGCCAGTCTTTTTCTTGAATAAATCTGCTATTTATTACTTAAGCCTTGTCTGTTTAAACCATAAACTCTGAAGATTGTGTTCATAATTCATAGTCTGGGTCCCAGCTTCCCTGAACAGCTGGTGGTGGCAGTGTGTGTATGTGAGCAGCATTGTATCCTGCTGGAGTCTCTTAGGCGGGATCAGGGTGTGATTTGTGCTTTCGGTCTGCATGTGGCAGGATCCCGTGAAAGCTGGTTACAAATCCACCTGTAGTCTGGCGACTCCACACTTGCAATCTCACTAGAGTGATCGAACGAGGCCCGGCCGTGACACGTGGTCATAGCGATGAGACGCTCAGAATAGTCGATTTGTGACAACTCAGTGATAGAGGCAGGATCTGTCGGGTCGCCGCTCTCCCATCCGTAACAGTCACTTCTCTCCCTTTCATTTTACATACAAACCATAGTCCTACACCTCAAGTTAATCATCATGTAAATGCTGTACTCTTCCTACCATTTGTCATCCTGCCTTTTTAAATGGAAATTAATCCCACTGTATCTGTTCTGCTGTGTATAAATGTTTTCTCAATTATATTCTGACCAGCTTGATGAAGAGGGCTAGGCAACCTCAAAAGCTTGTATATATAATGTCTCTGATTAGTCAATAAAGGTATCATCTCTTTAACCATTTTGTCTTTTTTATACAAAAGTATTGATATTACAAGGATTGGTCTGGCTAATACTGCACCACCCTATTTCTGTAGAATGATAAACTCCAAATTGTTTGGAAATGGCTTTATAACCCTTCCTATAAGATCATTACTTATGTCTTAATACATGACTGAATGCTCCAGACCAGCAAACTGCCAAAACTTCTGCTTTTATATAGGTGGTCACACTTGCTGATGATCAATTACTTAAGGGCATTCGATTAGTAACATCTGGCTGCTTCTTATCTTGTTAATTCTTAAGGAAGCAATAAAGATGTACTTAATTTTTCACACACTGCTTATGCATTTTGGCCTAGTTTTAGTTAAACAATGACACATTGTATTTTGTCATGTGTTATCTATCTATTAGAGATGAGCGAGCGTACTCGGAAAAGCACTACTCGCTCGAGTAATGTGCTTTATCCGAGTATCGCTGTGCTCGTCCCTGAAGATTCGGGTGCCGCTGCGGCTGACAGGTGAGTCGCAGCGGGGAGCAGGGGAGAGCGGGCGGGAGAGAGGGAGAGAAGGATCTCCTCTCCATTCCTCCCCGCTCTCCCCTGCAGCTCCCCGCTCCGTGCCGGCACCCGAATCTTCAGGGACGAGCACAGCGATACTCGGATAAAGCAAATTACTCGAGCGAGTAGTGCTTTTCCGAGTACGCTCGCTCATCTCTACTATCTATCTATCTATCTATCTATCTATCTATCTATCTATCTATCATACTAAACCTGACTTAATTCTGCACCTGATGGTCATCCGCTAATCCTGCTGAACCAATATTCCCCTATATTTCAAGGAGTAGTCTGACACTTCTCTACACTTAGGGCGCCCACCCACTGGCGTTTGCGTTTTCCGCGCGTTTTTCGCGGCGTTTTTTGCCGCGTTTTCGCGGCGTTTTCGCGGCTTTTCCATTAATTTCCATTGACTTTCATGGGTGCATTAGGAGAAAAATAAGGACACATATGCAACTGACAGTTCCTATGTTAAAAAACGCAACGCAACGCAAAAAAAAAAACGCCAGTGGACAGAAGTACATTCAATTCTAATTGCTCTTGAGAAAAAACGCAAAACGCAAAGAAAAAAAAATCGCCAGTGGGTGGGCGCCCTTACATTGGCTATATGGGCGATGTACAAGGGAGGCCTTATATAATATATAATACCATATCTAATAATCCACTATTTGTATATGACACGTAATAAAATACAACACTTTCCTGTAACTCTTTTATTTGTATTGAATATAATAATAAATCCAAAAGCCGCAGTTTATATAGAAATTAGCAAAATCACAGCAAAATTTATAAAGCCACTGGATGGCTGCCCCCTTCAGGTAGTGTTGGTTACTACATTTTATAGATTGAGATTGGCATTATCATCACACATGAAAAGAACATATTAATTTTTAATCTGGCTATTCACATGAGTGATTTTTCTCTGCAACCAAGCTCATAGGGCTAAAAGTAGGTAACAGATGCCCTTTACGTTTTACATAGGACTGCAGACAAATTACTGGTTGTCTTTATCACAGTATGGATGAAAACAGGTGAAGAAACTCAGAGATTCAGCTCTGCTACATCAGTATGTCCATTACGTATATGGGGCACAGCTGCAGTATTCAGTGTATTATATAGTAGGTGAGGGTATATGTTCTTTATACAAGCAGGTTATAGACCCCTATATAGAAAACCACGTCCCACCTTAGATTTCCTTGTTATATCTATCTCTGGGAAAGATGGTAAAAATCACTATTGTTCCTAATATCACTCTGAAATGTGAACCCCCAGCTTTCCTGGACATGTGAATAGTAGACCTGGTTCTACAGTGATACATCCCTCATAGCACTGGGAAAGTTGAGTGACAAGTAAGGTTACAGTTTCCGCTGGGTTTTGACCCAGACTTCACCATTCAGGCCATTTTTGCATCTGCATCAAAGACTCCAGCACCAATGCAGCATGAAATCCCATTCACAATAGCACAACATGCTGCGCTATTTCATCCGGGAAACTTTCTGCTCACATGCCAGAAGTGAGTGGAAACCCCTTAAGGCTTATTGACATGGGCTATTTTAACATCTGAGTTTGGTTCATGTTTGAAACTAATGGAACTTGGACCCAAAGTCAATATGTGTTTCACATGCGCCTTTTTTTCATAGACCGGTAGTCCGTGTTAAAAAAGTTGCAACGTGTCCTATTCTGAAGTGATTCTTGGACCAAAATCCCCTTTTCAAGTCAATGGATGCCTTTCGAAAAAACAGAATCCATGCACTTGGCACCTATGCGCATTGCATTTTTGCATTCACCCATTGACCTCCCTTTATTTGATGTACATAGAAAACGGAGGACATTCGCGCTTTAAAAAAGCAAATATTGAACAAAAATTGATGTAAAACACATATACACTCGCAGTGAACTCGGACAATGTTTGCACTCGCCCGTGTGAATATTGCCTTGTAGTTAACGGGGTCTGTTTGGTGCTGCCTGGATCCGGCATATGCTGAATCTGGTAATTCTAGTTTTCTAGTTGTTGAGCTCCGAGGTTTGAGCCAAACAATGGAAAGCATTAACGCTAGTGTGAACCTATCCTAAACTAGGCAGCTTTGCCATTCATTAGCCGAGGAAAGCTGGGTCACCATATAGAAACAGTAATGCAGGTGACATTGGTTGTCACCCATTGTGTTCTGTCTAATGGATGGCAATCCTCCCAGGTTCCCTCATCGCACTGTTTAACTAAGCAGGTTTTGTCATGCAGAAGTCTGGAAAAGCTGAGTGACAAGCAATATGGCTGCCATTACAGCCTCCAGTGTAGGTGGTCACCTAGCTTTCCCAAATTACTGAATAATAAACCTTAGAGAGGCATAACTAGGGAGTTTTGCCTTTTATTAGTGAGTGATCTGCCGTAGGGGCCATAGGATTTGTCACCCAGATTGGGGTACTCTTTGTATCTACTTTTGGGTTACATACAATTTGCTACCCAGCTTTCCCAGAGACAGAAACAACATCAAACAGTGAAAGGACGACTCAAGAACTTGACAGGGGGTGTAAGTGAGCGGTTATGTCAGATGAGGGTTTGGTCATTCGACCTTCATGAAGACTTTAATTCATGACCTTGAAAAGCCAAATCGTGGTTGCGGACAGCAGGTATAAGCTGTAATGGAGAGTGGCAGTCCCGTCCGTACAGGTGATCTTCATAGAAAATTTCAAACCCCCAAATGACCCTTCCTCGTGAGGATTCTTACAAAGGTCTGGGCTGCTGCAACCTCGCAAAGCTGTTTTTGCTCCTAGGGGTCAAAGGATTAGAATGTGTTATATAGCAACCCTCTGAGGCAAACGGTTCATCACAGCATGATAAGGCCTCCTTCACATGAGCGTCATTTTGGTGCTCCATTAGCCGTGCTAAAAAATTGTAGTAATGGAGCACAAAATTGCATGTACAAAAAATAGCCACGACCAAGTCACAGCTGTTCTTCGTGATTTTATCATCCATTCACACGCCTAGCTGGAGAGCAATAACACCGCAGTCCCAATATCCCTCGGTTGGCAGAACTAGTCTAAATGCCTCAACTAGAGGCACCTGTCATTGTTTAGCAGCGCTCACCGCTGCTAAAGTCCCTCCCCCTCCATTTTTCGGACAGCTCCCGGAGCCTGCCATAGGAGCCTATGGAGTCTCATCTGTTGGGCAAGTCCTATCGTGACGCAAAAGAAATTTCAGCATTGAAATAATTCGCCTATGTGCCATCTTTGGAAGTGCGATTTGTTTAGCATGTCAAAAAAATCGTTCATATAAAGGAACCTATAGAAAACCATTCATTCCAATAGGCACGATTTTTTTTTATGTGCCTACTTTGCATCAAAATGACGTTCGTGTGAAATAGGCTTTAGGCTATCCTCTGTTATCAGAAAAACTGGATGACAACCCATATGGTGGCCATAATAACTTACATGGATTTTCCAGACTTGGAAGCTCTCAGTAGTTACAGTGTGACATATTTCCATCTGACTTACCTTGGCATCATAGACAGTCCTGCTATTCAGGAGTCTGGCAAAGTCGGGTTAGAACAACTTGAGGAGCGGTAATGGCAGATCCCAGAGAAAATCTAATGATCAGACTCTCCCAGACAATTGAATGGCAAGTTTGTTGTGTAATGAGGGCTATAATTAATTATAATATAAGAATTTTATGCGCTGTAATATACAACCTCAATTCCAAAATCGTTGGGACACGGTGTAAAATGTAAATAAATGTTAAGAAAAAAAGAATGCAATGATCTGGAAATCTCATCTAACCATATATTATTCACAATAGAACACATATTGACTAAAAAAATTGACTAATTTAGAAATTGATGGCAGCGAACGGGCAGAGGCATCTGAGGAGTTGCGAACTAGTTGATTTTTGTTACTTCTGTAAGTAAATTTTTTGATCCCCCATTAGAATGTGCTCCATGCCTGGCAATGCAGTCCAGTGTGCTACTTGTGCAGTGTATGCGGTCCTTGATCAGCCGATCGAGGGTGCATAGTGTTGTGCAAGATGCATGCATGTTACTCATTCGGAAGCACAAATCGTGGCTCTAAATGAGCGACTGGCAACACTGAGATCCATTGACAATATGGGAAGGAGTTTGCTGCTCACTGAGCAGGCATTCGCTGGGGTAGAGGTGGGGGAGGATGGTAGTTCGGAAGAGCAGGGGAAGCAGGCAGCTAGCTGGGTGACAGTTAGAAGGGGTAAAGGGAAGAGAACCAGGGAGGCTAGTCCTGAACTCGTACATCCCAATAAGTTTGCAAAGTTGGCAGATATGGGGGGTGCCATTATAGGATTAGCCCTGCTGCAGCATGACATGCCCTCTGAATGCCAGGGAGATGACTGCTCTAGTAAGAAGGAGAAGAGGAGTGCAGGGCAGGCTAGACAGGTCATAGTGGTGGAGGACACAATTATAAGGGGGATAGACAGGGCTATATGCCACACAGACTAGGATCGTTGAACGGTGTGTTGTCTTCCTAGTGCTCGAGTTTGGCACATTGCGGATCGGACTTACAGATTACTAGGAGGGGCTAGGAAGGATGCAGCAGTCATGGTGCACATTGACATGAACAAATTAGAGGTCAATGGAGGACCCTCAAAAACGATTTCAGGGATCTGGGATCTAAACTTAGGGTGAGGACCTCTAGGGTAGTTTTCTTGGAAATACTACCTGTATCACTAGCCACACCAGAAAGGCAGCTGGAGCTTAGGGAGGTAAACAAGTGGCTCCAGAGTTGGTGGAGAACTGGGTTGACTTTGCTGTTGGCTACAGGCTTTACTGTAGGGACAGGCTGCATCTCAGTTGAGAGGGTGCAGCTGTGCTGGGGAAGAAGATGGCTAGAAGGTTGGAGGAGTGCATTTCTAAATTGCACGGCAAACTGTGTTCATTTCCAATAATTTCTGAAAGTATTCCTGAACCCATGCAATGATTTGCATTACAGAATCATGCCTGTTTTTAATGTTGTGATGCCTAAGGGCCCGCAGATCTCGAGCATCCACTATTGACTGTCGGCCTTGTCCCTTGTACACATTAATTTTTCCAGGTCTTCTAAATCTTTTGATGATATTATATACTGTAGATGGAAGGATATTCAAAGTCTTCACTATTTTACGTTGAAGAACATTTTTCTAAAATGGTCCCACAATTTTTAGATGCAGTTTTTCACAGATTGGTGAACCTCTGACCATCCTTACACATCGTTCCAAATTTTTTTGAATTGAGATTGTCTGTCCATGTCTTAAGGTACCTTTATATAAGGGGTGCAGTTTGTTATTGTTTTGATGTTAAACCTAATTTTAGTGTTTGTCACAGTACTGACTTTTTAAGAAAAGGTGGGAACGGAGGAACAGGACTCTGAATGGGAACTTTTCAGAAGTGGAAGAGACAGAGGAGCTAAGAGTGTTGACAGAGAAAGAAAGGAGTCTCTCTCGTGTTTTGCGCTAAGTGGCAATTGCGGTCCCTCAGTTCATACCATGTCACAGGACTTTTTTGACTGTTTTCACTTTTGGATGTTAGCCATATCCAGGCCGAATTCGGTTACCTATAAACTCTAATATTTCAGGTTTCCTCATATGCTTGGTAAAGGGCATTTGAGCCCAAAATGTTGCTTTGCGTGAACATCTACACTGTCCAAATAAATTTTATGAGCATTCAAAAAAACTACAGTGTGTGAGGTCCAACCGTTTATTTCTGATACCGATAGAGTCTATACATGAGGAGAAAGGGACCATAACCTCCCTTATTGAGCTGGGACTAGCACTTTCCACTCCAGGGCCATGTCAGGCTGTGATTGATCTGAAAACCCGGGAAAGCCCCAAACCAATTACTTGTACCCCTTTACATTTACACAGGTCAACTATCGGTTGAATAACTACACAAAAGAACAAATTCAAAGGATAGTCGTTCAGTGTAAATATGGAAACCAACAGGGTGATGAGTAATAAGTCGCAAGTAGTTTTGCTTCAGCTTAACGAAAAAAATAAGCATTTCTGTCCTTGTGTTCATGTCCTTTTTATTTTTTCCTCTTGTTACTTACTATAAACATTGCATCTTTTTGTATTAAAGCTTAAAACTTTAACAAGTTCAGTCTCTTAAACATCTGAATTTCCTTACAATAAAACAGTCAGTGGTGGCAGCATGTATTTTTGGGATGTGTAGGACTGTTTTGTGGTGTGATCTATGCTCAACCTAGCAAGGAGTTAAGGGTTAAAGGAGTGAATGTTCAAATTAGATTTCCTCCAGAATCTCAAAAAAACATAAATAAGTCATTAATAGAATTATTGAAGACAACTCAAGGAGATGGTAATAAAATGATGTTAGAAGGGTTGGAAGCACGTTTCTAATATTCAATTCCTACATGGGGCTTTGGAGGTGGATAGTTTATGGGAAGCTCATATTTTATGATATCCAGGTACAGTCCTGCCAAGACCTTCCTTCTCATTAAATTTACATTTTCCTGCACTACGTGGTGTGGACTCTGAAATCATAAGGGTGATGAGAGGGCATATAATTACCTATAGGGACATGAGGGGAGAGAGGAGTCTGGGGACACACTGATGTAATCACAAAGACTTGTAGGCCAAGATAGGAGGCCAGACTGCAGCTCCAAGAGTTACCAATCTTCAACTTCAGATACTTACCTGAAGTTGTTCCAAACTGAGAGATGCATTTTGTCTCATTTCCAACACAGTTAATGTACTCATCGGATTCACAGGGATAGTCTTGAAGGCCCTGGCATGTCTTGCAGACAACACCATTCAAATTGGTGGGTGCAGGAGGCACTGACAATGTAGAAACAAAGAGATTGACAGTTCAGGAGAAGGGGAAAAAAAAGCGCTAAATAAATGCTGGATAAATAAAGGATAAGAGATTCAAGACCCAAAAACCTTTATTGTCTTTCCTCAGCTGTGGGGGGAGTCATCCACAGCCATAGTCAGTTTTAGTACTTAGAGCAGTGTTAACTGTAAATATGCTCTAGCTGCAAAAGGAGACTTACACATAAACTCTGGACTACCACTTTAGGTCAGACCCTAGGCCAGATCCTGGCTCTGATAGTGTTGGAATATTGGTTCAATTTGGATAATACTCTAAGGATATCATAGCCTTATCAATCAGGTATGTCTAATTATCTGTAAAGTACCCTGGAGAAGAATATCACATGAAACAAGATGGTGTTTCATGCCTCTCTTCTGTAGCATCTTTATTGCATACATCTTATATTGCAAATTTAGTACTGTCAGGAGCTGATCACGAGCTTACCTCGCCCTGTCAACATCCAATCACAATATAATAAGCATTTAGTAGTGAATCATAGAAAAGGTTATGGTTTCTGCACATTCAAGTATCTATAGTGGCACATTCAGAATTCTTAACAGTGATGTTCTACTACAAGGACATAAAATAATAAAAGTGAGATAATGAAACCTTGAAAGAAAACATCCAGTACATAAGCTAGGAATAATTCCAATACATCTAGAGGCATGACTACAAATACAAGGACATTTGTCTAGTTAAAAAGAACAGTTCATTATTATAATCTGTATCTTTCTACTGATCACTTGTTGATCTGTGGTGACACTGAAGAAGTCATGGGGACAATGTCACACCAGCCTCTTTCGCCTGGCATTATATAGGGTGACAGCTTTTTTCTGCTGCGGAGCTCAATTTGGAATAAATGTTCGAAGTTAAATGAATGAATCTTGTTTTCTGTATAGTCCCAACTTTTTCCACAGCGATTTCAGGTAATTTATTCATTAGTGCCTATCACGCTGGGTACTCATTTTACCAGCCTCAACCTTGAGCCAGCTACCTGAACCATGCAGGGATTGAACTTGCAACCTTCAGTTCACGAGCGAATGCTTAGAACTGCATTTCTGCTGCCTTAACATTCTGCACCACACAAGGCTCCTTTTTCTGAAACATCGCAGCTAGAGATGAGTGAGCATACTCGCTAAGGGCAATTGCTCGATCGAGCATTGCCCTTAGCGAGTACCTGCCCGCTCGGGAGCAAAGATTTGGCTGCCGGCGGGGGAGAGCGGGGAGGAACGGAGGGGAGTTCTCTCTCTCCCTCTCCCCCCCCCCCCCCTGCTACCCCTGCTCACTCCCGCAACTCACCTGTCACCCGCGCTGGCAGCTGAACCTTTTCTTCCGAGCGGGGAGATACTCGCTAAGGACAATGCTCGATCGAGCAATCGTCCTTAGCGAGTATGCTCGCTCATCTCTAATCGCAGCATTTCAGAATAAGACATACAGGGGCAAACTGTGCAAACCTGTCACAGTTTCATGCTGCCCGTAGTTCGTGCAACATGAACCTGGTGACAAGTTCTCTTTAAATAATAATCTCTTATCTCCTAAAAATAGCATAGAAGTTGAAACTTTAATTTCAGGAAAATCAAAGGACAAGTAAGTCTTCAATCCCCATGAAACCCATGGTGAAATATGCATGTGCAGATGCCTGAAAAGAAGGTCTGTGCAGTACATCACCACTGATGTAGCTGATGACATACTCATACACACCAAACATTGAAGGCTCATGGGTTCTGGTTGTGACGTCAGCGGAAATTATGGATATTTGACAGCTCAGACCCATGACCATCCAGTGGATCAATCATGGGACAGTTTTTTCATGACATTTCATGGTATGTCATTGCAATAGTTAAACTGATAACACATATCAGTCTTATACAAAAACTTTTCATAGAAATGAAACCACAGATTTTTATAGAAAATGGCTAATTCAGAATGAATTACATTTAACTCCCCATGACCACTGAGGGCATTGATGCATCAGAAAATTCTGCGCTCGTCCCTGGTGGTCCGGTGTTGCCAGAATCAGTATTTTCTGCCAACTTTGAGCTAATTTCTATGGGTACTTTCTTTATGTACCACACTTCACTGAAAATAAGACTTACCACGAAAATAAGCCCTACCATGATTTTTCGGAGAGGCCTGAAATATAAGCTCTAATCTGAAAATAAGCCCTAGCTGCATTACATTAAAAAAAAGGAATACTTACCTAACAGACTTGATCCAGGTCCTTGTGCTGCTGTCCAAAGCTCCGCCCTGCCGTCTTTGTTACCCACAGAAGATCACTAAAATTCCACCTCCAGGAATCGATGGCTCTGATTGGTTCTTTAATGCTGCTCAGCCAATCAATGCAGCACTTGAAGAACCAATGTGATGGCTGTGATTGTTTCATTGAGCGCTGCATTAATTGACTGAGCAGCGGTCAAAAAAACAATTACAGCCATTGCATTGTGGAGGTAAGATTTATGAATTGGCCAATCTATTCCATGGCTCAGCACATCGGAGCTTCAGAGAGCAGCAGGAGGGACCTGGACTGAGCCTGCTAGGAAAGTATAATAAAACGTCCACCAAAATAAGACCCAGTGCCTCTTCTGGGGCAAAAATTAATATAAGACAGGGTCTTATTCTCAGAGGAACACAGTGGGTAAGCCTACTTACATATAGGGCGGGAAGGCATACAGCGGTCTGTGTAACAGCAGGTGGTGCTGGCCACCATCCTGCTGAGAGGAATACTCAAACTGCCAGATATTGAGCACTGAGAGCGTGTCCCACATCCTCTGACAAATAGTTTTGATATTTGGATACCACCTGCAGAGAGACATAAAGTGAAATGGTGATCCTGATGGTCATGAAAAGAATTCAGCAATGTGGGGGGTACTGTGTGCCATAATAATAACTGTACATCTCAGTTTTCCTAAAACGGTGCGCCAACCCTTGGCATAGACAGTCTTAAATGGGTTTTTCACTGAAAATACTATTTATGACCTATCCTCCGGGTTGTGTAGTGGCCGGTGCTTGTAATTGCAGCCTGGGGTCACATTGATTTCAATGAGAGCTGCAGTTACAAGCACTGGCCACTGTACAAGGGTCAGAGCAGCAACTTCCACTCCAACCCCTGTATATCCCGACATTGTCAGTCAGCAACCGATCAGCTAACCTATCCTGAGGATAGGTCATCTATAGTATTTTCAGTGGAAAACTCCTTTAGAGGGAGACTGTCAACAGGTCTGACATTACAAAATTGCTAACCGCTATTTGTAGGGATCAGGGAACCATTCTAAAGCATACTTGTGTGTATGAGCCTGCAGAAAGATACGGTTTAATCCCCAGAGCCGCAGCAAGTGCCCGCGGCTCTCTCAACTGTGCCGCTAAAGAACTATGCTTGCCAGATCTCCTGATTGGAGGCTACAACTGTCAATCAGAGCTATGCAGAAGCTTGATTGAGAAACCGGGTATTAAGGGGGTTTTCCAGGAAAATGCTATTGATAACATATCCTCAGGATAGGTCAGCAATAGTTGATTGACTGGAGTCCATCGCTTGGGACCCTAACCGATCAGCTGATTAGGCGCCCGCTATCAGTGCTGCTACACACAGGAGTCAGAGTAGAAACTGCTGTTCCAACCCCTGTGTAGTGGCTGGTGCTTGTAACTGCAGGCACATTTCTCATTAATATTAATTAGACCCCAGACTGCAATTACAGCCACTGGCCACTACACAGAGGTTGGAGCCAAATGCTTCCACTCCAACCCCTGTGTATTGTAGCCCTGACAGTGGACACCCAGGAAGGCGGGAGGCAGTTGAGTGCAGACAGAGTTGAAGAGGGGGTTCTGCTTTCTAGATGATGTAGCACCGATGCGACTGTGTGCAGACTGCCTCCATGTAGGCCTGTGAATGGGCAAAAAGCCTTGCCCACTACCTGAATGTTTTTGACTGTTCTGGGCACTTCAGGCACTCTACAACAGGGAATTGTTAGCTGCACACTGAGTTCAGAGACGCAGCAAACAAGGGAGCAGCGTGAGAGCAAAGCAGCAGAAGAGCCTTGCAGAGGCAGCTGATAGCTAAGAGCGATGTGAGTGCTGTGGAGCAATGCAGGGAAGAGGCCCTGATCACCAGGGGCAGAAGATGCAGAATCCCCCGCCATAGATGCTAATCTCCCGCTCCGTCCTGCCCCCTCCTTTTGCTGACAGGAGATTTTCGGCTAGCGTTTTATCGCAGCACAATTGCCGCAATAAAATGCTCGTGTGAATAAAGCTTTCTGCTGATATGTAAAGGGGCGACATCTCAAAGATTTGCCATTTTTGGGGGAACTTTAAAAAATGTGCACAAAGTGTATGACAATAGTGCAAACTGTTATTTACTTTCCATATAGCGATAGCATTGTCTACATACCTATTGAGGTCAGGGCGTACTTCGATATACAGGCATCTTCTGAAGGAGCACAAACGTCGGCAGTTCCTGAACACGGAGCATCAGTTGCTTCAACGCATTGTATACAAGAGAGGGAATAACCTGAAAGGAGATGGAAACACAGAACTTTATAATCTTCTTGTTCAAAACTTTAGTAATATTTAGAGATGAGCGAACGTACCCGTCCGAGCTTGATACTCGTTCGAGTATTAGCGTGTTCGAGATGCTCGTTACTAGAGGCGAGCACCACGCGATGTTCGAGTTATTTTCACTTTCATCTCTGAGACGTTAGCACGCTTTTCTGGCCAATAGAAAGACAGGGAAGGCATTACAACTTCCCCCTGCGAAGTTCAAGCCCTATACCACCCCCCTGCTGTGAGTGGCTGGCGAGATCAGGTGTCACCCGAGTATAAAAATCGGCCCCTCCCGCGGCTCGCCTCAGATGCGTTGTGACATAGCTGAGGGACAGTGCTATCGTGCTGGAGCTGCTGTAGGGAGAGCGTTAGGAGTTAGTGTAGGCTTCAAGAACCCCAACGGTCCTTCTTAGGGCCACATCTAACTGTGTGCAGTAGTGTGGAGGCTGCTTTTTGCAGTGTTGCACTTTTTTTTTTTTTTTGTATATCGGCCGTGCAGAGCATTGCGTCCTCAGTCTGCAGTAATTTTACATAGTATAGGGCCAGTAGTGCTGAGGCAGGGACAGTGAAAAAGGTCAAAAGACGTATACTGTCTATATAGGCATTGGGCTTTTCCAAAAGAATTTGGGAAAAAACATTCTATTTGGGCTGCCTGTGACCGTCCAGAGTTTACTGCGTCTCTGCTGGGGGTAGTAGTCCTAATTAATACACAGCCAGCTAAGTGTTACAGCAGGCTTGCGCAAAATTCTTTCCTGGCTCTGCGTTGGCCGTTACATCACCGCTGTCATCCTGTCCAGAGGGAAACAGTCTGCAGTAATTTTACATAGTATAGGGCCAGTAGTGCTGAGGCAGGGACAGTGAAAAAGGTGAAAGACGTATACTGTCTATATAGGCAGTGGGCTTTTCCAAAAAAAAATTGGGAAAAAACATTCTATTTGGGCTGCTTATGACCGTCCTGAGTGTACTGCGTCTGTGCTGGGGGTAGTAGTCCTAATTAATACGCAGCCAGCTAAGTGTTACAGCAGGTTTGCTCAAAATTCTTTCCTGGCTCTGCGTTGGCCGTTACATCATTGCTGTCATCCTGTCCAGAGGGAAACAGTCTGCAGTAATTTTACATAGTCCAGGGCCAGTAGTGGTGAGGCAGGGACAGTGAAAGAGATATACTGTCTATATAGGCAGTGGGCTTTTCCAAAAAAAATTGGGAAGCAAACATTCTATTTGGGCTGCCTGTGACCGTCCTGAGTGTACTGCGTCTCTGCTGGGGGTAGTAGTCCTAATTAATACGCAGCCAGCTAAGTGTTACAGCAGGTTTGCTCAAAATTCTTTCCTGGCTCTGCGTTGGCCGTTACATCATTGCTGTCATCCTGTCCAGAGGGAAACAGTCTGCAGTAATTTTACATAGTCCAGGGCCAGTAGTGGTGAGGCAGGGACAGTGAAAGAGATATACTGTCTATATAGGCAGTGGGCTTTTCCAAAAAAATTTGGGAAGCAAACATTCTATTTGGGCTGCCTGTGACCGTCCTGAGTGTACTGCGTCTCTGCTGGGGGTAGTAGTCCTAATTAATACGCAGCCAGCTAAGTGTTACAGCAGGTTTGCTCAAAATTCTTTCCTGGCTCTGCGTTGGCCGTTACATCATTGCTGTCATCCTGTCCAGAGGGAAACAGTCTGCAATAATTTTACATAGTCCAGGGCCAGTAGTGGTGAGGCAGGGACAGTGAAAAAGGTGAAAGACGTATACTGTCTATATAGGCAGTGGGCTTTTCCAAAAAAAATTGGGAAAAAACATTCTATTTGGGCTGCCTGTGACCGTCTTGAGTGTACTGCGTCTGTGCTGGGGATAGTAGTCCTAATTAATACGCAGCCAGCTAAGTGTTACAGCAGGTTTGCTCAAAATTCTTTCCTGGCTCTGCGTTGGCCGTTACATCATTGCTGTCATCCTGTCCAGAGGGAAACAGTCTGCAGTAATTTTACATAGTCCAGGGCCAGTAGTGGTGAGGCAGGGACAGTGAAAGAGATATACTGTCTATATAGGCAGTGGGCTTTTCCAAAAGAATTTGGGAAAAAACATTCTATTTGGGCTGTCTGTGACCGTCCTAAGTGTACTGCGTCTCTGCTGGGGGTAGTAGTCCTAATTAATACGCAGCCAGCTAAGTGTTACAGCAGGCTTGCGCAAAATTCTTTCCTGGCTCTGCGTTGGCCGTTACATCACCGCTGTCATCCTGTCCAGAGGGAAACAGTCTGCAGTAATTTTACATAGTATAGGGCCAGTAGTGCTGAGGCAGGGACAGTGAAAAAGGTGAAAGACGTATACTGTCTATATAGGCAGTGGGCTTTTCCAAAAAAATTGGGAAAAAACATTCTATTTGGGCTGCCTGTGACCGTCCTGAGTATACTGCGTCTGTGCTGGGGGTAGTAGTCCTAATTAATACGCAGCCAGCTAAGTGTTACTGCAGGCTTGCGCAAAATTCTTTCCTGGCTCTGCGTTGGCCGTTACATTACCGCTGTCATCCTGTCCAGAGGGAAACAGTCTGCAGTAATTTTACATAGTATAGGGCCAGTAGTGCTGAGGCAGGGACAGTGAAAAAGGTGAAAGACGTATACTGTCTATATAGGCAGTGGGCTTTTCCAAAAGAATTTGGGAAAAAACATTCTATTTGGGCTGCCTGTGACCGTCCTGAGTTTACTGCGTCTCTGCTGGGGGTAGTAGTCCTAATTAATACACAGCCAGCTAAGTGTTACAGCAGGCTTGCGCAAAATTCTTTCCTGGCTCTGCGTTGGCCGTTACATCACCGCTGTCATCCTGTCCAGAGGGAAACAGTCTGCAGTAATTTTACATAGTATAGGGCCAGTAGTGCTGAGGCAGGGACAGTGAATAAGGTGAAAGACGTATACTGTCTATATAGGCAGTGGGCTTTTCCAAAAGAATTTGGGAAAAAACATTCTATTTGGGCTGCCTGTGACCGTCCTAAGTGTACTACGTCTTTGC
Source organism: Eleutherodactylus coqui (assembly GCF_035609145.1). Lineage (NCBI taxonomy): Eukaryota > Metazoa > Chordata > Amphibia > Anura > Eleutherodactylidae > Eleutherodactylus > Eleutherodactylus coqui. The sequence goes on from NC_089842.1 coordinate 30,698,908, forward strand.
TGGGGGTAGTAGTCCTAATTAATACGCAGCCAGCTAAGTGTTACAGCAGGCTTGCACAAAATTCTTTCCTGGCTCTGCGTTGGCCGTTACATCACCGCTGTCATCCTGTCCAGAGGGAAACAGTCTGCAGTAATTTTACATAGTATAGGGCCAGTAGTGCTGAGGCAGGGACAGTGAAAAAGGTGAAAGACGTATACTGTCTATATAGGCAGTGGGCTTTTCCAAAAAAAATTGGGAAAAAACATTCTATTTGGGCTGCCTGTGACCGTCCTGAGTGTACTGCGTCTCTGCTGGGGGTAGTAGTCCTAATTAATACGCAGCCAGCTAAGTGTTACAGCAGGCTTGCGCAAAATTCTTTCCTGGCTCTGCGTTGGCCGTTACATCACCGCTGTCATCCTGTCCAGAGGGAAACAGTCTGCAGTAATTTTACATAGTCCAGGGCCAGTAGTGGTGAGCCAGGGACAGTGAAAGAGATATACTGTCTATATAGGCAGTGGGCATTTCCCCAAAAATTTGGGAAAAAACATTCTCTTTGGGCTGCCTGTGACCGTCCTGAGTGTACTGCGTCTCTGCTGGGGGTAGTAGTCCTAATTAATACGCAGCCAGCTAAGTGTTACAGCAGGCTTGCACAAAATTCTTTCCTGGCTCTGCGTTGGCCGTTTCATCACCGCTGTCATCCTGTCCAGAGGGAAACAGTCTGCAGTAATATTACATAGTCCAGGGCCAGTAGTGCTGAGGCAGGGACAGTGAAAAAGGTGAAAGACGTATACTGTCTATATAGGCAGTGGGCTTTTCCAAAAAAATTTGGGAAAAAACTTTCTATTCGGGCTGCCTGTGACCGTCCTCAGTGTACTGTGTCTGTGCTGGGGGTAGTAGTCCTAATTAATACGCAGCCAGCTAAGTGTTACAGCAGGCTTGCGCAAAATCCTTTCCTGGCTCTGCTGTGCGTTCCGTAAGCGAAGTCAGCCTCCAACCACAGGCCAATAAGCGGCACATTTAATTACAGCGTTCTGTTTCTGCACTACTGGTAATACACCATGCTGAGGGGTAGGGGTAGGCCTAGAGGACGTGGACGCGGGCGAGGACGCGGAGGCCCAAGTCAGGGTGTGTGCACAGGCCGAGCTCCTGATCCAGGTGTATCGCAGCCGACTGCTGCGGGATTAGGAGAGAGGCATGTTTCTGGCGTCCCCACATTCATCTCACAATTAATGGGTCCACGCGGTAGACCTTTATTAGAAAATGAGCAGTGTGAGCAGGTCCTGTCGTGGATGGCAGAAAGTGCATCCAGTAATCTATCGACCAACCAGAGTTCTGCGCCGTCCACTGCTGCAACTCTGAATCCTCTGGCTGCTGCTCCTCTTTCCTCCCAGCCTCCTCACTCCATTACAGTGACACATTCTGAGGAGCAGGCAGACTCCCAGGAACTATTCTCGGGCCCCTGCCCAGAATGGGCAGCAATGGTTCCGAATCCTCTCCCACTGGAGGAGTTTGTCGTGACCGATGCCCAACCTTTGGAAAGTTCCCGGGGTCCGGGGGATGAGGCTGGGGACTTCCGGCAACTGTCTCAAGAGCTTTCAGTGGGTGAGGAGGACGATGACGATGAGACACAGTTGTCTATCACTCAGGTAGTAGTAATTGGAGTAAGTCCGAGGGAGGAGCGCACAGAGGATTCGGAGGAAGAGCAGCAGGACAATGAGGTGACTGACCCCACCTGGTTTGCTACGCCTACTGAGGACAGGTCTTCAGAGGGGGAGGCAAGTGCAGCAGCAGGGCAGGTTGGAAGAGGCAGTGCTGTGGCCAGGGGTAGAGGCAGGGCCAGACCGAATAATCCACCAACTGTTTCCCAAAGCGCCCCCTCGCGCCATGCCACCCTGCAGAGGCCGAGGTGCTCAAAGGTCTGGCTGTTTTTCACTGAGAGTGCAGACGACCGACGAACAGTGGTGTGCAACCTTTGTCGCGCCAAGATCCGCCGGGGAGCCACCACCACCAGCCTCACCACCACCAGCATGCGCAGACATATGATGGCCAAGCACCCCGCAAGGTGGGACGAAGGCCGTTCACCGCCTCCGGTTTGCACCGCTGCCTCTCCCCCTGTGCCCCAACCTGCCACTGAGATCTAACCCCCCTCTCAGGACACAGGCACTACCGTCCCCTGGCCTGCACCCACACCCTCACCTCCGCTGTCCTCGGCCCCATCCACCAATGTCTCTCAGCGCACCATCCAGCCGTCGCTAGTGCAAGTGTTGGAGCGCAAGCGCAAGTACGCCGCCACGCACCCGTACGCTCAAGCGTTAAACGTGCACATAGCCAAATTTATCAGCCCGGAGATGCTGCCGTATAGGGTTGTGGAAATGGAGGCTTTCAAAGGTATGATGGCGGCGGCGGCGGCCCCTCGCTACTCAGTTCCCAGTCGCCACTACTTTTCCCGATGTGCCGTCCCAGCCCTGCACGACCACGTCTCCCGCAACATTGTACGCGCCCTCACCAACGCGGTTACTGCCAAGGTCCACTTAACAACAGACACGTGGACAAGCACAGGCGGGCAGGGCCACTATATCTCCCTGACGGCACATTGGGTGAATTTAGTGGAGGCTGGGACAGAGTCAGAGCCTGGGACCGCTCACGTCCTACCCACGCCCAGAATTGCGGGCCCCAGCTTGGTGGTGGTATCTGCGGCGGTGTATGCTTCCTCCACTAAACCACCCTCCTCCTCCTCCTCCTACGCAACCTCTGTCTCGCAATCAAGATGTGTCAGCAGCAGCACGTCGCCAGCAGTCGGTGTCGCACGGCACAGCAGCACAGCGGTGGGCAAGCTTCAGCAGGCCGTGCTGAAACTACTCAGCTTAGGAGAGAAGAGGCACACAGCCCACGAACTGCTGCAGGGTCTGACAGAGCAGACCGACCGCTGGCTTGCGCCGCTGAGCCTCCAACCGGGCATGGTCGTGTGTGACAACGGCCGTAACCTGGTGGCGGCTTTGCAGCTCGGCAGCCTCACGCACGTGCCATGCCTGGCCCACGTCTTTAATTTGGTGGTTCAGCGCTTTCTGAAAAGCTACCCACGCTTGTCAGACCTGCTCGGAAAGGTGTGCCGGCTCTGCGCACATTTCCGCAAGTCCCACACGGACGCTGCCACCGTGTGCACCCTGCAACATCGGTTTAATCTGCCAGTGCACCGACTGCTGTGTGACGTGCCCACACGGTGGAACTCTACGCTCCACATGTTGGCCAGGCTCTATGTGCAGTGTAGAGCTATAGTGGAATACCAACTCCAACATGGGCGGCGCAGTGGGAGTCAGCCTCCTCAATTCTTTACAGAAGAGTGGGTCTGGTTGGCAGCCATCTGCCAGGTCCTTGGAAACTTTGAGGAGTCTACCCAGATGGTGAGCGGCGATGCTGCAATCATTAGCGTCACCATTCCTCTGCTATGCCTCTTGAGAAGTTCACTGCAAAGCATAAAGGCAGATGCTTTGCGCTCGGAAACGGAGGCGGGGGAAGACAGTATGTCGCTGGATAGTCAGAACACCCTCCTGTCTATATCTCAGCACGTTGAGGAGGAGGAGGAGGAGCATGAGGAGGATGAGGAGGAGGGGGAAGAGACAGCTTGGCCCACTGCTGAGGGTACCCATGCTGCTTGCCTGTCATCCTTTCAGCGTGTATGGCCTGAGGAGGAGGAGGAGGAGGAGGAGGAGGATCCTGAAAGTGATCTTCCTAGTGAGGACAGCCATGTGTTGCGTACAGGTACCTTGGCACACATGGCTGACTTCATCTTAGGATGCCTTTCTCGTGACCCTCGCGTTACATGCATTCTGGCCACTACGGATTACTGGGTATACACACTGCTCGACCCACGGTATAAGGAGAACCTTTCCACTCTCATACCCGAAGAGGAAAGGGGTTCGAGAGTGATGCTATACCACAGGACCCTGGCGGACAAACTGATGGTAAAATTCCCATCCGACAGCGCTAGTGGCCGAAGGCGCAGTTCCGAGGGCCAGGTAGCAGGGGAGGCGCGGAGATCGGGCAGTATGTACAGCACAGGCAGGGGAACACTCTTTAAGGCCTTTGACAGCTTTCTGACTCCCCAGCAAGACTGTGTCACCGCTCTCCAGTCAAGGCTGAGTCGGCGGGAGCACTGTAAAAGGATGGTGAGGGAGTACATAGCCGATCGCACGACCGTCCTCCGTGATGCCTCTGCTCCCTACAACTACTGGGTGTCAAAGCTGGACACGTGGCCTGAACTCGCGCTGTATGCCCTGGAGGTGCTTGCTTGACCTGCGGCTAGCGTCTTGTCAGAGAGGGTGTTTAGTGCGGCTGGGGGAATCATCACGGATAAGCGTACCCGCCTGTCAACCGACAGTGCCGACAGGCTTACACTCATCAAGATGAACAAAGCCTGGATTTCCCCAGACTTCTCTTCTCCATCAGCGGACAGCAGCGATACCTAAACAATACGTAGGCTGCACCCGCGGATGGAAGCATCGTTGTCTATCACCATCAAAAATGGGGACCTTTTAGCTTCATCAATCTGTGTATAATATTCATCCTCCTCCTCCTGCTCCTCCTCCTGAAACCTGACGTAATCACGCCGAACGGGCAATTTTTCTTAGGCCCACAAGGCTCGGTCATATAATTTTTGTAAACAATTTTTATACGTTTCAGTGCTCATTAAAGCGTTGAAACTTTAACTTGAACCAATTTTTATTTTAACTGGGCTGCCTCCAGGCCTAGTTACAAATTAAGCCACATTAACCAAAACGATTAATGGGTTTCACCTGCCCTCTTGGTTGGGCAGGGGCAATTTTTCTGAGGTACATTAGTACTGTTGGTACACCAATTTTTTTGGGCCCTCGCCTACAGTGTAATCCAATTAATTTTTTGCCCACCTGCATTAAAGCTGACGTTACATCAGCTGTGCTGGGCACTGCAATGGGATATATTTATGTACCGCCGGTGGCTTCCTGGGACCCACCCATGCTGTCGGTCCACATGGACTTCCCATTAGGGAGATGTACGTGCCTGTGTATACTTATAAAAAACTCGAGCCTGACTGGGGCATGCAGTTTGGGCCGAAGCCCACCTGTATTTAATCAGACGTTAGCTCTGCTGTCCAGGGCACTGCAATGGGATATATTTTTGTACCACCAGTGGGTTGCAGGGAGCCACCCATGCTGTCGGTCCACACGGACCTCACATTAGGGAGTTGTACCTGCCTGTGTATTAAAAACCCCGGTCTTACTGGGGCATGCAGTGTGGGCCGAAGCCCACCTCTATTTTATCTGACGTTACCTCAGCTGTGCAGGGCAATGCAATGGGATATATTTATGTACCGCCAGTGGCTTCCTGGCACCCACCCATGCTGTCGGTCCACACGGAGTTGTAACTGCATGTGTCCACTTCTAAAGAACCCCAGTCTGACTGGGGCATGCAGTGTGGGCCGAAGCCCACCTGCATTAAACATGACATTACCTCAGCTGTGATGGGCACTGCAATGGGATATATTTATGTACCGCCGGTGGGTTCCAGGGAGCCACCCATGCTGTGTGTCCACAGGGACTTCACATTAGGGATTTGTACCTGCCAGTGTCTATGTATTAAAAACCCCGGTCAGACTGGGGCATGCAGTGTGGGCCGAAGACCACCTGCATTTAATCGGATGTTACCTCAGCTGTGATGGGCACTGCAATGGGTATATTTATGTACCGCCGGTGGCTTCCTGGGACCCACCCATGCTGTCGGTCCACACGGAGTTGTAACTGCATGTGTCTACTTCTAAAGAACCCCAGTCTGACTGGGGCATGCAATGTGGGCCGAAGCCCACCTGCATTTAACATGACATTACCTCAGCTGTGATGGGCAATGCAATGGGATATATTTATGTACCACCGGTGGCTTCCTGGCACCCACCCATGCTGTCGGTCCACACGGAGTTGTAACTGCATGTGTCCACTACTAAAGAACCCCAGTCTGACTGGGGCATGCAGTGTGGGCCGAAGCCAACCTGCATTTAACATGACATTACCTCAGCTGTGATGGGCACTGCAATGGGATACATTTATGTACAGCCGGTGGGTTCCAGGGAGCCACCCATGCTGTGGGTGCACACGGAATTCCCATTGCGGAGTTGTACCTGCCTGCGACTATTTATAAAAAATCGCGGTCTGACTGGGGCATGCAGACACCTTGACAGAATGAATAGTGTGTGGCACATAGGTTCCCCATTGCCATGCCCACGTGTGCAACTCCTGATGGAGGTGGCACAGGATTGGATTTCTCATTGCTGCTGTACAGCATTGTGGGCTATCGCCCCGCCCCTTTTAAAGAGGGTCGCTGCCTAGCCGTGCCAACCCTCTGCAGTGTGTGCCTGCGGTTCCTCCTCATGGCAGACGCACTTATAAATAGACATGAGGGTGGTGTGGCATGAGGGCAGCTGAAGGCTGCGCAGGGACACTTTGGTGTGTGCTGTGGACACTGGGTCGTGCGGGGGGGGAGGGGGTTGGGCAGCATGTAACCCAGGAGAAGTGGCAGCGGAGTGTCATGCAGGCAGTGATTGTGCTTTGTTGGAGGTAGTGTGGTGCTTAGCTAAGGTATGCATTGCTAATGATGGCTTTTCAGAAGTAAAAATTGTTGGGAGGGGGGGGCACTCTTGCCGCTATTGTGGCTTAATAGTGGGACCTGGTAACTTGAGATGCAGCCCAACATGTAACCCCTCGCCTGCCCTATCCGTTGCTGTGTCGTTCCCATCACTTTCTTGAATTGCCCAGATTTTCACAAATGGAAACCTTAGCGAGCATCGGCGATATACAAAAATGCTCGGGTCGCCCATTGACTTCAATGGGGTTCGTTATTCGAAACGAACCCTCGAGCATCGCGAAATTTTCGTCCCGAGTAACGAGCACCCGAGCATTTTGGTGCTCGCTCATCTCTAGTAATATTGTATGGGATGTTCACATGACTAATTATCTCCCTACAGATACAGTAGATGTTGTACTGACCCTGAGTTACATCCTTTATTATACTCCAGAGCTGCACTCTCTATTCTGCTGGTGGAGTCACTGTGTACAGACATTACTTAACCTGTGCTGATCCTGAGTTGTGTCATTTACAGCACAAGATAATCACTCAAGATAAGCGATCACCTTGCGCTGTCATCGGAGGATGCAGAAGACAGGCAGGGTTTCCCCGCTTGTCTTCTGCATACAGCTGTTCCCCGCTAGGAGCGCCCGGCTGTTATACAGTAGAGCGCTCCCAGCGAAGGATGCACAAGACAAGCATCTTGTCTTCTGCATCCAAAAGTTTTCTGCTGAGCTGCACCCACTTTTCTGCTGGTGGAGTCACTGTGTACATACATTACTTATCCTGTATTGATCCTGAGTTACATCCTGTATTATACTCCAGAGCTGCACTCAATATTCTGCTGGTGGAGTCACTGTGTACATACATTACATTACTTATCCTGTACTGATCCCGAGTTACATCCTGTATTATACTCCAGAGCTGCACTCACTATTCTGCTGGGGGAGTCACTGTGTACATACATTACTTATCCTGTATTGATCCTGAGTTACATCCTGTATTATACTCCAGAGCTGCACTCAATATTCTGCTGGTGGAGTTACTGTGTACATACATTACTTATCCTGCACTTATCCTGAGTTACATCATGTATTATACTCCAGAGCTGCACTCACTATTCTGCTGGTGGAGTCACTGTGTACATACATTACTTATCCTGTAATGATCCTGAGTTATATCCTGTCCTGCTGTAAGCGTCCACCCTAAAGGGTTAAGATTGCCCTGGAGATGAGAAATCTGGCGTTGTTATCACCTCTAGCAGCCAGTTTGCAAAACTGAACCCATATATTGTCTTCTATTTGTTGTGCTTTGATTGGCTTTCGGGAGATCACATGTTTAGAAGGCCCCAGAAAGCAGGAGGAGAGTGCAGGCACTGAAGTGAGGCTGCAGGAGCTGCTGGCTGTGCATAAAGGGTGCAGACAATACAGAGATCACAGTGAGATCTGAGTTCCTCTGGGGTCACAGAAGGACCTTATTAAAGAGACTCTGTCACCATCTTTTCGCACCCCTCTCTAAATGCAGCAATAGGGAGTGCCTGTCACACTGATTACAGTGATATGCGTGATGTGGGGATCTGTGCAGTAGTTTTGGAGAAACTTGTATTTTATCAGTAGCAGCAAATGCATAGAGGACTACGAAAAATTAGTCCTGGATATTCATGAGCTTCAGGCAACCTCCACCCGCCCTCCAGCCAATGATTGACAGATGGCTGCTTATTACTGTGTATAGAGAGAGCTGCCCATCATTGGCTGGAGTGGGTGTGGCTAGCCTGCAGCTCATGAATATGCAGGACTAGTTCTGTGTCTAGCTGCTACCAATAAAATACAAGTTTCTCCAAAACTACTGCATAGATCTACACAGCAGACATATCAGTGTAATCGGTGTGCCGGGCTCTATTGTATAGTGCACTTAGTGAGCGCTGCAGAAACATGCTGACAGAGTCTGTTTAATTACAAAAGGGGGACAGCATGGTCTATAACTTACTGAGGTGGTCCACTGTGACCCTGCCACCTAAGGGCCGTAGTCAGTCTACCTGGAAGTCTCTGTCTGTCTCATTCACACTACTTCAGTGCAGAGAAGGACTCAGATACATCAGCAGACATGTAGCAGTGATTCTTTCAGTCCGACATGCAAGGATCCCTTGATAATTATAAGCGGATCAGAAAGTGTCCCAGTGGGGGACGGGGGGGGGGGGGGGGGGGGAACCGAAGTGTATCCATTTTGAAAAAAAAAAAAGTTTTACAAAGTATCTATTTTGTATGTGTTTTACAAAGTATTGCTTAAGAATCTGATCAACATATCCGGCTCTCAGCTCTCAGCCACCCACGTAAGATCTGAAGAAGAACACAGCTCAAGCTACACCCTGGAACTGGACTGCTGTGCAGCGAGAACACAAGATCACATCCTGTAAAAGTATGATAGTGTATCGTTATAAGGGGTGTAATTATAGAGAACCGGTGGGACGAGGTTGAGCAACACTTGTGCTTTTGTTTTTAAACTTAAGTTCTTAATATGTTAATATGATGACTTTGATTTCTGTCTAGCGAGGCAGGAAACAACATGAACAGGAACGCCGTCACTTGTTTTTGAGGTACTATATAACTTTGGCTTATTGGGGGAATAAAGAGAACCATTTTGATATATACATCTTCAATGGTGTGACTTCTTCGGCTCTGCAAGCTCACATATCATATTGATTTGAACACCCGAGACATACATAAGGCCCATTTAGACACAACGATTATCGATCAAAAGATGTCGCTAAAGCAGCCCAAGATGAGCGATCACCTTGCGCTGCCAGCGGAGGATGCAGAAGACAAGCGGGGTGACCACGCTTGTCTTCTGCATCCAGCTGTTCCCCGCTCCAAGCGCTCATCTGTTATACAGCCGAGTGCTGGGAGCGGAGGATGCAGAAGACAAGCAGGGTGCACGGAGCGCCCAGCTATTATACAGCCGAGCGCTCCGTGTCGGGTATGGAGAACAAAGCTGGACAGCTCTGTTCTTTATACCCAGCACATTATCAGGGAGTGGGATACAGCTAAAACAATAGTATCAGCTGTATCCCGCTGTGAATCCCTGATAAGACTCATCCTTGTGTTTCAGCACGCTGAAAGACAGCAATGAGCGGAGGCTTAACAAAAACTGCACGATGTCAGTGCAGTTACACACAACGATTGTCGCTCAAAAGATGGCTTTTGAGCAAATTTTGAGCGATAATCGTTGTGTCTAAATGGGCCTTTAGACGTGTAGTAATTGTGCTAACCCCCAATGGGTTGTCTATCAAATACAGGATGGGTCCACCAAGAGACGCTCTTTATAACTGCTCTCCACTTTATCTGAGAAAGGAGGATGCTGAAGAAGACCTCCTCTATTACCCCAGAACTCCCTATTAGGATGAGTGAAAAGACTGCAGAACCCTTTAAAGGCACATATTAATAAATGATAACAGATAGATATGATTAGGGCTGAGCGATTCGGCCTTTATAGATCATTCTTGATTCTAACGCCAATTTTTCTTACTGGCAAACAAAGCTTCTGCACAAATATACCCATGTCGAGCCGCTCTTAGGCCCCATATGTCATCACCTTTACTTTAAAAAGGGACAGTTCTGCTAATATATTGCTATGTATGCAATTCTCTCTCGTAAAGGAACAGTACGGTCGCTCACTCTCTCGATATATCCGAATTGGCCCCCTTCTTTTTCAAATGAAACATCTGCCCCTGCATTTCAGATAGCTGGTGGTCCGTGTAAGGGACTGGCAGGTCACCACAAGTTAAAGGGCTATTCCAGTGAAAACACATTTTTCATCTATGCTCCCTCACCTGATTACTTGTTATACTCGAGAGGTCTCCTCTGTGTATTGCACTTACTTCCCTGCAGTGCAGTCCCCTGCCTGATGCTTATCAGATACCATCTTCATAGAGATTTTAAAGGGGTTTTCCAGGGAGAATACTATTGATAACCTGAAATCAATGCGAGCCATGGCTGCAGTTACAAGCGCCAGACACTATATAGAGGCTTGACCCACAGACCTCCGCTGCTTCCACTCCAAGCTCTATGTACTTGCAGCGCTGACGGCATACCCCAGTGACGGACCCCAGCCAATCAAGTATTGGTGACCTATCCTGAAGATAGGTCATCACTAGTATTCTTCCTGGAAAACCCCTTTAACTTTCGCTTTCACATCAATCCCATGATGCATCAGCACAGCACTAGCCAGATGCTGTACAATTTCTGCCTGCTGGGGGGACAGTTTAATTATTATTATCTTCCATATTCACCTAAATAAACTACAGAGCATAAGCATCCAGTCAGAAGGATGAGCTGTCACTGTGATAATCAGGGGATCTCGTCCTGTTGGAAGATCAAACCTGAGATTTCCTGTTCCAGCTGTGTCAGAAGCCATATTTGTAGGGTCCGGGTACAAAATCCCGTGAATTGCTTCCTCATGGAATAAGAAGGGTCCATAGACTTCCGTACAGGTTATAGCACAAAACACATTCACCTTAGCGGGGGCTGCACATACTCACCACATAGACAGGTAAGTCCCCTCTCCAAGACTCCGACTTTATATTTAACTGAGCCCAAAAGATGGAAGGCAGCTTCATCATTAAACACTAAAGACTCCATGAAACCATCGCTTGCAGACAATCACAAAAAGAATGTTGCTTCGCTTTGTCGTCCGGTTTCAGGTCGGTAACAGTTGCAATCAGTAGAGATAACATTGCAAACTATTCCGCATAATCTACCACACAGTTGGCGGCATGATGTCCAATTCTCTGCTTGCTCTGACGGATTTCGTGTGAAACTTGCACAGACGCGCTCCACCGTTTCCTCGCTTGGTGGACAGATGGTTGATTTTTCCCTACAGATACAACCTTTTTTCTTAAAATTGGAATACCACTTACAAGTTATGCGCCCACTCGGTGGATCTTTACTAAAGATGAGCGAACACCAAAATGCTCGGGTGTTCGTTATTCGAAACGAACTTCCCGCGATGTTCGAGGGTTCGTTTCAAATAGCGAACCCCATTGAAGTCAATGGGCGACCCGAGCATTTTTGTATTTCGCCGATGCTCGCTAAGGTTTTCATGTGTGAAAATCTGGGCAATTCAAGAAAGTGATGGGAACGACACAGCAACGGATAGGGCAGGCGAGGGGCTACATGTTGGGCTGCATCTCAAGTTCCCAGGTCCCACTATTAAGCCACAATACCGGCAAGAGTGCCCCCCCCCCTCCCAACAACTTTTACTTCTGAAAAGCCCTCATTAGCAATGCATACCTTAGCTAAGCACCACACTACCTCCAACAAAGCACAATCACTGCCTGCATGACACTCGCTGCCACTTCTCCTGGGTTACATGCTGACCAACCCCCCCCGCACGACCCTGTGTCCACAGCGCACACCAAGTTGTCCCTGCGCAGCCTTCAGCTGCCCTCATGCCACGCCACACTCATGTCTATTTATAAGTGCGTCTGCCATGAGGAGGAACCGCAGGCACACACTGCAGAGGGTTGGCACGGCTAGGCAGCGACCCTCTTTAAAAGGGGCGGGGCGATAGCCCACAATGCTGTACAGAAGCAATGAGAAATATAATCCTGTGCCACCGCCATCAGGAGCTGCACACGTGGGCATAGCAATGGGGAACCTATGTGCCACACACTATTCATTCTGTCAAGGTGTCTGCATGCCCCAGTCAGACCGGGCTTTTTAATTCATAGACACAGGCAGGTACAACTCCCTATTGTGAAGTCCCTGTGGACCGACAGCATGGGTGGCTCCCTGGAACCCACCGGCGGTACATAAAAATATCCCATTGCATTGCCCAACACAGCTGAGGTAGTAATGTCGTGCTTAATGCAGGTGGGCTTCGGCCCACACTGCATGCCCCAGTCTGACTGGGGTTCTTTAGATGTGCTTTCAGATGCATTTATAATTCTCTGTGGACCCACAGCATGGGTGGGTGCCAGGAAGCCACCGGCGGTACATAGAAATATCCCATTGCATTGCCCAACACAGCTGAGGTAGTAATGTCGTGCGTAATACAGGTGGGCTTCGGCCCACACTGCATGCCCCAGTCAGACTGGGGTTCTTTACAAGTGGACACATGTAGGTTACACTCCGTGTGCACCTACAGCATGGGTGGCTCCCTGGAACCCACCGGCGATACACAAAAATATCCCATTGCATTGCCCAACACAGCGGATGTAACGTCAGCTGTAATGCAGGTGGGCTAAAAATTCATTTGATTACACTGTAGGCGAGGGCCCCCAAAAATTGCTGTATCAACAGTACTAATGTACATCCAAAAAATTGGCCATGGCCAGCCAAGAGGGCAGGTGAAACCCATTAATCGCTTTGGTTAATGTGGCTTAAGTGGTAACTAGGCCTGGAGGCAGCCCAGTTTAACGAAAAATTGGTTCAAGTTAAAGTTCCAACGCTTTTAAGCGCATTGAAACTTTTAAAAATTGTTCAGAAAAATTATTTGAGTGAGCCTTGTGGCCCTAAGAAAAATTGCCCGTTCAGCGTGATTACGTGAGGTTTCAGGAGGAGGAGCCGGAGGAGGAGGAGGAATATTAGACACAGATTGATGAAGCAGAAATGTCCCCGTTTTGGATGGTGAGAGAGAACGTAGCTTCCATCCGCGGGTGCAGCCTACGTATTGCTTACGTATCCTTGCTGTCCGCTGGTGGAGAAGAGAAGTCTGGGGAAATCCAGGCTTTGTTCATCTTGATGAGTGTTAGCCTGTCGGCACTGTCGGTTGACAAGCGGGTACGTTTATCTGTGATGATTCCCCCAGCCGCACTAAACACCCTCTCCGACAAGACGCTAGCCGCAGGACAAGCAAGCACCTCCAGGGCATACAGCGCTAGTTCAGGCCACGTGTCCAGCTTCGACACCCAGTAGTTGTAGGTGGCAGAGGCGTCACGGAGGATGGTCGTGCGATCAGCTACGTACTCCCTCACCATCCTTTTACAGTGCTCCCGCCGACTCAGCCTTGACTGGGGAGCGGTGACACAGTCTTGGTGGGGAGCCATAAAGCTGTCCAGGCCCTTAAAGACTGTTGCACTGCCTGGGATGTACATGCTGCTCGATCTCCGCACCTCCCCTGCTACCTTGCCCTCGGTACTGCGCCTTCTGCCACTAGCGCTGTCGGCTGGGAATTTTACCATCAGCTTGTCCGCAAGGGTCCTGTGGTATAGCAACACTCTCGAACCCCTTTCCTCTTCGGGAATGAGAGTGGGCAGGTTCTCCTTATAGCGTGGGTCGAGCAGTGTGTACACCCAGTAATCCGTTGTGGCCAGAATGCGTGCAATGCGAGGGTCACGAGAAAGGCATCCTAACATGAAGTCAGCCATGTGTGCCAGGGTACCCGTACGCAACACATGGCTGTCTTCACTAGGAAGATCACTTGCAGGATCCTCCTCCTCCTCCTCCTCCTCCTCCTCCTCAGGCCATACACGCTGAAAGGATGACAGGCAATCAGCCGGTGTACCGTCAGCAGCGGGCCAAGCTGTCTCTTCCCCCTCCTCCTCATCCTCCTCATGCTCCTCCTCCTCCTCCTGTACGCGCTGAGAAATAGACAGGAGGGTGCCCTGACTATCCAGCGGCATACTGTCTTCCCCCGCCTCCGTTTCCGAGCGCAAAGCAGCTGCCTTTATGCTTTGCAGGGAATTTCTCAAGATGCATAGCAGAGGAATGGTGACGCTAATGATTGCAGCATCGCCGCTCACCACCTGGGTAGACTCCTCAAAATTACCAAGGACATGGCAGATGTCTGCCAACCAGGCCCACTCTTCTGAAAAGAATTGAGGAGGCTGACTCCCACTGCGCCGCCCATGTTGGAGTTGGTATTCGACTATAGCTCTACGCTGTTCATAGAGCCTGGCCAACATGTGGAGCGTAGAGTTCCACCGTGTGGGCACGTCGCACAGCAGTCAGTGCACTGGCAGCTTAAAGCGATGTTGCAGGGTGCGCAGGGTGGCAGCGTCCGTGTGGGACTTGCGGAAATGTGCGCAGAGCCGGCGCACCTTTACGAGCAGGTCTGACAAGCGTGGGTAGCTTTTCAGAAAGCGCTGAACCACCAAATTAAAGACGTGGGCCAGGCATGGCACATGCGTGAGGCTGCCGAGCTGCAGAGCCGCCACCAGGTTACGGCCGTTGTCACACACGACCATGCCCGGTTGGAGGCTCAGCGGCGCAAGCCAGCGGTCGGTCTGCTCTGTCAGACCCTGCAGCAGTTCGTGGGGCGTGTGCCTCTTATCTCCTAAGCTGAGTAGTTTCAGCACGGCCTGCTGACGCTTGCCCACCGCTGTGCTGCCACACCGCGCGACACCGACTGCTGGCGACATGCTGCTGCTAACACATCTTGATTGCGAGACAGAGGTTGCGGAGGAGGAGGAGGAGGGTGCTTTAGTGGAGGAAGCATACACCTCCGCAGATACCACCACCGAGCTGTGGCCCGCAATTCTGGGGGTGGGTAGGACGTGAGCGGTCCCAGGCTCTGACTCTATCCCAGCCTCCACTAAATTCACCCAATGTGCCGTCAGGGAGATGTAGTGGCCCTGCCCGCCTGTGCTTGTCCACGTGTCCGTAGTTAAGTGGACCTTGCCACTAACCGCATTGGTGATGGCGCGTACAATGTTGCGGGAGACGTGGTCGTGCAGGGCTGGGACGGCACATCGGGAAAAGTATGATACCTTTGAAGGACTCCGTTTCCACAACCCTATACGGCAGCATCTCAAGGCTGATGAATTTTGCTATGCGGACGGTTAACGTTTGAGCGTGCGGGTGCGTGGCGGCGTACTTGCGCTTGCGCTCCAACAGTTGCGCAAGCGACGGCTGGACGGTGCGCTGAACTACACTGGTGGATGGGGCCGAGGACAGCGGAGGTGAGGGTGTGGGTGCAGGCCATGAGGCGGTAGTGCCCGTGTCCTGAGAGGGGGGTTGGATCTCAGTGGCAGGTTGGGGCACAGGGGGAGAGGCAGGGGTGCAAACCGGAGGCGGTGAACGGCCTTCGTCCCACCTTGTGGGGTGCTTGGCCATCATATGTCTGCGCATGGTGGTGGTGGTGAGGCTGTTGGTGTTGGCTCCCCGGCTGAGCTTTGCGCGACAAAGGTTGCACACCACTGTTCGTCGGTCGTCAGGCGTCTCTGTGAAAAACTGCCAGACCTTAGAGCACCTCGGCCTCTGAAGGGTGGCATGGCGCGAGGGGGCACTTTGGGAAACAGTTGGTGGATTATTCGGTCTGGCCCTGCCTCTACCCCTGGCCACCGCACTGCCTCTTGCAACCTGCGCTGCTGCTGCCCGTGCCTCCCCCTCTGAAGACCTGTCCTGTGTAGGCGTTGCACACCAGGTGGGCTCAGTCACCTCATCGTCCTGCTGCTCTTCCTCCGAATCCTCTGTGCGCTGCTCCCTCGGACTTACTGCCCTTACTACTACCTCACTGCAAGACAACTGTGTCTCATCGTCATCGTCCTCCTCACCCACAGAAAGTTCTTGAGACAGTTGGCGGAAGTCCCCAGCCTCTTCCCCCTGACCCCGGGAACTTTCGAATGGTTGGGCATCAGTGACAATAAACTCCTCTGGTGGGAGAGGAACCACTGCTGCCCAATCTGAGCAGGGGCCCGAGAACAGTTCCTGGGAGTGTTCCCGCTCCTGAGCATGTGTCATTGTAGTGGAGTGAGGAGGCTGGGAGGAAGGAGGAGCAGCAGACAGAGGATTCGGATTTGCAGCAGTGGACGGCGCAGAACTGTGGCTGGACGATAGGTTGCTCGAAGCACTTTCTGCCATCCACGACAGGACCTGCTCACACTGCTCATTTTCTAATAACTGTCTCCCGCGTGGACCCATGAATTGTGCGATGACTGTCGGGACGCCAGAAACGTGCCTGTCTACTAATCGCGCAGCAGACGGCTGCGATACACCTAGAACATGAGTTCGGCCTGTGCTCACACCCTGACTTGGCCCTCCGCGTCCTCGGCCGCGTCCACGTCCTCTAGGCCTACCCCTACCCCTCAGCATGCTGTATTACCAGTGATTTGATTTCACAGGCAGGAAATAAATTGGCGCAAGACTGCAGGCCAAATATAATTTTTTCCCTTTTTTGAAAACGAAACGCCCCACTGCCTCTAGTGAATGAATAATCTAAGTTTAATAACTGTGCTGTGGCCCTGCTAATGTGTCACAGAACTTGAGGGTAGCAGAGTTATTAACTCTGGCAGAGCAGGTATTTTTTTCCCAATTAAGGAAAGCAAATGGCGAAGCCAGCAGTAAACCGTAGCTGGGTGCGTCTGATTTTTTAACGTTGTACACGCAGCTCACACATGTCCACAGCCCTTAGGACGGACAGAGGCAGGACAAATAGATTTCTTTTCCCTTTTTTTACACCAAAAGGACCCACTGCGTATATTCAATGAACATGAGAAGTTTTATAACTGTGCTGTGGCCCTGCTAATGTGTCACAGAACTTGAGGGTAGCAGAGTTATTAACTCTGGCAGAGCAGGTATTTTTTTCCCAATTAAGGAAAGCAAATGGCGAAGCCAGCAGTAAACCGTAGCTGGGTGCGTCTGATTTTTTAACGTTGTGCACGCAGCTCACACGTGTCCACAGCCCTTAGGACGGACAGAGGCAGGACAAATAGATTTCTTTTCCCTTTTTTTTACAACAAAAGGACCCACTGCATATATTCAATGAATAATAACTGTGTTGTGGCCCTGCCTACACAATTCTTTCCCTGTAGTATCAATTGAGGGTGCAATGCTCTGCAGAGGCGATTTTGAGAGAAAAAAAAAATGCAGCACTGCTAACAGTAGCCTGGACAGTACTGCACACGGTTAAATATGGCCCTAGAAAGGACCGTTGAGGTTCTTGAAGGCTACACTCACTCCTAACACTCTCCCTGCCTATCCAACACTTCTGTCCCTAATGCCGGGTGCAACGCTCTGCAGAGGCGATTTTGAGAAGAAAAAAAAAAAGGCACTGCTAACAGCAGCCAACACACAGGTATTACTGGCCCTAATTAGGACCTTTGGGGTTCTTGAAGCCTACACTAACTGCTATTTCTCTCCCTACAGCAGCTCCGGTACCAGCAGCACTGTCCCTCATCTAACTCACAAGGCATCTGAGGCGAGCCGCGGGAGGGGCCGACTTTTATATTCGGGTGACATCTGATCTCCCCAGCCACTCACTGCAGGGGGGTGGTATAGGGCTTGAACGTCACAGGGGGAAGTTGTAATGCCTTCCCTGTCTTTCAACTGGCCAGAAAAGCGCGCTAACGTCTCAGGGAAGGAAGTGAAAGTAACCCGAATACCGCATGGTGTTCGTTACGAATAACGAGCATCCCGAAAACCCTAATATTCGCACGAATATCAAGCTCGGACGAATACGTTCGCTTATCTCTAATCTTTACCAAACTTTGCTCAAAAATAACCAATAACAGACTGGACTACATGAAAATCGAGTACATAAAACGTTCTCCAGTCTACGTTGGCAGACATTTTGTCTCCTGGCAATAACTACGTCAGAATAAAACTTTTTGGACCTCATTTAACAAAACTGTCTAGCAGTAAAACTGTCCTTGCTGCCCACAGCAACCAATCACAGCTGTGATTGGTTGCTATTAGTAACAAGGGCAGTCTTACTGTTAGGGTATGCTCACACGGGCAGAAATGAATGGGTTTGTAATACCAAGCCTAACCACTGTAGTGAGAATGGAGCTGCCTGTTTCCTGCAGAAAAGTACATCCACCCAGAAAACAGCTTATTGGTGGAGGTCCTGAGTGACAAATTTCCGCTGATCTACTATTAATGAATTATCCTGAGGATAGGCCATAAATAGTTTACTACTAGACAATCCCTTTAAGCCATTTTCAATTCTGTATCAAAATTTGCACAGCGGCATGCAGATTCTGATGCAGAATTTCCTGCTGTGCATGTTGTGGCCAAATTCCACCCATGAGAAAGTTCCCATAAGCAGCATTCTGTTCACAGGGATTGGAGAGCAACCGTAGTCATATATAAGCAGGGATTGAAGAGCGCGATAACGGTGAACACATGCACAGCCTCTTGGGAGAAAGCATGAACTCTGGGAATTGAATCTATTCTGACTTCTCAAATTCACACTTCTCCAAATTACAATACAAGTGTTTTTCTTCATATAGAGCTCAAAACTATGTTATATAGAATATTATTATGTCATCCAAATAGGGCACTACAAATTCATCCAGAAGATATTGAAAAATATCACTGATAAAACAGACATAGCTGGGGAGCAGGCAAGCGGGGCATGTGCCCCGGGATTGGTGAGGAAGGGGAGGTGCCAGACCAGCCTATAGTCAAAGGAGGCAGTCAGTTCTTCGTAAACAGCTCAAAACTTGCTTCCGATGTTACTCAAGGTGTTCAAAGAATATTAGTATGTCATCCTAATAGGGCACTACAAATTCATCCAGAAGATACTGGAAAATATCACTGATAAAACAGAGACATAGCTGGGTAGCTGGCAGGTGGGGCATGTGCTCCGGGATAGGTGGAGAAAGGGGGGTGCCGGCCCAGCCTATAGTCAAAGGAGACAATCAGTTGCAGGAAATCAGAGAAAGTCTGAAGGACCTTCCATGTAATAATCATGTGACCAGTTTGGAGAAATTGAAGGACTTTTGATGACATTATTATCTTGTGATCAGTCACGTGTGGGAGGAGTCACACTCCAAGCTATGCTATGGGTTTCTTGCAGTCTTTTCAAAAGGAAATAAAGAGAGATAGGTAAGAGAGATCTAATATTTGTGCGGGGGCACGTAGGAAGACACCATTACTAAAAGTAAAGTAAACACTCCACTAAATGTCATCAGTTTAACTCAGGAAGAAGTGTAGAATCACTTTAAAAAGATTAAAATAGACAAATTGCTGGGTCCTGACGGCACCCCCAGGTTTCAAGGGAATTAAGCAATGTGATAGACAGGCCGTTGTTTCTTATATTTAAGGACTTTATAGTAACAGGGTCTGTTCCATTGGATTAGCGCATAGCCAATGTGGTGCCGATATTCAAAAGGGGGTCAAAAAGTGAACCTGGAAAATACAGGCCAGTAAGACTAACTGTGTGGGCAAAATCTGGGTAAAATGCTTGAAGGCTTTCTAAAAGATGTTATCCTGCAGTACCTCAAGGGAAATAGATGTATCCATATCAGCATGAGTTTATGAGAGATCACTCTTTTCACAGTAACAGACTAAAATATAAGTTCTTTATTAGGGGTATATTAAAAAAACATAAATGGGCTAACACACAAACAAAAAATTATATAAACCAAAAAAAATCAGTTACTTTTTGGTATACCACTGGCGTCCACTCAAAGACCGGATATGTGTGTGGGGCCAGATAGCAGATCAGTGCTACAGGTAAGTGATAGGAAGAGCTTAGTCACTTCCAAAAATGGTAAAGATCATGCAGCATCAAGATTTGGAGGTAAGGTGCTCCTCCAACTTGATATTGAGATGCTGCAGTGATCCACCAGAGTGATTGCTGTCTTAGACAGTATCCAACATAGGGACGTGTCAGTATCTCAAACTCTTTGGCATCAATCACGGGCAAAGAGAAAAAGTTTTCCTATAATAAGGATTTTTCACAATCAGACACTCATAGTCGGAGTGTTAGAATGAACTGTGCTCGACGCGTTTCCCCACAATAGAAAAATGTGGTTCATCAGGAGCTCAGATGGGTTCGACAGGCATTCGTATAGCACTGTTTATAGTAATGAATTAGCAAACGATATTTTAAAATGAAGTCAGATAGTACAGATAGTGCAATGACTTAGAGGCAATCTGTATGATTGCTCAGTATATTAGATGCATAGAAGCAAAATTGCGTATTCAGGCATCAACTAAAGAAATACACGTGCACTCCCAGCATTAGTATGCAGAGTATGGTCTCTCTGCTTGATCTTAGTTGATGGGAGCTTATCAGTAGGAGGTCTGAGAGATATTGGCTCAATATATTATGAAAACTGCAGCCAAAGTATAGGCTCCCTGGGTAACAGAGAGCTATAAAGCTGAAACTCTGGATGCAGTATCAGCTTGGCAGTTTAAATGATAGCCCAGTGTCATCAGGACTGTCTCGTCTAGATGATATAACGGAGATAAGAGGAGGATGTTAGGTATATAGGAAAGTGGTCACCATATAAGTGTGGCCGCCTCTATAACCAAACTAGACTTCAGACCCAGGCTGAAACTATAGGCTTAATTTTAAATAGTATAAAGAGCCTCCCTGCATGCTACCAGGTATAAGCCAGCAGCAGGTTTCTCTGATCTACTCCTTCCTACAGAAGATAGTTGTTATGCCCATGCATCAAAAAGTCAAAAAACACCAAAAATAAATAAATATATAAATAAAGAGGTAAAGCCTGTGGCTCTGATGGTGAGCCACAGGAGTAATGCAGGAGTGTATGTGTCAGCCTCTCATATACTGATTACTGGACCGCCTTGATGGGAGGAGAGTAATAAGTGAGCCAATCAGCGGCTCACAAAAAAATAAAGGGGACCCGACTATGCAAATATCCATGCTGCAGCTCTAATCAGAGTGTTTAAGATGTGAATCCACAGTTGCAACATGCTTATCAGCATATTACCGGCAAGAGGGTTAGATAGACCAGTGCATAGCGGTGTCTGATCGCTCACCGCTATGCCAGATTGTTCAGAGATTATGCTAGTAGCTCCTACCGACATAGGAAGCTACTGTGCATGTGTGTGACATCATCACATGGTCACGTGATCGCCAGAGTGGTCACATGACCGCCAGGAAGGTCCTGGTGGCACCAGAGATGGAATGCAAGCCCTATATGGACCGGAGGGCAACCACAGCAACCTGAGCCAGGATTCAAAGTTTAGAGCTGCTAAATAAAGGTGTATTTGCAATGTCTGTACTTTCCTTTATGTATTGTAGTTTGTTAAGGACAAATATAGATGGTACCCATTATGAAGAAGTTCTTTCAGGTAAATATACACATCCAGTAGTATATAATGGTACTTAAATGCAGAATAAATATAATGCCACACAAATACATGTTTAGATGATCTGATATCAAATATGGACACCATAATAGGAAATACAGGCTGAAGGAGAACATGGAACGGTCTAATCGGAGGAAAACATATTAATAGATCTTTATCCGGGGAAAAAAAGCACAAATGCTGTTTGAATTAATCCAGGAAACAATTAAAGCATAGACTTTCATTGAGACCGAGTGGATTCAGACTGTTCATACGAAAAATCCATGCCGCTTCTTTTTGTAACAGCCGCTGGTCCACATTTCCCCTTCTCCCATGTGTGCGTAGCAATTCTATGCCTTGAAATTTTAGCGTATTTGCATCACCATTATGCGTTGACCAAATATGGTCCGCTAAAGGTGTAGATTCTCGTCTTTCTATGTTTCCTATGTGGCCAAGTATCCTGCGCCGGAACTGCTGTATCGTCTTCCCTATGTAGTTTTTTGGGCAGGGGCAGGTGGCCATGTAAATGATATTACGAGTCTTGCAGTTAATAAAGTCTTGGCACTGGAAAGTCTGATTGGAAACAGCACACGTGAAAGAATTAGCTTTTAGAATGAAGGGGCAAGCGGCACAGGTATGGCATGGAAAAGTGCCTACTGGTCTGTTTTGACCTAACCAGGTCAGTCTGGATTCGTCAGGATGTAAATGACTTTTGACGAGATGATCTTTTAAATTGTGGCCTCGTCTGTAAGTAATGCATGGTTTCATAGGTATGTGATCTCTGATACCCGGATCATTTTTAAGAATGTCCCAATAATGAGATAAAATCTCTCGTATCTGCACCGAAGCTGTATCAAAGGTGCCTATCACTCGTGAAGAATGTTCAACAGCCCGTACTCGTGGTGTTAGTAATGTAGTGCGAGGCTGTTGAGATGCATATTGATAGGCTTTCATGACTACGTCCTCAGGGTACCCCCTTGTTGTAAAGCGTTTCATCAGTTTTTTACTTTCTTGGAAAAAGGAAGCTTCATCTGAACAATTACGGCGTAGACGAAGGAACTGGCCCTTAGGAATACAGCGTTTCAAGAGTGTAGGATGGTAACTCTGCCAGCCCAATAGACTATTGGTCGCAGTCTGCTTCCGGTGCAAAGTTGACGAGATGGTGCCATCCTCGTTCTTAGAGATCCGAAGATCAAGGAAGGGTAATGATGTCGGGTGGATGTCACTAGTGACACGTAGATTTAAGGTGTTCACATTTAGTGCATCCACGAAGGTCTCCAAGGATGAGGGAGTCCCCTTCCATAGAACGAGGATGTCGTCTATATAGCGTAACCAGAGGATGATATTGTCGGACCAGAGTGGATTATTGTAAATGACCCTTTCCTCCCACCAGCCCCGCTACAGATTAGCATAAGATGGGGCACATGGCGTCCCCATCGCTGTACCCCTGAGCTGGTGGAAGTACTCGGAGTCAAACACAAAATAATTGTGCTTCAAGATGAATTCCAATAGGTCAACGACACACTGGTTATGGCTATTGTAATGTGCACCCCTTTGTTGGAGAAAGGAAGACACTGCTGTCAAACCGCCGTCATGAGGGATGGAGCTGTACAATGCTTCGATGTCTAATGATGCTAAGATGACATTGGGTTCGATTGTAATGCCATCAAGAATACGCAGGACGTCCATCGTATCTCTAACATACGATCTCAATGAGAGGACGTATGGGCGCAAAGTTTTGTAGTTTGGGTCTTTTTTATTTCCAAGAAAGCCTGTTACAACAAGTTTAAATGAATTCCAGGCATTTTTTTTCTTCCATTTTCATTTTAGTGACAAAGATTTCATCTTTTAAAAGTTTTCTCATGTCAGGCCCAACAAACACTCCCTCTTTCAGCTTAGCATCTGATAGACCAGGAAACTGTTCACAAAGATACTTGAAACACTCTCCTTCTTTGTGTAATGCTTTCACAAACTGTTTCATTAGTCCCAATTTGATATGAAGTGGTGGAAGTAAGATCTTCTTAGGATCCACTAAACTTTGTCTTTCAACATTTTTAACTCCAGGAATAAGAGCCTTTCTGATTGGCCAGGTCTGCTTGACATAGTGTTGTTTCCTGTCACGGCTATCCCATTCACAGAGGAAACATGGAAACTTTGTGTAACCACTTTGTTGACCTAGTAACATGGAAATAACTTTCAAATCCCCACAAATGGTCCATTTATGGTCAGAGCAGCTGAGCTTATTAAGAACAAACCCAAGATTTTCGTAGCATTCTTTCAAATGGACTGAGTGTCCAACAGGCACAGAAGCATATTGGTTACCATTGTGAAGAAGTACGGCTTTCAAACTCCTTTTTGACGAATCTATGAAAAGTCTCCATTCCTCTGGGTCATACGTTATGTTGAACATTTCCATGATTCCAGGTACATTGTTGCAGAAAACTAGTTCACCCTCTTGTGTAAAAAAAGGTACAAATTCCTTTTCTCTAAGTCGGTACCATGAAAATGAAACACCGGAGGCTAACATATGTCTTTCTTTAAGTCTAGACCCTAACACTTCCGCTGAATCCTTTGGTAGGCCCAGATCTCGTACTAAATTGTTCAAGTCTGATTGAGAGAAAAGTTCAGGGTCATTGGTACCTGGATCATAGCTGTCATCATTATCGCTGCTACTATGTGACATTTGGTCTAAATCGTCTAAAATATTGTCCAGGGTATCCGGAGGTGAAGGAATAGGCAAGTCAGGTCCATGAGGAACAGGGCGAATAGCCGAACGTATGTTGGTTGGGTATGAAATGTCCTTCCTGTTTTTTAAATTGAAACCTTGCACTGAACAAGAACAAAAATAACAGTCATCACTGGGATTTTTAGGCTCTCTCCAAACCATGGGTACTCCAAAACGAAATTATTTCTTCTTACCTTGAAACCATTGTCTCAGTTCTTCAACACACACAGAACACACTATATGGGGAGCCCAAGATTTATCTTGGTCCCCTAATTTCATACCAAAGTATGCAAAATACACCTTCTGAACAAAATTAGAAATGTTCCTTTGTTGCTTCTTGACGGTATAAGACCCACAAATATAACAGAAACAGTTAGGAGAGTTGACACATCTTCTAGTAGCCATTTCTTCAAAATACCGTATCACAAAACTGTTTGATGCGTACACCACAGTGGCTGGCTCCACACTGAGTCACTGACTGCAGTCAAGGTCACGCCTAGCAGACAGTTTAGATTCATTGTCGTACGCGTGCCGAACCTGAAAAACCCTGAAAATAAGAAAATTTCAGGTGAAA
This sequence comes from Eleutherodactylus coqui, assembly GCF_035609145.1. NCBI lineage: Eukaryota > Metazoa > Chordata > Amphibia > Anura > Eleutherodactylidae > Eleutherodactylus > Eleutherodactylus coqui. The sequence continues at coordinate 30,723,758 of NC_089842.1, forward strand.
TTTGTGACTTATCTAGGGGTGATGGAATTTTTTCACTATTTTTACTGTAATCAGCCAAAAAAATACTGTTAAACCCACTAATTAAATATGCTACAATTTTTTCATCGCAGACCTGTGTAATCGTTGTGTCTAAACAAGGCTTAACTATCTTTGATCAAAGATCAAGTTGATTTGTGAAAGGTCAGCAGGCTTTGGACAATACCAGAAGGATCCTAATCCTTGCAAACTTGATTGAATCCACAAAAGACCCCATGTTTCTTCTTGCTCTGGATGCCGAAAAGGCATTTTACCATATAAATTGGTCATACGCTTTTGCAGCTCTAGGCGAGATGGGTTTTGGTGTCCCTTTTCTGACAGTCATATCCACATTGTATCAAACTCCTTGGCACGAGTCTGCACTAATGGTGCATTATCAGATGACTTCAAAATTACAAAAAGCAGATCTTCATATTATCTTTAGAATCTGTAGCCCAAGGCCTCAGAGAAAATACCCTTATTAAGGAATACAGATTGGAGACTGCTCCAAGCTAATATCATTATATGCAGATTATATCATTCTGACGTTAACCATCTCTTGATAAAGCTCTGGAGTTCATAAAAGAGTTTGGACTTATATCTTACTACAAAATAAATAGAAAGAAATCTCAAGTCTTACCTATAAATATCCCAGATTATTTGCTATACTATCTACAACAAAAACATGGCAATATGTAGGTATAAAATACCTGGGCATATCAGTTACTGGTCTACGTGAAAAACTTTTTTTGATCCTATGTTGAAAGTATTGCGGGAAGACTCCCAAAAACTCGAAATATCATGGATGGGAAGAATCGCTACCTTCAAAATGCTTTTACTGCCAAAAATTGCTTATTCTGCACCCCCCCCCCCCCTATTGATCTACTATGATGTTTTTTCACGACCATGAATAGAATCTCAATTTGTTTGGGTGAAATGCAAACATTCGCCAACCAGCACCGTACTCACTAAGGTCAAATGGATAAGAGGCCTAGGCCTCCTAGACATTCACGACTACTATCACTTGTTTCTCAACTAGCCCCATAGTGGAGGTCTGAAAACCAAAAATATTGGGTCCATAGTGAACATCATTTAGCCTCCTCTATCTCAATCAGTTCCCTTGTATCATTTGCCTTTACTATCTTATCTCTCTCAACTAACTCAAACTTCCTTAAAAGTTTGGAAAAAAATTCAAGATCAGTCAAAACCACAAAGCGCTCTCCTGAAAGATTACATCACCCAAGATTTGCTGCAATACACCATACCATACCTAAATATTTCAAATTGGAAGAATCTCTTGTTCTGTTTGAGAAGCTCAATATCACCTGGCCCCAGGGAACCAATACAAATATCTGTAAATACAACATTTCCTACATATACATAAACCTCTACTTCTCTGGGGCAATTCAAATAAATTTCATATATTTTCTAAGGGAACTAAAAGATTAAATCCTACAGTATATATGGATTATTACATGATTGTGCCAAGTTCTAAAAATATTCTCTCTGAAAGAGTGGGAAAGGGAGTTGGGCAACAGAGAATGGAAGCAAGCCTTCTATCTGACCCATAAACCACTCAAGTAGAAATATTAATGAAAATCACACAAGGATGGCACTATACGCCAACCTGTCTTTCCAAGATATACTTGAGAATTGTGTCGGCAAAGGACTTGTTATTTGTATAGGGTGTACTTGCTTTCATGGAATTTATTTATTGATGGTTGGCAAGGGCGAGTGCACTCAGAATAGTCCATCCATGAGGTATCGTCCCCTTTCCTCTCTCCTCCTGTATGTGACAGTATTATCTTGTGTCAGGATAAAGAGAAGCCCAGACTTGTGCATCTTCTGCTAACAGGACAGGTTGATGAACACTACCTTAGATCCGTCAGTGTGGTACTTAGAAACATGAGTAGACCACCTTGGAAACTTTACTGAGGTGGACACAAAAAAGCTCTTCAATAGGAATAGCAGGTGGTGCTATTCTAAAATTAGTCCTCCTCTGCTGTTATCTACTCTGTCTCTATATAGATGTCCGACTAGATGGACCGTGTGCTCTCCTCTTACCATCAGTGGACAGATGTAGCCAAGTTTATCCTGACAGTGATAACGTCCTGCAATAAGTTATCTTATCATAAGCTATTGAAAAACTATTGTTATCCTAACACAACCAACGCCTTTGAAAAGCTATTGAAATACCAAATTAACTGTGAAACAGAACATTATCTTAATTTGTTTAGACTCATGTTAAATTTGGTTGCCTCTCTACATAGATGGACCATGTGCTCTGCTCCAGCGCTGTATAAATGGGTTATCCATGGATTTTGACAAGTCGAAAGTCAGCTTCAGGAGACATGTGCACTATCCATGTGTTTCTCCGCTGCTAACGGGACATGTGCCCATTGTTGAGCCCTTTGGATTTGGATATGGTTTATTTGGACACTTTTGAGGAGAATATTCTAAAAACTGTTGCTGGATTCCAAGCCAGCCCCTGCTCCTCTTTAGTCGGACTTGGCAATGGCTTAGCCCTGAGAACGAGGGTGCGTCTGTCACGAACTTTATGTTTGTTGTTCAAAATGTTAAAGCAAGCAAAGCTCCAAAGATTTGGAAACCATCTGTTTTTCATGTTGTGCAATGAAACCGTTTGCAGCATACTAATGAGAACTATCTCCATGTATCGACACAAGCCACTATTGATCATAGTGCAGAATTATATTCATTACCAAGCCTATGGCCCAATAGCAGGTCGAGGAAATGGATTCCTGAGCCCATCCCATGGAGAAGGATATAGCTGATGTGTCATTGGCGATACCTAACAGAGTCTGTAAATAGGCTCAAGCTCAGATAAGACCCCTTTCCTCCACACCTATTGGGAGCCCTGATGCTACCAGGGGACTCCCTCGTTCAACTGATGCAGTCATCAGGATAGGGTTCCTGCCGTAGCTCCACCGCTGACGGACAATATTGTGAATATCAGGGGATACCTCCTCTCTCTCTCATTGCTATGAATGCAGAGTAGGAGCCAATGGGAGCAGCAGCTGCTCTTCCTATATAACCCCTATCCGCCACACCTGCTATAAGTCCTGATGTCACCAGGGGGCTCCCTCTTTCATCAGCTTGGTGGTTCACAAATATTTCGAGGGAAATGTTAAACCAAAATCCTCAAAGTAGAAGGAACAGGATGATATGAAATTCTGTAGCAGCGCTTTATGCGATAACAGAAGCTCAGCAGTAAAAATGAGGACACGGCGCCCACAGAAATGCAACAGCTGTTTGGTGACACATGACACTTTCTCTAGCCTTCACACCCCTACAGGACTAGAGCTTCATTTAAATGCAGGCCCCTCGTTATCTCTTAGCAACATATAAAGAATACAAACACCCTATAAGGAACTTTAAAAACTTATTTCACCAACGTGCGCAGCTCATTTCTCTCATTCAGACCTAATCCCACCCAAAGCATTCGTTTTGCTGAACCCTTTTGCCTCCTGCTGAAGTGACATTTGATATCCGTCTCCTCCACTTTCAGGACATTCCACCTTTTCAATTGCTGTAAATCTCCACACTTTTCTATCACTTTCATGTTTTTCTTTCACAGATTGGATTAGTCCATTCTAGGGACAATGGCTCTTAAATGTTCAGCCAACCACTTGTATAGACAACGTTCAAACTTACCTAGAGAAAATGAACCATAAGGACCAAAAATCACATAAATGAATAAATCTTATTTGTATAGCGCCAACTCATACCGCAGTGCTTTCATGTAATTTATTTATTACCCCCCAGCAAGCTGGGTATTCATTTTACCGACCTCGGAAAAATGAGTTAACCTTGAGCTGGCTATCTGAACCATTGAGCCGCCATGCCATTGCCTCTTCCCTTTCTTCCTGGAGCTAAGCGCCACCCCATCCTGCCTCCCCCCATTGCTGGCTGCGGATCCCCTTTCATTGCAATCAGCTGTAGGGGAGTAGAGAGGAGGTGAGCTGACAAGGGGAAGGGAAGGGGCAACAGCATGGCGCCCACGGCGTATATGCGCCGGGACCCATGCCAACTGAACGGGTGCACAAACGTTAGATTTGTGCGCCCGTTCACGAGTTTTTACACTTCACATCGTAGCGTATATCGGCCAGCCGTGAAAACGGCAGCCAATATACGCTTGTGGCAACAAAGCCTAACATACAGCAAGAGATTGCAAAACATTGTAGAAGCAGATCTATTGCAGCTGACTGAGATTATCCAAAGCATCAACATATACCTTTATCCAAAAATCAAAAGTGGCTGACTGCTGCAAGCAATAGCAGACAAGTTAGGATCTATAAGCTATATTTGCAAATCCATGTCGTTACTTGACTAGATGATGACAAGCTCCATGTTATGTCATCTTTTGTCTATGTCCAGCTGTTGGAAGTATCAGTCTATATCTAATTTTATGATCTTAGGATAAAGGTATGTGTTGATGCTTTGGATAGTCTCAGTCAGCTGCAATGGATCTGCTGCCACAATGCCTTGCCATCTCCTGCTGCATGTAAGTCCCCCTGCACTCGGGCAGAAGTTTCGCGATGGGATTTGCCACAGAATTTCCGCCCGTGCCCGCTGTTGTAGGATTGCATTAGAAAATGCAATCCTATGCAGACAGCCACGATTTGACCGCGTGAAATACGTGCAGAAAAAAAATCGCGGCATGTCCTATTTCTATGGGAGTCTTGGATAGGCCTGCACAGAAACGTCACTAGTGACGCGCCGGCTCCGCTCTGCGCATGTGCTGGTTGGCCGGCAGCCGGCAAATAGCAGAACAGAGTGAGACGCCAGGAGGAGGTGAGCCACAGTGGTCACTGCAGGGGCACGGCTCGCATCCCGCTGTGAGAATTCTCGCAGCGGGGTCCAACCCGGCAGTCTGCAGGAGGCCTAAGGGTGGCTTCACACGAGCGTACGCACACACAAAAACACGCTTGTATTTGCAACAATGCATTCCCTATGGTGTGTTCACATGTCCGTGCTTTACAGGCGTGTGCCTGCAAAGATAGGACATGCGTGCACCATAGGGAATGCACACTTTGTTTTCAATGGAGCCACGGCTGCTGCAGGCAGCTCCATTGAGAACAATGGTCTGCTGGCACCCCTGCATTCTGCTTCAGGGAAGGACTTTACATATAAGCCTTTCTAAAATGTTTCTTTTTCAGGGAAGGGCTTATATGTAAAGCCCTTCCCTGAAAAAGAAACATTTTAGTGTAAATAAAATAAAAAATATACTTACCTGTCCGCAGAGATCCAGCCTTCAGAAGGGGGCCTGCTGTCACATTAGCATAAGGATCATAATATGACAGGGGGCGTGGTGCCTGTCACTTTCCAAAAAGGGGGCGGTTTGACGAGATATATGTTAGTATTACTACTCACATCTCTAATTTTAATCACTTTTAAGTACACATTCTGCTAACAATAAATGCAGAAAACGCACGTAAAATGACCAATCGCAGCCATTTATTTTGAGTTTTTTTCTTTATATCTGCTTCTAACAAGTTTATTTTTCGAAGTAGTATTTCGTCTGAAAGAAAACCCTTTTTTTCCTAAAAACAGGGTCTTCTTCAATTAGATTCCAATTTCTAAAAATACTGGACTTTATAACTTGCGTCAAGGGGCTGAATCTGAAAGTAAAAACAACACGCATTTTTTACCCCTGTGTTGTCTCTTTCTTCTTGTTTTCAGCAAATCAGAGCGGTCTTTCTTTAGACACTTTTTCCATAGCTTTATCATCCAAACTTCTAGGATATCCTCTATTTATAAATTGTTCCTTCAGCTCACATCCTTTCCGTAAATAGTTATTTTCATTACTATTCAATCTTCTCAGGCTGCCTGCACACAACCGGGTCGGATTCCGCTTGCAGGATCCTGCAGCATAATCCAACCCTGTGCCTGACCGGTGACCCCCGTGTACCTGTCCGGGTTCTTCTTATTCTGTACTGCGGATGTGCTGGCCGTCTCGCCGGTGCTCATGCGCAGTACAGATAATGTTGCACCATCGCTAGACGATGACGTGGATCCCACGACCTTTCTGCAATGATGATTGTGGAAGAGCTGCGGGTCAGATGGCTTCCATTGACTTAAATGGGAGCCATCCGCATGGAATCCACCTTCAAATAGAGCATGCTGCAATTCCCCCCCCCCCCCCCCCCCCCCCCGCAAGTGGAAAATTGCAATTGATTACCACTTATAGGCAGGAAGAAATGTTTTTCCATAGCATGCTATGGAAAGTATTTGCTGGGGAATCCGGAGGCGGATGCCCGCTCCAGATTCCGCAATGCAAATTTGTCCATGTGCAGGCGGCCTTAAATGTAAAAATTGCTCGTATGGTACTGCCTATTTTCCACAAGTAAGACGGTAGCTGCTATATCGCAAATATATGTTCTTTGTAATTGGTTTCTTATAACCTTCTGTGCACAAACCCTCCTCCACAAATGTCACCGGGACCTCCAGAAATTCCATACTGCCATCACTAATTTCATAATCAAATACTTTTCATTAAGATATTTCATAAAATCTTTGAATCTGGCTTTTTCAGCATGGACTCTTTGCCTGGTCCGATGGCTTGATAAAGACCGATGTGTGGCCGAAACGTTGCCTGAATTGGCTACATGGATCAATAAAGTTCTTTCTTTTTTTGAATAACTGATTGCACTCATATATGCTGCCACACATACATATTCTGGATGACATCTAGGTTGCTAGTTCACAACCTTTTGTGGCTATTGCATTGCTTGTACTGAGGAGGTTCCTCCCTGATGGGAGTTTTTTTGTAATCAGTGAGTGCTGCGGGCTTCTAGTATTTCTGTTAACTTGAACCCGCCCGATCAATACATATGTCCTCTATAAATTGCAAAAAAACTTTTAAATAAACTGCAAACCAATTTTGTAAAAAAAAAATTTTCTATAAACGCCAAAAATAAATTAGCGTAAGTGCCAGAGACTGACAATCCCATCGCTGTACTCGCTTTTTCATTGTACTAGGTATTACCGAAAGTAAAATAATTGTGTTAAAACAAAATGTAAAGCGTAAGAAACAAGATCATCAACACTTTTGTCTGTTCTTTTTTCCAAAAATACCGCGGACACTTCCGTTCCTTCTTCATGGAGTATTCGTGTATACCAACATATCCGTTTGGTGAGTGCCAGTTGCTTCTATTTCAAGTTTGATACCACTATACATTCCTGGGACCACAAACCCAGCAGGAACCATCCAGACCACCTATTAACATCAACTATATGCCACTCTATCTCAGTCGCTCACAGGCCACCATTATAACTGCTCTTAAAGTCCTTGAACCTACCAGAAATACCCACAACCTACCACCATAGTACAAGGTTGTAGGTACAGTCTCCAGCAGCACACAAGAGAACCCGCAGCCAGGTGGGACCAGAGAAGCCAAAGGATGCACAAACCGCAGAGTGGGGAGCCCCAACCCTTGCCCCCTAAGTGCAATATTTCCAAGGGTTGTTCTGCAGCAGCATATACGGGTGCCAAACAGATGTGATGAAACCTTTTATTCCTCCATACACAAATACAGCAACGTTTCAATCACGCCATGTGATCTTTCTCAAGCCTCCCTCCATATGTGGGGCATATGTTATGAATGGAGGCTTGAGAAAGATCACATGGCGTGATTGAAACGTTGCTACTGCAGAACTACCCTTGGAAATAGTGCAAGGTTATGGTTTTCCTGGTTCGGTCAGTGGTGCCAAAGAGGGGAAGCAGAGGATTCCCCACTGCCCATATTAAGGAACTTATTTTCCCCCATGCTTCTGTGCTCCTAACACCCTTTATAGGGGAAAAAGAACAGCTTCATGGACTGGAATTATCTTCATAAACAAGCCTGCAAAGACCAAAAAGTAGCATAATTCCAGACATACTTCCAATGCCAAAATAACCAGAGGGAATCAATTTATGATCAGTTAGCATAACATACAATTAAACTGACTGTAAAGGATAAAGACAAACGCAGGAGTGGAAAGAAAAAAGTGAGCTTTATTATCCCGTGGAAACGGTTTAAAACGACCACCATCAGTACATGGTTGAGCGTGGCGGAATAGATGACATGTAGCGTTTCTTGGGTCAAAACCAAACCCGGTCCGTCACCATTTCCTCCATTGCTGGTCTTTGTCAAGCAATGGACAAGTGAGAACTCTTCTGAAATCTACATAAGGCAGTCATGCGTTTCATGCCGTTTCTCAGTAAAAAATTACCATTTCTCAGTGTTGTTCATTTGCATACAACATTGCGCTGTATTCTACCTACAACCTAGCAGTTTACATCACTGAAAACAACAGCATCATGTGTTGCAATGTGATTTGTCTAAATTTCTTTCATAATTTGCATCTTGGCCTGATGTTAAAAAAACGTACCTGTTGCCGGGGATTTACCATGCGATTGGCATGGCTGATTTATTTTATTTTGCTGATTGTATTAGTTCACTTGTGTCATTTTTCTCATCAATATACTTTAATTGGACTTCGGTTCACCAACACCTTTCGGCAAATCGGGTGACAAAAGAATGGCATCATTGGTTTTCAAAGGCAACAGTTTCGGCATCATCCCATGAAAAGTGGATGGTAAGCAAGTCCTCTATAAATGTAAGGTGATCTTTTGCCTTTCCCACTGATGCTTCACATTTTTTGGATTCCGTGAGATAGTGATTCTTGCCTGCCTTGTCTCAGGGAGGCGAAGAATGTGTGCAGCAAATCAGAGTCGGCAATCGATGACTGGGGAATAGAGCGGCCATCCAAGAGCAGCAGCAAATTTCTTTATTAGTAAACAGATTGTGATAAGTGACCTTGAACAGGCGACAAAGGCATTGCTGTTGGAAAACATCAGGTCGCTGGTTCATACGTGTGGCCGCTTTCCATGCTTCGGATGTATATAGCGCAGTTGCGACCACAATAGTATTCGGAAGTCATATATTCAATTGTAATGGGAGTGAGAGAGTAGCCGATATAGGATGTGGATGTTGGAAAGTCAACCAAGCCTTCACGATACAATACTGGATATCATGTTCGGCATCCCCATCTTTGGTGATTGCACGGCCTAAGTATGCATTGACCTTTTGTAACCACTGTTGTTGGTTGCCCATGACTGAGGCATTTGTGAATTTGGCGTATTCAACTTCCATAATCTGTGTCTCCTCACAGTGAGGCTTTATTCCCACGAGCGTATATCAGCCGCCGTTTTCACGGCCAGCTGATATACGCTACGATGTGAGCTGTAAAAACTCATGAACAGGCGCACAAATCTATCGTTTGTGTGTCGGTTCAGATGTCATGAGCCCAGGCGCATATACTCCGATGCCACCATGCCGTTGCCTCTTCTCCTTCTCTCCCCCTCGCCAGCTCACTTTTTCTCTTCTCCCCGCTGGCTAATTGCAATGGGAGGGGAGGGGGTGGAGCTAAGCACTGCCCCGCCTACTCCCATTGCTGGCTGTGGACAAGGGGCGTTGAGGAGGCGGGAGCTTAGCTAAGGCTGGTTTCACATTTGCGTTGGAACCTCCAGTCAGAGGTTCGTCCGCAGATCTGGCTCAAAATACTAGAAGCCAGGCAGCTGCAAGGAAATGGAACGGACCCAGTTTTAGTCAATGGGGTCTATTTAAGCACTGTTCGGTTCTGTCCTGAGATTGAGCCATTTGGCTGCAGGAATTCCGCTTTTCTGGTCTCCAAATGGAGCAGAAAAGCGGATCTCAGGCATTCCCTAAGACCTCCACAGTGAATATATGTTCTACTAGAGCTTCGCCCAGCCTCACCCACCAATGAATTGTTTTTAACTGCTTTTTCAAGTAATTAACTATAAAATAAAATAATGTGTAAAGACAATTTACAGGTTACTCTTACACAACATATATGGAGCATACAGTACACTGACAAAAGTATTGGAACCCCCACCAATTCTGTTCTGTCAGTCGATGGTGTGATGATGTATAAGATTTTGTACCTAGAGACTAGAGATGAGTGAGCATACTCACTAAGGGCAATTACTCGATCGAGCATTGCCCTTAGCGAGTACCTGCCTGCTCGGAAGAAAAGATTCGGCTGCTGGCGGCGGGCGGGGAGCAGCTGGGGAGAGCGGGGAGGAATGGAGGGGAGATCTCTCTCTCGCCCCCCCCCCCCACCCCCCGCTCCCTCCTGCTCACTGCCGCAACTCCTGCAGGAAAAGCATTGTCTCACCTTGCCTGGACAAGAGCTGTGCTGTGATGTAAATAACCCCCCATTCTTTCTCTCCCACCTGTGTTTGTTGGGTGGTATTAGCAAGAGGATACAAACCATGCATGTGTTAATTAAGTTTTAGAAAAACCATTCTTTTATTAACTTCCTCTTCCAGACTAGCTGTGGCTAAAAGAATTCATATTGGGGGAATCTTTAATAAGAATATTTGGTCATGTGAAGGTCTCAGACAGATATGAATTAGATTTTCAATCGGGTGTCCCAGCCGGACAAAACGCATCCACTCACGGTGTGTTAAAGGGGTTGTCCCGCAAAATGAAGTAAAGGTAAACACTTCTGTATGGCCATATAAATGCACTTTGTAATATACATCGTGCATTAAATATTCGCCATACAGAAGTTATATACTTACCTACAGGGGGTCCCCCCCCCCCCCCTGTGTTGGTGTCCCCGTCTCCCTGGCGCCGCCCAAATCCTTCTCCTTGATTAGACGCGCTTGCGCAGTCTGCCTCTTCTGTCCCATTGAATGGGGCCGCTCCAGCGTGCTCGCGCCGCACAGGTCGTCTGCGCAGGTCCAATTTGTCGATCCACGGAGCTATACTGCGGTATATGGACTTCCCTATGTTCTGGCTCTCCGCCACCCAGACCCCTTTGGGCCGTGTATCCCAAAATTTGGAAACTTTTTTTTAGATTCTCCTTTTTTTTTTTTTTTAAATCTGCTGAGTGTATTCATACTGTATTCCTTATTCTCCAATGTAACAACCTTCTTCTTTGTATACCTTTGTACATTCTGTATGTATTGCACTGCTAGGCCCTTTTCTAGAATAAGGGCGAGCACCCACTGGCGTTTTTTACCTGCGTTTTGCGTTTTGCGTTTTTCCTGCACAGGCATAGAGATAACATGTGTTCCTGTCCACTGGCGTTTTTTTTGCGTTGCGTTTGCGTTTTTAACATAGGAACTGTCAGTTGCATATGTGTCCCTATTTTTCTCCTAATGCACCCATGAATGTCAATAGAAATTAACGGAAAACGCCGCGAAAACGCGGCGAAAACGCTGCGTTTTTTTCCCGCGGAGAACGCAAACGCCAGTGGGTGCTCGCCCTAAATCTACAACTTATCAGTTCAAGCCTTGTCCGTTTTAACAACGAACAATAATACTCCGAAGATTGTATTAATAATTCCTAAATCGGGTCCAATGCCCGTGAACATTGGTGGTGGCAGCGGTGTATGGGCATTGTAGAGCTCTGGGGTGCGTTAGAACGCATCAGGTGGGGATTTGAGTTTTTGCTTCGCATGCAGGAGCCCCCGAGGAAGCTGGGTACAAATCAGCCTGTATTCTAACGACTTCACGCTTACAATCCTGAGTGATTAAGGACTGAGGTGGGATCGATAGGTATCGTTCCCCCTCTCCCTCTCCTGTGTCCGGTACGTGACAGATGGGCATACGCAAATCAAATGTGTCAGCATTAGGTATAAAGAAAAGTATCATACAAGCATATACCAGTACAGAAACCATCAGAATGCCACCAGATGTAGAGCTGACAATGGGGTCTGGTGGTACGATGTCACCTGAGCAACCAATCAATACGGGACATCGCAGCACTTTTGGGCCTTGCAAAGTTCACTGTTGGCAATGTTGTTCAGAAATGGAAACTATTTAGTGTGTGCAGAGCAGCCAGGTTCAGGGAGACCTTGTAGACTGCCGAAATGTGGACAACAAAGTTTTATACAAGCTGTGAATGCAGCACGCTCATAATCTGCTGTAACACTCGCTCAGGAGGTCTTGCAGGCCATTGGAGCTTCCATTAGTACCAGAAGCCTTTTTAGGGAACTCCATGCAAGGGTTACCATGGACGAGTGGCTGCACAGAAGCCCAAAATCACAGAAGTGAATGCGCAGAGGATCGTTCTTGGACTGTAAATTAGTGGAAGCAAGTGTTGTAAATAGATGAATCACAGTGCACCATCTTCTGATTGGATGGCCACACTTGGATGTTCATGGTTCCCTGGAGAGCGGTTTCTACATGGCTGCATCATTTTAACAGTGAAGTTTTTTTGGGGGGTGGGTTCTGTTATGGTGTTGGGGTGTTTCTACTGGAAAGGACTAGATCTATTGCTTATAGTGAAGTCCACCCTCAATGCTAATGGGTACATTCTGGACAATGTGGCACTACCTATCCTATGACAATACTTTGGTACCGCTCTGTGTCTTTACCAACTTGACCGAACACCATGTCACACAGCATGCAGAGTTGAGGCTTAGTTTGAGGAGTAGAACATCTGCAAACTTCATTGACCAGCCCAAAGTCCAGATCTCAATCCCATTGATCATCTTTGGGACAAAGTAGAACGTCATATCTCTGTATGCCCAACATGATCATGATCCGCGCATCGCTATCTGAAGCTTTCCTTGAGAAATGGAGGCAGAGCTCTCCACATATCTATCGAAATTTGGTGGAAAGAATGCCAAGAAGGGTTACTGCAGTCATTGAGGCCAAAGGTGTTCCAGCACCAGATTGAAAAGTGTGAGTAAAATCAAATTCCATCGCCTTCTAAGCGTATCCCAATAGTTTTGCCCATGCAAACAAGACCTAGCAAAGTAGCTGCTTACTGATTGTGTCGCAGCTCAACATGAGTCGGTGCGGATACGCTATTAAAGTAGCACAGCTACAGTCCAAAGTGAATGGCAGTGACAGCGCTACACAATCAGCATAGCACAGCGTCTGTGCTGTAGATTTAGTGCACCATCCTTCAAGGATGGCGTTGCTACATCTGTGCAAAGATCAATCCAATAAGAATAATGCTGCTTTACACACAACAAACTGGAGACACGGATAATACCTACAACATGAAGGTAAGTGCACATAGCAAGTTAGGTAAATATAAGATCAGGAGAAGCAGAGGGTGTGTACACACTGACTGCAGATCTGAGAGCAGTGCGAGTGCAGAGAACCTGTAAAGACAGCCCCTTCCCCACAGCTAACAAGATGTCCAACAGTCCTAGTTGCTAGAAAAGCTGAATGCCTGGGAACAGGCAGTGGATTGCAGAGGGGCTGTACTTCAGCCTTGATTTACAATGGTAAAACAAAAAAATGTTAATGAGATTACATTACAAGTTTGATGAAACACAGAAGCTCTTTGAAAAGCTACTTAATTTAATTGCAACCAATGAATAAATGCATTGTTAGGCCCATTCATCCAAGGGTTCTTTCACATGGGCGCTGTGACCTTCGGCCGCCTGCATTGCGGCCAAAAGTCGCTTGAGTGAGAGGCAGCCGCGACCAAGTCATGGCTGCATCTCCCGTTTTCTTGCCCATTCAGATGGATAGGTGCGGCGTACATAGGCCGCAGCTCGGAATACTGTCAGCTAAGGGGGGGGGGGGAGTTCAGCTCTGCTAGACTTCCCCCCCTTCCCCCCCCTCTCTTCCCCTTGCCGCCTGCTGGCAAAGAGAAGGGGAGGAAGCTTAGCAGAGCTAGTGGGCTAAATTCTTTCTCCCTCTCCGGCCTTTGCAAACTGTCGGAAAGGGGAGGGGGTGGGGAGGTAGCTTTTCAGAGCTAGTCGTGTTGAGCTCCCTCCCCAGCCTATGGGAGTTGCCGGCAAGGGGAGGGCCTTTAGCAACGCGAGCCACTGCTAAACTCCCTCCCCTTTTCCTGATGTCTCTCCTAGGCTTCCATAGGAGTCTATGGGAATGGCCTGCGTAATAGAGAAGTACTATTTTTTCGTCTGGTGTAAAAGCGGCCGGCCAGAATGTGCACCGCACCCTATGCACTAGCTTTTCTGGCCGACCTATTTTGCGCATCGGAAAATCGCCCATCTGAACAAATGCATTGTAATCCAATTCTTCAGATGGCGGCGACTTTGGGCTGGCTTTTTATCGCGGCAAAATTGCTGCGATAAAACACTCGTGTAAAACTAGTTTAAGCTGTATTTACACGGGCGAGCACAGCATTGGTCGGAAAAAACTCGGACCATTATCGTGCTTGCAAACATGAGATTTTTTTGCTAGTTTTGCAAGAAAAATGCATTGCATTGCTGTACACATACGTTTTTTATGTGTGTGAAAAAAATCACATTAAGCTCCAGTACTTATAATAGTAAAAATTGCATCACACTCACGCATATGGCATGCGATTATGATGCAAGTGCAATGCGGTTTTTCTCTGTCATAAGGAATTTTGGGCGATATTGCCCAATAATAGGACATGCTGCAATTTTTCTATATTGCAGCATGTCCTTGTGTATACCTGTCCTTGTGTATCTTTGTATTAGTATATTGGTAAATATTGCTGCTGGCTGTGATGTCACAGTACAGAGAGAATGTACATAGTGATGTTACAGTACAAAGACAATAGACAGAGGGGGGCGTGGCCTAACCTGCAGAGTGGACGGTCACACTGATCCAGGGCTCCTCAGCCAAAACAGAAAAGTAATACCTTTTCGACATCTTTTGGCACTTCAAGACCCTCACGTGACATGTCTGAGGACTGAGCCATCACTCCTGCAGGTCAGGAAAACAAAAGGAGAGACCCGGCACCGGACTACACAGCATTTGAGTATCAGGGCCTAGCGCCGAAGAGAAGCCGCGGCCTAGATTCCGGGGCTGAGAAGAGGTGCGCCGCATGGAAGAACGCAGAGTACAGCGGAGGCAGAAAGAGGAAGAGAGAGGCAGCGGCTCTGTGCCCTGAAGTGAGCGGGGTAGTAGGAGAGCCTCTTGAGAGGTACTCACCAACTCAGCGGGCACTCGGCGGCACCGGAGCTACAGGAGGAGACGTCCGGACGGGTGAGCGAGACAATCAGAGGAGGAGGTCGGGCCAAAGAGGAGGAACTAGTAAGAGGGGCTTAATACCCCGCGGGCTTCCAGGCTGCTTACCACAAAGGCAAGAGGCAAAAATTAACATCACCCGTATCTCCTGCCTCCCCTCCATTTTCTCTCCCCCCCTCCCCCATAGGAGTGATTTTCCCGCTCGAGCCTCACCACCATCTTCTCCTCATAATAGAAGATAGAGAAGGAAACATTTAAGGGGAATACATTAACCCTTGAGCTCACTCCTTCAAATCACTCAAAGGAGATTGTAAGAGCTCAGCTCCAATTTTTACGGAATTTTCAGAGAAAGTTCTAAACCACAACAATTTTTTTACTATAAAGACTCCCTACTAGAAGGTCTATTTTCTACAATTTTTCTGATTTCATTGCCTCCGGGCAACAAATCTACCATTAATATGGCGGATTGAGGGGAAACTGTGTGGAGGACAGAGCCGTGCCACCTAAGGCAAGATTAATATCTTCACACGCCAGAGCATACTATAAGCACATAGAGTTTCTTACTTCTGCTCACATTCAAAAGAGGTTGGAGATGGTTAAGGGAAATAGGGAATGCAGCTGCGACCCACCCCCAACACTCCAAGGAGGCAAAAGAACCAAGCAGAAATGCAAAAATTCTTAAAGAAAAAGAGCTCACAGTCACCGGGCTCCATGCCTAAATCACAACCAATACAACAAACAATAGAGCAAATTCACCAAGATTCAGAAATTGAGAGCGAAATAGAGGAGGAAGATAGCGAGTTGGGAGAACAAATTTCTAAATCTTTTCTCCAGAAAGCCCTCCTTAAAGTCACTCAGCCAATAATGACTGAATTAGCTGACCTAAAATCTGAACTCCAACATATAGGGCACAGAGTGGAAGATCTTGAAGGTTCATGCTTGGCGATCATTAAACACGCGAAAGCCACTTCCAGGTGGTAGAAGCCCACCGCTCCTATCTAGATCGAGCTCTTACCCTTATAGAGGACCAAGAAAATAGAAGCCGAAGACGTAACATACACATTAAAGGCCTTCCTGAATCTTGGGCTGCAGAATCACTCCGAAAGGTTGCAGGTGAAATATTCGCAGCATTACTGGGAGAGGAGAGAGCCACACATATCCAGATAGAGCGAAGACATAGAGCAATCAGACCCAAACCTAAACTAACGGACCCACCAAGAGATTTAATCTGCGGTCTGCTCTCGTTCATTGATACGAATGCAATACTAAATGCCTCCAGATCTCTACAATCTTTAAAATATAATGATTCTCAGATCCAGCGCCCTCAACGCTGGCAAAACAGCGGATCCTGAGACCCTTACTGGAGGTCCTGAGAACGAAAGATATCCCATACTCGTGGCTATTTCCCTTTGATTTTGCGATCAACAAATCTGGCCGCAGGATCATTCTCAGAACCCAAGAGGATTTAGAGATGGTATGGCAACAACTCGACATTGAACCAATAAACATCCCCTCGTGGATGGATACGCAGTATGATCTAAATATCCCTCTACTACCTGAAGGGGACTCTTGGAAGACCGTCCAAAGATTCAAATCTCCCAAAGGCAAGAGATACCCGACTAAACCCACATCATAAACATTATAATTACCCAGGTTGAGCTCAATTGGAGGACAGGGAGTCCAAAGGATGGACATTAGGGGACTTTGGAGACTGGGGACTGGGGGTGATGGAGCTGGAGAGCTGGAGAGGAGGCTCTCCGAAGCATCTTATGTTCCCGAATTGTGCTGACCGAGTGAGCGAACTTTTATATCTGATATACCGAGTCTAGCCCGCCGACTCGACAATACAAGAATGGTTCTACTAGAGATAAGGGAACAAAGGAGACCACAGAAGTAGATACCAGCCAATAAAGGAGCCCACAGACAAAGAAGACTGAGTTGTGACGTTTTCCATGATCAAGACAAATAACAGTGGCCAGGTTGGGCAAGAGACATGAGACTTTGGGTTCACTGTTGCTGAGACCACCTCAATGGTTGGGGGGCGGCGTGTGGGGCATTGTAGGGCTCCCAGGGGTTGATTGGGGGTTCACCCTCTGCGGCCCTCTGCCTGACGCGTTGCCTCATAGGTCTTATTAGTTGAGCTTTAGCATTGTCTAGCTGTATTCTAACGTTAAATAGTAGACGTGAAGCAGTGGGGGCTAAAAATGCAACTTTGTGGAAATTGTTGTTTTTTACATGGTGTCTCACTCTCTTGTCTCCATTTCCTCTACTTCCTTTACTTGTTCTCTCCCCCCTTTTCTCCTCTCCCCTCGGACTCCTCTCGGGCGAAGAACTTCCATCCCCCTCGGGGGGAACAGAGGTCCCTCAGAGGTGGACCCCGCCAAAGGGAACGCCTGATCCTCCACAGTTGAAGCAAACACAACATGTAGGTAAGACCTAGACATCCATAACAAAAATGCAATACCTCCCAGTCTATCAGTTAGTTCAAAGTTAGGAAGAGCGCCTGCACAAATTCTTCCTTGCCTTGCGACGGTGCTAAAGCGCTTATGTTCCTCCACAGTTCTTTTTTTTTCCCTTCAAAACAAGTTATCCATAGGTCACCAAAGTTGATGAAATAGTATTATTGGTCAAGTGATCTATATTTGACTACTCATTTTACGTTAAATTGTAGTTAATTATTAGATTAACACCAAGGTGCCTATTGGGCACACAATACCCCACTATCCTTCCTCTATCCCCTTAAACAACATGTCTCAGCAACAAACAAAAATACTTTCCCAAATAGAAAGAACAGCTATCTCCTCCTTCAACACAAAAGGCTTAAACTCACCAAACAAACGCCATCATATGATATGGCTTATGAGAAAATCCAACACTAAAATTGCCTTCCTTCAAGAAACACATTTTAAAAGCAATGCAATTCCCAAGCTCCCCAAAAATTATTTCTCACAATGGTACCACAGTTGTAACCCCACCTCAGCAACAAAAGGGGTGTCCATAGCCATTCACAGGGGACTCCCCTTCCACTTGGAACAGCAATATACAGACTCAGAGGGCCGCTTTGTCTTTATTAGGGGCACAATAAATGGAATGCACTACACTTTAGCTTACATATATGACCCTAATGTGCAACAAACAAAATGGCTCGTCGACATGATCAACAAACTGAAATCTTTCGCTGTGGGATACATAATACTAAGAGGAGACTTTAATGTCACTCTAAATCCACTCCTAGACTCTTCAAGGGGTAGGCCCCAGGTCTCGCAGAGAGCACTAAAGAGGATCCACATAGCCCTACAGGAATTGAATCTGGGCGACTCTTGGAGATACAAAAAACCAACAAAAAAGGATTACACCTTTTATCCGTACGTCCATGACTCGCATCAGAGATTGGACTACATTTTCATCTCCACAAAATTATTAAATCTAGTACAAAAGACACAAATTGATAATATTACAATATCAGATCATGCTTCAGTACATACTGGATTAAACATTCTACCAAATAATCCAGGCGAGTGGAGATGGCGCCTAAATGAGACACCACTGAGAGAAGAATATACTAGAAAAGAGGCGAGTAAAAGCCTATCAGAATTTTTTGAAATAAATTCAAGAGAAAATACAAACTACCCCATCATCTGGGAAACGCACAAAGCGTATATGAGAGGGCTTTTCATCTCCATAGGGTCTAAACTTAAAAAACAAAAAGAAATTGATGAGATATTAATTAAGATCAGGTCCCTGGAACAGAAGAAAAACCTGTCAGCTTTAGAAAGAGTACAATCTGAACTCGGTTCCCTCAGAGACCAAGTCAATAGTCTGCTAGACAGGAAATTTGCCAGATCACATTAGATATATAAACACAAGATCTATGCACATGGAGACAAGGGAGGCAAACTAATGTCCTCCCTCATAAAGAAGGCGAGAGAAAAAACCTCTATCAGGGAAATTAAGAAAGAAAATGGGGAAAAAACCAAATCCACACAAGACATTGCTGCAGCTTTCCAAACTTATTACACTAAACTCTACAACCTCGATGAAGGAATGTCACACTCAGCTCTAGAAAATAAACATAAGGAGATGGATAACTTTTTGGAATTACTGACCCTACCCACATTGAGTTCGGAGGAATACGCAAAATTAATAACACCTATTAGCCAAGAAGAACTCATAGAGGTCATAAATAGCTTCCCTAGCGGCAAGAGCCCAGGACCAGATGGTCTCACAATAGCCTACTACACGACGCTACAACAGACAATATTACCCTATCTTATACTAACTCTAAATGCGATCCTAGAGGGCGCGTCTTTTCCTAAACAAGCAGAAGAAGCGTACATCACCCAAAAACACAAAGAGGGCAAAGACCCCACTCAATGTAATAATTATAGGCCAATCTCTCTGTTAAATCTTGATGTGAAGATCTGGGAAAAACTACTTGCACGTAGAATCAGTAAAATTATACCCAAACTAATAATGGATGAACAATCAGGTTTTGTAAAGGGCAGAGAGGGTGTCAGAACCTGCAACTCTCGGGGCCGCCGTGCCCGCACCACCGGTCCTGCCACCCGGGCTACAGGAGTGCGGCGTAGGGGAGCCCCGGTTCTGGTGATCTCCCCGGGCCGCTGTAAGACTGGTCGCCGCCGGGTTGCTAGGGAGGCAGCTGGTGCTTCTAGTCACTTGACTACCAGGCTGGCTTCCCTAGTAACGGTCTGTGCTGCAAGACTGGGGGCGTGCCCCCAGCACCTCCCTGATTAGCCCTGCTGCTGTCAGGCTCCCCGCCCCAATCAGCTTCTGGGGCGGGAGCACTGACAGCATTTAAATATGTGTGTTTTCCTTTCAGGGTTTGCCAGTGTTAGTTTGGTTCTCCAGCTGCACCCGCGTTTATCCTGACTGCTCTTGTGACCTCGGCTTTTCTGACACCTGCTTTTGGACTTGACTACGTTTTGCCTGACCCCTCTGTACTGCGTACCCTCTTGTTGCCTACCCGGATTGTCTGACCATTCTACCGTTGTTTGTCTCAGTGTCTGTTTGTCTCCCGTGTCCCGCTTCCCTAGTGAGGGTAGGGACCGTCGCCCAGTTGTCGCCCTGGGGGTTAGCCCAGGGGGGCAAGTAGGCAGGGACAGGGGTTGCGGGATATCTCAGGGACCCCCATATCCCGGACACTGTCCTGACAGTAACACTGGCCGAACGAAGGTCAGACCCTTGCATCCGCCCGGCGACTTTGAGCCCCTCGATGGAGGCCGTGGCGGCTGTAGCGAACCAGGTCCAGGTCCTTACGACCCTTGCCCAGGACCTAACCGCCCGCTTGCAGCCACGGGAACAAGTGGCAGCTGCAGGCCCCATGCAGCCCTCGTCCGCTCCAGGAACAATGTCAGAAACTCGAGCCACGCTTCCGGATTGCTTCTCCGGAGAGAGAGATCAGTTTTTTGCATTTAGGGAGAGCTGCAAGCTCTACTTTGATCTCCGCCCCCACTCCTCTGGTACTGAATACCAGAAAGTGGGAATCGTAATTACCCGCCTGAGGGGAGAGCCCCAAAATTGGGCTTTCTCGCTACCAGCTGGCTCTCCAGCCCGACTATCCCTTGACGCCTTTTTTTCCGCCCTGGGTCAAATTTATGACGAACCCGACCGGGCGGGCTACGCAGTCTCCAAACTTCTGGCCCTGCGCCAGGGTTGTAAGATGGCGGAGGACTACTGTTCCCAATTTCGTCAACATTGTACGGAATCCCGGTGGAACGATGCCGCCCTAAAAGACTTATTTTTGACCGGCCTGTCTGAGGGTCTCAAGGACCTACTTGTGGCCCACCCAGAGCCTAGAACTCTGGAGCAAGCCATGTCGCTGGCTATTCGAGCCGACCGACGTTTGAGGGCCAGACACGCCGCTCGGACCACCCCACTCCCCACGTCTACTTCTTCGACTGACCCGACCTTTTACCCTCCCACCACCGAGGCCATGGAGCTGGGAGCCATGACCCCCAAGCAACGACGGGAACACCGCCTGAAGAAGAACCTCTGCTTCTACTGTGGGGAGCCGGGTCACCGCATTGCTACCTGCGCTAAGAAGCCACGGCAGGAAGAACTCCCGCTCCTAGGCAGTTGTCGGGGGGACTGTCTAGGAGCCAAGGTACTCCCTGTGTTGTCCAAGATGTTAGTGCCTTGCACCCTAGAATTTCATGCTTTCCACCGTACTGGGCAAGCCTTTGTTGATTCTGGGGCTGCGGCTAATTTCGTTAACTTTAATTTCGTTGCTCAACTGTCCGGAGTTTTGTTACGTTTAGAGACTCCGATTCTGGTTTCAGGAGTGGACTCCACTCCATTGCAAGCAGGGGTGGTTAATCTGGTTACCCCTGAAGTAAGGTTTACGATAGGAGCCTTACACGTGGAAACCTGCACCTTTCTAGTGATGAGAGATTTGTCTGTGGACGTCGTCCTAGGCCTCCCCTGGCTCCGGGAGCACAACCCGGTAGTAAATTGGGACACGTTGGAACTGGTAAAGTGGGGTCCCCGCTGTGTCAACCACCTTTGTGCGGTGAAGGTGGGAATCTCCACCTGCGAGGGGACCCCCCTACCAGAATACCTCTCCGAGTTTTCTGACGTGTTCTCCAAACAACTATCTGAAGCTCTGCCCCCTCATAGGGAATGGGACTGTAAAATAGACTTGATTCCTGGGGCCAAACTTCCTAAGGGCCGCATTTATAACGTTACGGTCCCAGAGAGAGAATCCATGAGGGACTACATCCACGACAGTCTGGCCAAGGGGCACATCCGGCCCTCAGAATCCCCGGTGGGTGCCGGGTTTTTCTTCGTTGAGAAGAAGGATGGGGGTCTCCGGCCCTGTATTGACTATAGAGAGCTAAATAAAATCACAGTCCGAAACCAGTATGCTCTTCCACTCATTCCTGACCTCCTCAACCAGGTCGCTGGTGCCCGATGGTTTTCTAAACTTGATCTCAGGGGAGCATACAACCTCATCCGCATTCGGGAAGGGGATGAGTGGAAAACCGCCTTCAACACGCCCCTCGGGCATTTTGAATACCTAGTTATGCCTTTTGGATTGTGTAACGCCCCCGCCATTTTTCAGGGGTACATGAACTCAGTGTTTCAGGATATCATGGGGGTGTTCGTGGTTGTATATCTAGACGACATTTTGATTTTTTCCTCCGACTTGCCGAGTCACCATACTCACGTTCAGACTGTGCTAGCTCGACTCAGACATAACAAGCTGTTTGCTAAACTCGAGAAATGTGTTTTCGGGGTACAAAAGATATCATTTTTGGGGTATATCATCACGCCATGCGACTTCCAGATGGATCCTGAAAAGGTGAAGGCCATCACGGAGTGGGCCCAGCCAGGGTCGTTGAAAGCCCTTCAACGCTTCCTCGGCTTCGCCAACTACTATCGCAAATTCATTAAAGACTTCTCCGTGGTGGCTAAACCTCTAACTGACCTCACCAGAAAGGGGGCAGATGTGAGGACCTGGTCTTCTGAGGCTCTGAGGGCCTTCGATACCCTAAAGGCGGCGTTCTCTTCTGCACCTGTCCTAGTACAACCGGATCTGTCCAGCCCTTTTGTGGTGGAGGTAGATGCCTCTGAGTTTGGTGTGGGAGCGGTACTGTCCCAAGGTCCCTCCACTCTCACCAACCTTAGACCGTGTGCCTATTTTTCTAGGAAGTTTTCTTCCACCGAACGGAACTATGATATAGGCAACCGGGAATTGCTGGCGATTAAGTGGGCTTTCGAAGAGTGGAGGCATTTTTTGGAAGGAGCCCATCACCAGATCACGGTACTCACAGACCATAAAAACCTCACCTATCTAGATTCCGCTAAGAGGTTAAATGCTCGGCAAGCCCGCTGGGCCTTGTTTTTCTCTCGGTTCAATTTTGTTGTTACCTATAGACCCGGTTCTAAGAATGTCAAGGCTGATGCCCTGTCTAGGAGTTTTGGTTCTCCGGAACCTTCCGAGCCGGAGCCTGAGAGCATTCTCTCCCCTGGGGTGGTCCTCGCTGCTGTCTCCTCCGACCTTTCACCTCTCATTTACGCCGCTCAACAATCGGCTCCTGAAGCCCTTCCGGAAGGCAAATTATTTGTCCCGTTATCACTGAGAATGAAAGTGTTAGAGGAGACACATGCTTCAGTCCTAGCTGGACACCCCGGCATCAGGGGTACTCTGGAGTTAGCGGCCAGACTCTATTGGTGGCCGCACATGGCCAAGGATGTACGGGTATTTGTGTCCGCGTGCCCGGTTTGCGCAAGGGGGAAGAACCTCAGGAGACGTCCTGAGGGGCCTCTTCTGCCCTTGCCCATTCCGTCCAGGCCATGGTCCCATTTGTCCATGGATTTTATTACTGATCTGCCATCCTCGCTGGGGAATACGGTCATTTGGGTAATAGTTGACCGTTTCTCTAAAATGTCTCATTTTGTTCCGCTTGGCAAGTTGCCTAACGCCAAACTTTTGTCTGAGATGTTCATCAAGGAGATTGTTCGGTTACATGGGATCCCCGAGGATATTGTGTCAGATAGAGGGGTTCAGTTCGTCGCTCGCTTCTGGCGAGCCTTCTGTAAAAATCTAAACGTTAATTTGTCCTTTTCCTCCGCTTTCCATCCCGAGAGTAACGGACAAACGGAACGGATGAATCAAGAACTTATCCAGTATCTGCGACTGTTCGTCTCTGATAACCAGTATCAGTGGGCCAACTACTTACCTCTCGCCGAATTTGCTATTAACAACCATGGTAACTCGTCGACCCAACTGTCACCTTTTTTTTGTAACTATGGGTTTCATCCCCGGTTCTCGCTTTCTACTCCTTTTGTCTCGAACAATCCGGCCGCTGACATATCCGCTGAAGAACTGTGCACAGTTTGGGCCCAGGTTCGTAAGAACCTTCAGGGTTCCCAAGAGAAACTGCGTAAATACGCAAATAAAAGACGGACTATCTCTGCACCTTTTGTGGTCGGGGAACAGGTTTTATTATCATCCAAGAATCTGAGACTTAAGGTTCCCTCCCTGAAACTTGCTCCTCGGTTCATTGGCCCATTTACGGTTTCTCAGGTTATCAACCCGGTGGCATATAAGTTGGCACTTCCTGACCCCTGGAAGGTCCACAAGGTTTTTCACAAGAACTTGCTTAAGAAGTATGTGACTCCAGTTCTCCCCACCCAGAACCCGCCTCCTCCCTCTCTGGTACAGGGGGAACTGGAGTATGAAGTAGAAAGGCTTGTGGATGCCCGACGGGTTAGAGGTGGGCTGCAGTACCTGGTCCACTGGAGAGGATTTGGCCCTGAGGATAGGACGTGGGTCCCTGCCAGGGACGTTCATGCGCCACGCCTAGTCCAGTCATTCCACAGGGCTTTCCCGCTTAAGCCCGCACCGGGCCATGGGGGTCCGGTGTCCCCCCGTAGAAGGGGGGGTACTGTCAGAACCTGCAACTCTCGGGGCCGCCGTGCCCGCACCACCGGTCCTGCCACCCGGGCTACAGGAGTGCGGCGTAGGGGAGCCCCGGTTCTGGTGATCTCCCCGGGCCGCTGTAAGACTGGTCGCCGCCGGGTTGCTAGGGAGGCAGCTGGTGCTTCTAGTCACTTGACTACCAGGCTGGCTTCCCTAGTAACGGTCTGTGCTGCAAGACTGGGGGCGTGCCCCCAGCACCTCCCTGATTAGCCCTGCTGCTGTCAGGCTCCCCGCCCCAATCAGCTTCTGGGGCGGGAGCACTGACAGCATTTAAATATGTGTGTTTTCCTTTCAGGGTTTGCCAGTGTTAGTTTGGTTCTCCAGCTGCACCCGCGTTTATCCTGACTGCTCTTGTGACCTCGGCTTTTCTGACACCTGCTTTTGGACTTGACTACGTTTTGCCTGACCCCTCTGTACTGCGTACCCTCTTGTTGCCTACCCGGATTGTCTGACCATTCTACCGTTGTTTGTCTCAGTGTCTGTTTGTCTCCCGTGTCCCGCTTCCCTAGTGAGGGTAGGGACCGTCGCCCAGTTGTCGCCCTGGGGGTTAGCCCAGGGGGGCAAGTAGGCAGGGACAGGGGTTGCGGGATATCTCAGGGACCCCCATATCCCGGACACTGTCCTGACAGAGGGTAAGGACAATGCAGCAATCCTTTTACATTCCATGTATTATGCAAAAAAAATGAATATCCCTTTGGTCTTTCTGGGAATTGATGCTGAAAAAGCATTTGACAGACTAGATTGTGAGAGCAATCTTGCTTAAATTCAATTTCCCTCCTCAACTAATTGATGCAATCTTCTCTTTACATAAAAAAACCACACACCAGATTAAAAATTAATGATATCTTATCTAAACCATTTCACATTACGAATGGTACACGCCAAGGATGCCCGCTGTTTCCCACATTGTTTATTCTAACGCTGGAGACTTTATTGCAAGCTGTCAGAGAAAATCCTAATATACAGGGACTTGAGATAGGTGGGGACCACATTCAAACGGCTGCCTTTGCAGATGATGTTCTTTTTCTGATCTCAAACCCGCAGCAGAGCCTATCTAGCCTAAATCGGTTATTAGACCTCTACGGTGGTTTCTCCAATCTAAAAGTCAATAAAAATAAATCAGTGATAATAAATGTTTCCTTACCCCCGCACAGAGTAGCAGAAATTAAGGGTAACACCCCGTACGTGTGGGCAGAACAGTCCATCGACTATTTAGGTATAAAAATAACAAACAACCTCTCAAAACTATTTGAACTCAACTTCCTACCTCTACTAACAGAGATAACATCTCTACTATCTTCATACAATGTCCCTATCATATCCAGGTTTGGTAGGAAAAACCTCATTAAAACCTAAATATTACCCAAGATTCTTTATAAATTGCAAATGCTACCAATTCACATACCAAAATCCTTCTTTAAAAAATTTAACTCCCTACTCTCAAGTATTTTTTGGAAATACAAACGACCCAGGTTGGCGTACTCACTAATAACTAGAAGAAAACAGTGGGGAGGTGTAGCGTTACTTGATATCAGTGAATATTATAAAGCAATAAATTTAAACAGATGGCTTGATCTAGTATTTCCGATAAACAACCATAAATTGAGAGGGCTAGTTCAGTTGGCACATGGGAAAGATTTCTTAAAGGACATGTGGTTTCCAAGTTCGAGATCATACAGAGCTAAAGACTTCAACAACCTGTTGCGGGGCGTCTGCGAGACCTGGGACTCTGTCCATCAATTGTTAGCACATACACCCTCACCAAATACACCACTATACCTTCTCCCATTCATTAACAAACAACAGGAGACTAGAACACCAGATAATCTATGGGATAGAGTTGAGTGAGTATACTCGCTAAGGGCAATTGCTCGATCGAGCATTGCCCTTAGCGAGTACCTGCCCGCTCGGGAGCAAAGATTTGGCTGCAGGGGAGAGTGGGGAGGAACGGAGGGGAACTCTCTCCCCCCCCCCCCCCGCTCCCCCCTGCTGACTGCCGCAGCTCACCTGTCACCCGCGCCGGCAGCCGAACCTTCTCTGCCAAGCGGGGAGATACTCGCTAAGGACAATGTTCGATCAAGTAATTGTCCTTAGCGAGTATGCTCGCTCATCTCTACTATGGAACATATTTGAGGAGTATTCAATCCTGGGCTTGCAGAGGATTATCCATAAGGATCCCATTACCATAATACATACTCTGGCTCCACAAAGAGACCTGCAGGATCTACATATCACACTTCTCTCGGCGGTAATTTCTAACTTCAAAATAAAACACTTGTCGACAAGGCCGATGACAGACTTTGAAAAATTAATGATCAACAAAAATAAAACCAACAGGAAGATATCTTATCTGACTAAGATCCTTACGGCACATTATGCCTTAACCAGACCTACCTACATTTTCTCATGGGAAAAGGAATTAGATATAAGGATATCCGACACAGAAATCAAGACAATATTGAAAACCTCATATTGGATCTCCCCTTGCGTATGCCTGCAGTAGAACCATTTTAAATTACTAACAAGATGGTATAAAACCTCTGAGTGGCTATTCACGTATAAGTTAGCAGAATCAGACAAATGTTGGAGATGCCAAGAACAAACAGGTTCATATCTACATATTTGGTGGAACTGTAATACAATCAGACCCTTCTGGAGGGAAGTGGAGGGAGAAATTGAAAAGATCCTCAAAAGAAAAATACAATTAACCTCCGACAAAATTATTCTAAATAGACCACAAGAGTCATTCAACCCAAATAAAGACAAGCTTCTACCATTCATGATCGCGGCAGCAGAAGCCCAAATCCCCCTTTGCTGGGGAGGAACAAATCCTCCATCCATAGAGGTGTGGAGAGACAAATTAAATCAAATTTACCATTTTGAAAAACTTCTAAGCTGGTCAAATTTCTCCCACACTTCCTTCCTTAAAATATGGGCGCCATGGGAAAAACATGTTCCACATATGACAAGTGAACTGAAGACTTTTGATAACAAAATTTACAAAATACATAATACAAATTAGCGCCTCCAATAACAATAGTTCCAAAGCTAAAAGGAGATATTTTTTGTCCACATAAGAAGGAACCAATATAGCACATGAGACAACTCCTTCGAAGGAAGGAGCCCAAGGTGTTGCTCGGAACTCACCGCCCCTTCCACTCCCTTCCTGTACTTTCAACCCTTACTCCCACCCCCTCTGATATTACTGCTTTATAATATGTTTAAAAAATGCGGGTGATCTCCGACCCGGCGTCTGCCAAAACAAGCGTCCTTCTCTTCGCCTGATATTTAAACGGCTATAGAGGAGATGCGACAAGATGCTGAGCTGCAGATCAACCAGAAGTTAATAAAAGTTACTTGCTAACATTCTATAGATATTAAAGGGGTTGTCCCGCGCCGAAACGGGTTTTTTTGTTTTTCAATAGCCCCCCCGTTCGGCGCGAGACAAACCCGATGCAGGGGTTAAAAAAGAAAACCGGATAGTGCTTACCTGAATTCCCGCGCTCCGGTGACTTCTTACTTACCTTGTGAAGATGGCCGCCGGGATCTTCACCCTCGGTGGACCGCAGGTCTTCTTTGCGGTCCATTGCTGATTCCAGCCTCCTGATTGGCTGGAATCGGCACGTGACGGGGCGGAGCTACGAGGAGCCGCTCTCCGGCACGAGCGGCCCCATTCAGAAAAGAAGAAGACCGGACTGCGCAAGCGCGTCTAATCCGGCGATTAGACGCTGAAAATTAGACGGCACCATGGAGACGAGGACGCTAGCAACGGAACAGGTAAGTGAATAACTTCTGTATGGCTCATAATTAATGCACGATGTACATTACAAAGTGCATTAATATGGCCATACAGAAGTGCTGAACCCCACTTTGTTTCGCGGGACAACCCCTTTAAGAGTTACTGTGAATAAAATATAGAACCGCATACTGTCTTCTCACAAAGTATGTAAAATCAAAGTATGTATATTCAAAAATCTTATCAATAAAAAAAAGACAATAGACAGTAATGTCACTGTGCAAGAATAAACCCACAGCGATGTCACAGTACAAGGATAGTAGACAATGATGTAACAGTAAAGCAAAAATGTACAGAGTGATGTCACAGTACAAGAATGAACTTACAGAGATACTATACAAAGTGATATCACATTGCAGGAATAATAGGGGGGTTCCATAGGGGGGTTTGTGTACTTTAACATCACGTAATAACTAGAGATGAGCGAGCACCAAAATGCTCGGGTGCTCATTACTCGAGTCGAACTTTCCGCGATGCTCGAAGGGTTCGTTTCGAGTAACAAACCCCATTGAAGTCAATGGGCGAGTCGAGCATTTTTGTATTTCGCCGATGCTCGCTAAGGTTTTCATTTGTGAAAATCTGGGAAATTCAAGAAAGTGATGGGAACGACACAGAAACGGATATGGCAGGCGAGGGGCTACATGTTGGGCTGCATCTCAAGTTCCCAGGTCCCACTATTAAGCCACAATAGCGGCAAGA
The DNA here is from genome assembly GCF_035609145.1 of Eleutherodactylus coqui. Classification (NCBI taxonomy): domain Eukaryota; kingdom Metazoa; phylum Chordata; class Amphibia; order Anura; family Eleutherodactylidae; genus Eleutherodactylus; species Eleutherodactylus coqui. The sequence goes on from NC_089842.1 coordinate 30,752,672, forward strand.
GTGGGCCCACCCCCTCCCAACAATTTTTACTTCTGAAAAACCCTCATTAGCAAGGCATACCTTAGCTAAGCACCACACTACCTCCAACAAAGTACAATCACTGCCTGCGGGACACACCGCTGCCACTTCTCCTGGGTTACATGCTGCCCAACCCCCCCGCACGACCCAGTGTCCACAGGGCACACCAAAGTGTCCCTGCGCAGCCTTCAGCTGCCCTCATGCCACACGCTGGCCTCATAGCCACACCACCCTCATGTCTATTTATAAGTGTGTCTGCCATGAGGAGGAACCGGAGGCACACACTGCAGAGGGTTGGCAGGGCCAGGCAGCGACCCTCTTTAAAAGGGGCGGGGCGATAGCCCCCCATGCTGTACAGAAGCAATGAGAAATCCAATCCTGTGCCACCTCCATCAGGAGCTGCACACGTGGGCATAGCAATGGGGAACCCATGTGCCACACACTATTCATTCTGTCAAGGTGTCGCATAGCTCAATCGACACTGCAAGGGGAAAGCCGTCTGCGCTCTGCCCCCTACCCAAGTCAGTCAGTGTCTTTGTGCCAGACAGGTCAAACACTGCGATGGGAGCTAAGTTTGCACCAACAGCATAGGTGGGTCCTAGGAAACCCAAGACATGAACCAAAAATTGATCTGACCGGCCAAACATGGCAGACTTGCACCGCGCCCACGACATAGGCCTCGGCCCACAGCTTCAGCAATCCTAGGAAGGAAGCGGACTTTCACTGCACCCAGGAAATAGGCCTCTGCACAAACCCTCAGCAATCGTGGGCCTACAGCGGACTCCTATGCTAGCGTAGCTGTGCACGTCTCATTAGCGCTGTATTGCTCCTGTAGTTTGTCCCAATGCAGTGCCCCGGATAGTAGAGCTAACGTCAGATTAAATACAGGTGGGCTTCGGCCCACACTGCATGCCCCAGTCAGACCGGGTTTTTTTATAAATAGTCACAGGCAGGTACAACTCCGCAATGGGAATTCCGTGTGCACCCACAGCATGGGTGGCTCCCTGGAACCCACCGGCGGTACATAAACAAATCCCATTGCAGTGCACAGCACAGCTGAGGTAACGTCAGATTAAATGCTGGTGGACTTCGGCCCACATTGCATGCCCCAGTCAGACTGGGGTTCTTTATAAGTAGACACATGCAGTTACAACTCCGTGTGGACCGACAGCATAGGTGGGTCCCAGGAAGCCACCGGCGGTACATAAATATATCCCATTTCAGTGCCCAGCACAGCTGAGATAACGTCAGATTAAATGCAGGTGGGCTTCAGCCCACACTGCATGCCCCAGTCTGACCGGGGTTTTTAATACATAGACACAGGCAGGTACAAATCCCTAATGTGAAGTCCGTGTGAACCCAAAGCATGGGTGGCTCCCTGGAACCCACCGGCGGTACATAAACAAATCCCATTGCAGTGCCCTGGACAGCAGAGCTAACGTCAGATACAATACAGGTGTGCTTCGGCCCACAGTGCATGACCTAGTAGCGCGGTTTTATTTAGTTGGTTTTCGGAATGTGGCCAGGATAAAGTGGGCCGTGGCAGGGGGATGGTGGGGGGGCTCTCTTGTTGTGTCGTTAAAGGTGAAATTCTTGGACTGCCACCAGACGAACCAATGCAAAGGTATTTGCCAAGAATGTTTTCATTGCTGGAGGAGGAGGGGGATGTTTTGGAGGCACTATGTGTCCTCTCCACGTGTCCGTGGTTATATGCACCTTAACAGTAACTGCGTTGGTGGGAATGTGGTGGCGACTGCGGACCTAGTAGCGTGGTTTTATTTAGTTGGTTTTCGGAATGTGGCCAGGATTAAGTGGGCCGTGGCGGGGGGATGGTGGGGGGGCTTTCTTGTTGTGTCGGTAAAGGTGAAATTCTTGGACTGCCACCAGACGGACCAATGCAAAGGTATTTGTCAAGAATGTTTTCATTGTTGGAGGAGGAGGGGGATGTTTTTGAGGCACTACGTGTCCTCTCCACGTGTCCGTGGTTATATGCACCTTAACAGTAACCGCATTGGTGGGAAATGGCCTCGCCACCATCATGTCTTTGGGAAGCCTCCGTTTCCACACCCCAGTGACATAGCATTAGCAGCGGTATAGTCAGAGTCCAGAATTAGTAACATTTCAGCGGTAGCATTAGGGACAGGCCCCAGTAACATATCACTAGCAGCATTATAGGGGGAGCACAGTATTAGTTCCACTTCAGTAGTAGTAGCAGTCCATACAGGCCCCAGTAACAATTCCGAAGCAGCAGTATAGGGGGAGCACAGTTTTAGTTCCATTTCAGTAATAGTAGCACTCAAGACAAGCCCCAGTAACAATTCCGAAGCAGCAGTATAGGAGGAGCACAGTCTTAGTTCCATTTCAGTAATAGTAGCACTCAAGACAGGCCCCAGTAACAATTCCGAAGCAGCAGTATAGGGGGAGCACAGTATTAGTTCCATTTCAGTAGTAGTAGCAGTCAAGACAGGCCCCAGTAACAATTCCGAAGCAGCAGTATAGGGGGAGCACAGTCTTAGTTCCATTTCAGTAAAAGTAGCACTCAAGACAGGCCCCAGTAACAATTCTGAAGCAGCAGTATAGGGGGAGCACAGTATTAGTTCCATTTCAGTAGTAGTAGCAGTCAAGACAGGCCCCAGTAAAAATTCTGAAGCAGCAGTATAGGGGGAGCACAGTCTTAGTTCCATTTCAGTAATAGCAGCACTCAAGACAGGCCCCAGTAACAATTCCGAAGCAGCAGTATAGGGGGAGCACAGTCTTAGTTCCATTTCAGTTATAGTAGCACTCAAGACAGGCCCCAGTAACAATTCTGAAGCAGCAGTATAGGGGGAGCACTGTATTAGTTCCATTTTAGTAGTAGTAGCAGTCAAGACAGGCCCCAGTAACAATTCCGAAGCAGCAGTATAAAGGGAGCACAGTCTTAGTTCCATTTCAGTAATAGTAGCAGTCTAGACAGGCCCCAGTAACAATTCTGAAGCAGCAGTATAGGGGGAGCACAGTATTAGTTCCATTTCAGTAGTAGCAGTCAAGACAGGCCACAGTAACATTCCCGTTGCAGCAGTTTAGGGAGATAACAGTCTCTTTCACATTTCAGTAGTTGCAGTATAGACAAGGCCCCAGTTACATTTATGTAGCAAAAGTGTAGGCCAAGCCCACACACCTTGCTGTAGCATGAGTGCAGGTGAAACGCATAAAAATTACTAGGATTACACTGTAGGCGAGGGCCCAAAAAAATTGGTGTACCAACAGTACTAATGTACCTCAGAAAAATTGCCCATGCCCAACCAAGAGGGCAGGTGAAACCCATTAATCGCTTTGGTTACTGTGGCTTAATTTGTAACTAGGCCTGGAGGCAGCCCAGTTAAAATAAAAATTGGTTCAGGTGCAAGTTTCAACGCTTTAATGAGAACTGAAACATATAAACATTGTTTACAAAAGTTATATGACTGAGCCTTGTGGGCCTAAGAAAAATTGCCCGTCCGGCGTGATTACGTGAGGTTTCAGGAGGAGGAGCAGGAGGAGGAGGATGAATATAATACACAGATTGATGAAGCTAAAAGGTCCCTGTTTTTTATGGTGATAGAGAACGATGCTTCCATCCGCGGGTGCAGCCTACGTATTGTTTAGGTATCGCTGCTGTCCGCTGGTGGAGAAGAGAAGTCTGGGGAAATCCAGGCTTTGTTCATCTTTATAAGTGTAAGCCTGTTGGCACTGTCAGTTGACAGGCGGGTATGCTTATCCGTGATGATTCCCCCAGCCACACTAAACACCCTCTCTCACAAGACGCTAGCCGCAGGACAAGCAAGCACCTCCAGGGCATACAACGCGAGTTCAGGCCACGTGTCCAGCTTCGACACCCAGTAGTTGTAGGCAGCAGAGGCGTCACGGAGGACGGTCGTGCGATCGGCTACGTACTCCCTCACCATCCTTTTACAGTGCTCCCGCCAACTCAGCCTTGACTGGGGAGCGGTGGCACAGTCTTGCTGGGGAGCCATAAAGCTGGCAAAGGCCTTGGAGAGTGTTCCCCTGCCTGCACTATACATGCTGCCTTATCTGCGCGCCTCCCCTGCTACCGGACCCTCGGAACTGCGCCTTCTGCCACTAGCACTGTCGGATGGGAATTTTACCATCAGTTTGTCCGCCAGGGTCCTGTGGTATAGCATCACTCTCGAACCCCTTTCCTCTTCGGGTATGAGAGTGGAAAAGTTCTCCTTATACCGTGGGTCGAGCAGTGTGTACACCCAGTAATCCATAGTGGCCAGAATGCGTGTATTGCGAGGGTCACGAGAAAGGCATCCTAACATGAAGTCAGCCATGTGTGCCAGGGTACCTGTACACAAAACATGGCTGTCCTCACTAGGAAGATCACTTTCAGGATCCTCCCCCTCCTCCTCCTTCTCAGGCCATTCACGCTGAAAGGATGACAGGCAAGCAGCATGGGTACCCTCAGCAGTGGGCCAAGCTGTCTCTTCCCCCCCCTCCTCCTCAACGCGCTGAGATATAGACATGAGGGTGCTCTGACTATCCAGCAACATACTGTCTTCCCCCGCCTCCGTTTCCGAGCGCAAAGCGTCTGCCTTTATGCTTTGCAGGGAACTTCTCAAGAGGCATAGCAGAGGAATGGTGACGCTAATGATTGCAGCATCCCCGCTCACCATCTGAGTAGACTCCTCAAAGTTTCCAAGGACCTGGCAGATGGCTGCCAACCAGGCCCACTCTTCTGTAAAGAATTGAGGAGGCTGACTCCCACTACGCCGCCCATGTTGGAGTTGGTATTCCACTAAAGCTCTACGCTGTTCATAGAGCCTGGCCAACATGTGCAGCGTAGAGTTCCACCGTGTGGGCACGTCGCACAGTAGTCGGTGCACTGGCAGATTAAACCGATGTTGCAGGGTGCACAGGGTGGCAGCGTCCGTGTGGGACTTGCGGAAGTGTGCGCAGAGCCGGCGCACCTTTCCGAGCAGGTCTGACAAGCGTGGGTAGCTTTTCAGAAAGCGCTGAACCACCAAATTAAAGACGTGGGCGAGGCATGGCACGTGCGTGAGGCTGCAGAGCTGCAGAGCCGCCACCAGGTTACGGCCGTTGTCACACACGACCATGCCCGGTTGGAGGCTCAGCGGCGAAAGCCAGCGGTCGGTCTGCTCTGTCAGACCCTGCAGCAGTTCGTGGGCAGTGTGCCTCTTCTCTCCTAAGCTGAGTAGTTTCAGCACGGCCTGCTGACGCTTGCCCACCGCTGTGCTGCCACGCAGCACGACACCGACTGCTGGCGACGGGCTGCTGCTGACACATCTTGATTGCGAGACAGAGGTTGCGTAAGAGGAGGAGGAGGAGGAAGAGGAGGAGGGTGGTTTATTGGAGGAAGCATTCACCGCCGCAGATACCAGCACCGAGCTGGGGCCCGCAATTCTGGGATTGGGTAGGACGTGAGCGGTCCCAGACTCTGACTCAGTCCTAGCCTCCACTAAATTCACCCAATGTGCCGTCAGGGAGATATAGTGGCCCTGCCCGCTGTGCTTGTCCACGTGTCCGTTGTTAAGTGGACCTTGGCAGTAACCGCGTTGGTGAGGGCGCGTACAATGTTGCCGGAGACATGTTCGTGCAGGGCTGGCACGGCACATCGGGAAAAGTAGTGGCGACTGGGAAGCCTCCGTTTCCACAAGCCTATAAGGCAGCATCTCCAGGCTGATAAATTTGGCTATGTGCACGTTTAACGCTTGAGCGTGTGGGTGCGTGGTGGCGTACTTGCGCTTGCGCTCAAACAGTTGCGCTAGCGATGGCTGGACGCTGCGCTGAGAGACATTGCTGAATGGGGCCGAGGACAGCGGAGGTGAGGGTGTGGATGCCGGCCGGGAGACGGTCGTGCCTGTGTCCTGAGAGGGAGGTTGGATCTCAGTGGCAGGTTGGTGCACAGGGGGAGATGCAGTGGTGCAAACCGGAGGCGGTGAACGGCCTTCATCCCACCTTGTGGGGTGCTTGGCCATCATATGCCTGCGCATGCTGGTAGTGGTGAGGCTGGTGGTGGTGGCTCCCCGGCTGATCTTCGCGCGACAAACCTTGCACATCACAGTTCGTCGGTCGTCTGCACTCTCAGTGAAAAACTGCCACACCTTTGAGCACCTCTGTCTCTGCAAGGTGGCATGGCGCGAGGGGGCGCTTTGGGAAACAGTTGGTGGATTATTCGGTCTGGCCCTGCCTCTACCCCTGGCCACCGCACTGCCTCTTCCAACCTGCCCTGCTGCTGCATTTGCCTCCCCCTCTGAAGACCTGTCCTCAGTAGGCTTAGCAAACCAGGTGGGGTCAGTCACCTCATCGTCCAGCTGCTCTTCTTCCGAATCCTCTGTGCGCTCCTCCCTCGGACTTACTGCCCTTACTATTACCTCACTGATAGACAACTGTGTCTCATCGTCATCGTCCTCCTGGCCCACTGAAAGCTCTTGAGACAGTTGCCGGAAGTCCCCAGCCTCATCCCCCGGACCCCGGGAACTTTCCAAAGGTTGGGCATCGGTCACGACAAACTCCTCCGGTGGGAGAGGAACCATTGCTGCCCAATCTGGGCAGGGGCCCGAGAACAGTTCCTGGGAGTCTGCCTGCTCCTCAGAATGTGTCATTTTAATGGAGTGAGAAGGCTGGGAGGAAAGAGGAGCAGCAGCCAGAGGATTCAGAGTTGCAGCAGTGGACGGCGCAGAGGACTGGGTGGTCGATAGATTGGTGGATGCACTTTCTGCCATCCACGACAGGACCTGCTCACACTGCTCAGTTTCTAATAAAGGTCTACCGCGTGGACCCATTAATTGTGAGATGAATCTGGGGACCCCAGAGACTTGCCTCTCTCCTAATCCCGCAGCAGTCGGCTGCGATACACCTGGACCAGGAGCTCGGCCTGTGCCCACACCCTGACTTGGGCCTCCGCGTCCTCGCCCGCGTCCACGTCCTCTAGGCCTACCCCTACCCCTCAGCATGGTGTATTACGAGTAGAGCAGAAACAGAACGCTGCAATTACATGTGCCACTTATTGGCCTGTGGTTGGAGGCTGACTTCCCTTACGGAACGCACAGCAGAGCCAGGAAACAATTATGCGTAAGCCTGCTGTAACGCTTAGCAGGGTAATAATGAGCGACTACTACCCCCAGCAGACACTTAGTAAACTGAAGACGGTCACAGGCAGCCCAAATATAGTATTTTTTAACCAATTTTTGTGAAAAAGCACACTGCCTGTGATATAGCCTGTATAAGGATTTCCCTGTTGGAGGATGACTGTGGTTATTTAAAGCACAGTGCAGCCAGAAAAAAATATGCGCAAGGCTGCAGTAATACCTAGCTGGGTAATAGTTAGCGACTACTACCCCCAGCAGACACTTAGTAAACTGAAGACGGTCACAGGCAGCCCAAATATAGTTTTTTTTTACAATTTTTTGGAAAAAGCCCACTGCCTATATAGCCTGGATACCTCTTTCCCTGCCTCACCAGTACAGCCCCTATACTCTGTAAAATGACTGCAGACTGAGGACGCTATGGTCTGCACGCCCGATATATATAGAAAAAAAAATAAATTGTGCAACACTGCTAAAAGCAGCCTCAACAGTACTGCACACGGTCAGATGTGGCCCTAAGAAGGACCGTTGGGGTTCTTGAAGACGAATATAACACCTAACACTCTCCCTATAGCAGCTACAGCAAGACAGCACTTTCCCTGATCTCTGTCAGAATGCATCTGTGGTGAGCCACGGGCGGGGCAGATTTTAATACTCGGGTGTCACCTGATCTCTCCAGCCACTCACTGCAGGGGGGTGGTATAGGGCTGGAATGTCACAGGAGGAAGTTGTAATGCCTTCCCTGTCTTTCTATTGGCCAGAAAAGCGCGCACATTTCTCTGGGAAGGAAATTAAAGTGTCTCTAACATCGCGTCGTGTTCATCTCGAGTAACGAGCATCTCGAGTACCCTAATACTCAAACGAGTATCAAGCTCGGACGAGTACGCTCGCTCATCTGTAGTGATGACACAGTGTAGGTAAAATGCTCAAAGTCATGTCACGGTACTAGAATAGACTCACAATAAAGTCACAGAACAGGAAGAATGTACAAAGTGATGTCACAGTACAGGGATAATTGTGATGTCACAATACTAAAATAGACTCACAGTGATGTCATAGTACAGGGATAATAGTGATGTGACAGTACTGGGAACATGTACACAGTGATATCACAGTACAAGGATAATTGTGATGTCACAGTATAGGGAACGTGTACACACTGATGTCACAGTACTCAAATAGGCTCACAGTGATGTCATAGTACAGGGAGACTTTACAAAGTAATGTCACAGTACAAAAAGAATGTCCATAGTCATGTCACAGTACTGAGATTATAGTGATGTTACAGTATAGAGACAATGCACACAGTGATGTCACAGTTCTAGAATAGGCTCACAGTGATGTCATAATACAGGGATAATAGTGATATTACAATACTGGGAACACGTACACAGTGATGTCACAGTACAGGGATAATTGTGATGTCACAATAAAGGGGACATGTACACAGTAATGTCACAATAAAGGAAAAATACACAGTGATGTTGCAGTACTCAAATAACTCACAGTGATGTCACAGTACAGGGAGACTTTACAAAGTAATGTCACAGTACAAGAAGAATATCCACAGTGATGTCACAGTACTGAGATATTAGTGATGTTACAGTTTAGGGATAATGCATACAGTGATGTCACAGTACTAGAATAGACTCACAGTGAAGTCACAGTAGAGGCAAAACTTACAGAGTACAAGAATACAATCGCAGTACTTGGAGAATATACTGTACACAGAGATGTCACATTCTAGGGAGACTGTACACGGTGATATCAGTACAGCGATAATGTAATCAATGATGTCACAGTACAGAGATAATACACACATTGATGTCACAATACAGGGATTATGAACAGAGTGATGTCACAGAATAATGTATTCTGAGTTGTTCCAGGACAGGGACTGTACGGTGACATCACATTATAGGGTATTGTACAGAGGTGTTTATGTAGTGGCCAGAAGTCTTTGTTGCTGGCCCCTCGATAAGTGTCATACATGAAATGTCTTTTGCAGATGTACTGTGCAAAGTTGTCTAGTCATTTTGTTATGTGTATTGCACAGCAGCAGCAAGTGAGAGGTTAAAGGGGTTGTCCCGCGCCGAAACGTTTTTTTTTTTTTCAATAGCCCCCCCGTTCGGCGCGAGACAAACCCGATGCATGTGTTGAAAAAAAAAACGGATAGTACTTATCCGAATCCCCGCGCTCCGGTGACTTCTTACTTACCTTGCGAAGATGGCCGCCGGGATCTTCACCCTCGGTGGACCGCAGGTCTTCTGTGCGGTCCATTGCCGATTCCAGCCTCCTGATTGGCTGGAATCGGCACACGTGACGGGGCGGAGCTACGAGGAGCAGCTCTCCAGCACGAGCAGCCCCATTCAACACGGAGAAGACCGGACTGCGCAAGCGCGTCTAATCGGGCGATTAGACGCTGAAAATTAGACGGCACCATGGAGACGAGGACGCTAGCAACGGAACAGGTAAGTGAATAACTTCTGTATGGCTCATAATTAATGCACAATGTACATTACAAAGTGCATTAATATGGCCATACAGAAGTGTATACCCCAACTTTGTTTCGCGGGACAACCCCTTTAATGTTTGCATGAGACTGGCAGATGCCTGCAAATGTATCAATATTTGTCTAGTCACGTGATCTATATTGGCTAGACGTATGAGTGATTTGGGTGTAGTCTGGAGTTATTCCATTATCTTCTGGGTTCCTGAGAGAGAGTTCCAGCCACATGGGGGTATATTCAACCCTAATGCGGTGAAGAATGGAAGAAAAAGAGAGGTTTTCTGAGTACCCCAATGCCAGGAGCCAGCAGTGAGTGAGGAGGACAAGGAAGAGAGAGAGAGAGATTGAGAGTGAGCGAGAAGAGACACCCAAGACCACTGTGCAGAAGTACTGTTCCGTGAGAGAGTCTGTGGAGTGACCCTATCCTCCTCGGGAGAGTTCCCCTTCCAGGAGCGGTTCCTAGCATAAAACTGCAACTGCAGGACCCGTGTCATACTGTGTTTCCTCCATGACCTTCAATCTACTGTTTACCTGCACCAGTGTATTATTAACTGTATCCTGATAAAGTTCCAAGTAAAGTTTTGACCGTTCCCAGGGACCTGAGGTACGTTACACAGTTTGTGGCTCCTTTATTTACCACCGATGGTCATTCTGGTGGGTAACAGAATGGTGGCGTCACCCGTGACAACCTTATCTCCTGTTCTTATGTTTATTGGCCATTCCCCTCCTAGGGATGTCCGGAAAAGGCCCAGCGCTGCTCTGGCCGAAGCTATGCGTGTCCCTCCGGGAGGGAGCCTGGTAAGTGCCACCGTGACAAGTGACCACTACCCTCCCAGCTCCTCAACATATGCTCTGTGTCTGGAGTCACCTTATGGTATGCTGAATTTACACAGATCTTCATTTCCATTAAGTTATACAACTTTGTCACAATGCCAGCTCAATGCAAAATTGTGTCATCCAGTAAAAGGTATGCAGTGTGTTAAAGTATACTTCATTAATATGAGTCTATAGTTGAGGGATGGCATCTGTAGGAGGTTTACATGTTTCTAAGATAAGCTAACCCCTTAGTGACCACCCAAATGTGTTTTCACGTTCTAGGTGTCTGGGCTTTAGTCTACAGGACTGTAAAAACAGACTGGCCCTATAGAATAAAGCCCCAGGGTGTGGGAGTGTCACAGCTCCCAGCAGAAATAGAACAATAGCTCTGTAGGGCTTCCAATAGATGGTGCTGCAGAGGCATTGTTCCATCTTTCATTTGCATAATTCTCAAAGGAGCATGGATGAGCTTATGTCTCCACACCCACCCTCTATGTGCTCTCCTTACGGAAAAACGATACCCTTCCTGACCCAAGTACTAGAATAGACATACACTAATGTCACAATACAGGGAGACTTTGCAAAGTGATGTCACAATAGAGGGAACATATACACAGTGATGTCACAGTACAGGGAGCATTTTGGCATAGAAATGGTCTCTCTTAGGGCTCCCACCCACTGGCGATTTTTTTTTCCTTTGCGTTTAGCGTTTTTTCTCAAGAGCAATTAGTATTGAATGTGTTCCTGCCCACTTGCGTTTTTTTTTTTCAGTCCGTTGAAATTTTTAACATAGGAACTGTCAGTTGCATATGTGTCCTTATTTTTCTCTTAATGCACCCATGAATGTCAACGGAAATTAACGGAAAAGGCGCGAAAAAGCCGCGCCCTAAGGGTGACTACCCACTACACTTTTTTTTCACAGTGAAATTCGCAGCGTTTTTTTTTTCTGCAGGGGTCTATGGGACTTGTAATGTTAAAATCGTGATCCCGCACAATCGCAATTTACCGCGAAATCGCAATTTTGCGCGATCGCGATTTTAGCATTACAAGTCCCATAGACCCCTGCAGAAAAAAAAAACGCTGCGAATTACACAGTGAAAAAAAACCTGTAGTGGGTACTCACACTTATTGTGGACTCACACAGATGTATTTACGCGCAAAACACGGAGAATAGAACGTATTCATTTCATCGGGTTCTCACATATTATGCAATCCGTGGGCCAAAAAAAAGCTCAATATGCTCATTAACCCCTTCCCGCTCCTGGACGTACCTGGTACGTCATGGCAGCCTGGTACTTCCCGCAACATGACGTACCTGGTACGTCCTGGAGATAGCGCGGGATCACATAAGATCCCGCGCTATCCCGCAGCGGGAGCCGGCTGTCAGTCACAGCCGGCGTCCCGCTCCAACAGCGGGGGGGCATCGGAGATGCGCCCGCCGCTGTTAACCCCTTCCCTGCCGCGATCTAAGTAGATCGCGGCAGGGAAAGAGTTCACAGAGGGATCGCGATCCCTGTGTGTCTCCGGCCGGAACTCGCGATGTTATCGCGAGAGCCCGGCCTGTCACCATGGCAACAGGACGCCAGACACCGGCGTCCTGTATTGCCTGTGCCTATAATCGCTGTACAAGCGATAAGGCATGGCAGAGCAGTAGCTCTGCCATGCCTTATGACAGCGATCATAGGCACAGTGATGTAAGTCCCTCAGAGGGACTCAAATAGTGTAAAAAAAAGAAAAGAAAAGTGTAAAAAAAAGAAAAATGTAAAAAAAAAATGTAAAAAACCCCTTTTTTTATGCTTTTTCTAATATTAGCATAAAAAAAGGGAAAAAAAAACTAAAACCCCACATATTTGGTATTGACGCGTCCGTAACGACGTGTACAAAAAGTTGAACACGCTTTCTATTTTGTACGACAAAAAGCGTAAAAAAAAACGCTAAAAAACAGAGGCAAAATGCTAATTTTTAGCATTTTGCCTCACAAAAAATGCAATAAAAGTGATCAAAAAAGCCGTACATTTCCCAAAATGGTACCAATAAAAACTACAGCTCGTCTCGCAAAAAATAAGCCCTCATAGAGCTCCGTACATAGAAAAATAAAAAAGTTACATGACTTTGAATGCAGCTATAGAGAAAAAAAAAAGATTTCCAAAAAAAGGGGGTTTTATTGCAAAAAAGTGTAAAAACCTAAAAAAAATATAACAATTTTGGTATCGTTGTTACCGTACCGACCCGCAGAAAAAATTTAGTGTGTCATTTATGCTGCATGATTAACGCTGTAAAAAAAAAAAAAAAAAATCTATGGCAGAATTGATGCGTTTTCTCTCCCTGTTATCATTAAAAAAAAAAATAAAAAATTTACGATATTGTCTATATACCCAAAAGTGGCACCGATAAAAACTACAGATCGCCACGCAAAAAACGAGCCCTTATACGGCCGCGTCGACGGAAAAATAAAAAAGTTATGGCTTTTGAAAAATGGAGATGGAAAAATACCAAAAAATCGGTTGGTCCTCAACGCCAAAATAGGCCATGTCATTAAGGGGTTAAGAGTCTATGGAGGGCGGGGATGCACATCCCATACCCGTGTAATTGTGCAATACGCAACACATAGGGTAATAATTAGGCTGTGCAGCTTTTGAAATCATTGCGCAGGTGTGGCCTGCACTATGTGAATAGTCCCCAACAGTGTAAAAATTATGGTAAGATGTGCGAAAACACATACAAAGATGACTCACATCGCAAAAACGTTGCTCTACCATGTGCCTATTGGAAATATAGCCGTGTGAGTTCGCACTTAGTTGTAGAGCTGCACAACAGCTGCCTATTCTGCTACCCTGGGTGTCTATGCACAATATTGCATTATTCTTGAGTCCAGTGCAACTCCCTTCTTCATGGAAGTTAGTAAGCTGTCATGTTTAGTTCTTCCTAAATATAGATCTAACAGAACAGATGGGCATATTGCATTACTGAATCAGGATATAACACCTGTGTTAATTCTGCAACGCATATAGTTAAACAAGGTATACTACTCCAGTATAAATGATACATCAGTCACACATAGTTAGTTTGGACACTTGCAAGTCAAAATAATGTAGACTCCGAAAGAAACAATAACAATCAGTAAAAAGGTAACATTAAACCCCCACAGACAGCAACACACAAGGAATAGGGGTCACTTACTTGTTGTTGCTAGAGTAGAAAGAACACTGAAGAAGAGAAGACAGAAGGCCATGATAGTTGCGACCAGATACTGGAAAACGAAGATAAAGTCCCCTGTAGTAAAGAAGTGTGGGTGGAACTTGTTTGATGCAGAAGGGGGGGAACAAGAGTTACAGAGCGAGCCAAGCCCGTACTACACACTGAGGAGTGTGGAATCTCCCAGCAAATCACTCAACAGCAAGAAAGGCAGGAAATTTACTGAATGAGTATTTAATGACTTCCAGGCAAAGGATTCTAATTAGCAAAGTTCAAAAAGGTGGAATACAAACAACTATATTGTTTTTTGTGCTTATTTTCTCCTGGAAACATGATCTGCCTGCTCTCCTGTGTGGTGGAGTATATAGATGAGCTGTCGGCTCTCCTGAGTGGTGTAGTATATAGAGGAGCTGTCGGCTCTCCTGTGTGGTGGAGTATATAGAGGAGCTGTTGGCTCTCCTCTGTGGTGTAGTATATAGAGGAGCTGTCGGCTCTCCTGTGTGGTGTAGTATATAGAGGAACTGTTGGCTCTCCTGTGAGGTGTAGTATATAGAGGAGCTGTCCGCTCTCCTGTGTGGTGTAGTATGTAGAGGAGCTGTTGGCTCTCCTGTGTGGTGTAGTATATAGAGGAGCTGTTGGCTCTCCTGTGAGGTGTAGTATATAGAGGAGCTGTCGGCTCTCCTGAGTGGTGTAGTATATAGAGGAGCTGTCGGCTCTCCTGTGTGGTGGAGTACATATAGGAGCTGTAGGTTCTCCTGTGTGGTGTAGTATATAGAGGAGCTGTCGGCTCTCCTGTGTGGTAGAGTATATAGATGAGCTGTCAGTTCTCCTGTGTGGTATAGTATATAGGGGAGCTGTCGGTTCTCTCACCTGTCTGCAACAGGTTGTACTTGCTCCCTTCTTGCATTTATTCCGTATCCTTCCTCAAGCAGCAAATACTTTCCATCCTGAGGCACTTGATCCTAGTGGCTTTTCACTTCATATACAGACAGGAATTAGGAGCTTGGATTATGAAAGTATGAAATCCTCTGCTTTATTTCCATTTGTGCTTGTTACAATCAGGTTACTACGAACTCCCGAGAGACGCGTTTCAATCTCCTCCCATATCATAATCACCATGATTAAGATCTGGGAGAAGATCGAAACACGTCCCCCGGGAGTTTGTAGTAACCTGATTGCAACAAGCATAATTGGAAATAAAGCAGAGGATTTTATACTTTCAGAATCCAAGCTCTTATTCCTGCTAGTATATAGAGGAGCTGTCTGCTCTCCTGTGTGGTGGAGTATATAGAGGAGCTGTCTGCTCTCCTGTGTGGTGGAGTATATAGAGGAGCTGTTGGCTCTCCTGTGTGGTGTAGAATATAGAGGAGCTGTGGGCTCTCCTGTGTGGTGGAGTATATAGAGGAGCTGTTGGCTCTCCTGTGTGGTGGAGTATATAGAGGAGCTGTCTGCTCTCCTGTGTGGTGGAGTATATAGAGGAGCTGTCTGCTCTCCTGTGTGGTGGAGTATATAGAGGAGCTGTCAGCTCCCCTGTGTGATAGAGTATATAGAGGAGCTGTTGGCTCTCCTGTGTGGTGTAGAATATAGAGGAGCTGTGGGCTCTCCTGTGTGGTGTAGTATATAGAGGAGCTGTTGGCTCTCTTGTGTGGTGTAGTATATAGAGGAACTGTCGGCTCCCCTGTGTGGTGGAGTATATAGAGGAGCTGTCGGCTCCCCTGTGTGATAGAGTATATAGAGGAGCTGTCGGTTCTCCTGTGTGGTGGAGTATATAGAGGAGCTGTCGGCTTTCCTGTCTGGTGTAGTATATAGAGGAAATGTCGGTTCTCCTGTGTGGTGGAGTATATAGATGAGCTGTCAGTTCTCCTGTGTGGTATAGTATATAGAGGAGCTGCCGGCTCTCTCACCTCTCTGCAACAGGTTGTACTTGCTCCCTCCTTGCATTTATTGTGTATCCTTCCTCAAGCAGCAAATACTTTCCATCCTGTGGCACTCGATCCTAGTGGCTTTTCACTTCATGTACAGACAGGAATTAGGAGCTTGGATTATGAAAGTATGAAATACTTTGCTTTATATCCAACTGTGCTTTTTACAATCAGGTTACTACAAACTCCCGAGAGACGCGTTTCGATCTCCTCCCATATCTTAATTACCATGATTAAGTTCTGGGAAGAGATCAAAACACGTCCCCCGGGAGTTTGTAGTAACCTGATTGCAACAAGCATAATGGGATATAAAGCAGAGGATTTTATACCTTCATAATCCAAGCTCTTATTCCAGTTAGTATAGAGATGAGCTGTCTGCTCTCCTGTGTACTGTAGTATATAGAGTGACTGTCGGCTCTCCTGTGTGGTGGCGTATATAGAGGAGCTGTTGGCTCTCCTGTGTACTGTAGTATATAGAGTGACTGTCGGCTCTCCTGTGTGGTGGCGTATATAGAGGAGCTGTTGGCTCTCCTGTGTAGTTTAGAATATAGAGGGGCTGTTGGCTCTCTTGTGTGGTGTAGTATATAGAGGAGCTGTCGGCTCTCCTGTATGGTGGAGTATATAGAGGAGCTGTCAGCTCTCCTGTGTGGTGTAGTATATAGAGCAGCTTTTGGCTCTCCTGTGTGGTGTAGTATATAGAGCAGCTTTTGGCTCTCCTGTGTGGTGTAGTATATAGAGGAGCTGTCGGCTCTCCTGTGTGATGTAGTATATAGAGCAGCTTTTGGCTCTCCTGTGTGGTGTAGTATATAGAGGAGCTGTCAGCTCTCCTGTGTGGTGTAGTATATAGAGGAGCTGTCGGCTCTCCTCTGTGATGTAGTATATAGAGCAGCTTTTGGCTCTCCTGTGTGGTGTAGTATATAGAGGAGCTGTCTGCTCTCCTGTATGGTGTGGTATATAGAGAAGCTGTCAGCTCTCCCGTGTGGTGTAGTATATAGAGGAGCTGTCGGCTCTCCTTTGTGGTGTAGTTTATAGAGGAACTGTCGGCTCTCCTGTGTAGTGTAGTATAGGGAGAAGCTGTCGCCTCTCCTATGGGGTATATTATATAGAAGAGCTTTTGGTTCTCTCGTGTGGTGTAGTATATAGAGGAGCTGTCATCTCTGCTGTGCCGTGTAGTATATAGAAGAGCTGTCAGCTCTCTCTGTGGTGTAGTATGTAGGGGAGCTGTGGGCTGTCCTGTGTGATGTAGAATATAGAGGAGTTGTCGGCTCTCCTGTGTGGTGTAGGATATAGATGAGCTGTCTACTCTCCGGTGGGGTATATTATATAGAGGAGCTTTTGGTTCTCTTATGTGGTGTAGTATATAGAGGAGCTGTCGGCTCTCCTGTGTAGTGTAGTATATAGAGCAGCTTTTGGCTCTCCTGTGTGATGTAGTATATAGAGAAGCTGTCGGCTCTCATGTGTGGTGTAGCATATGGAAGAGCTGTCGGTTCTTATGTGTGGTGTAGTATATAGTGAAGCTTTCAGCTCTCCTGTGTGGTGTAGTATATAGAGGAGCTGTCGGCTCTCCTGTGTGGTGTATTGTGTAGAGGAGCTGTCGTCTCTCTCCTGTGTGGTGTAATATAAAGAGGAGCTGTCAACTCTCCTGTGTGGTGTAGTATATAGAGGAGCTGTCTGCTCTCCTGTATGGTGTGGTATATAGAGAAGCTGTCAGCTCTCCCGTGTGGTGTAGTATATAGAGGAGCTGTCGGCTCTCCTTTGTGGTGTAGTTTATAGAGGAACTGTCGGCTCTCCTGTGTAGTGTAGTATAGGGAGAAGCTGTCGCCTCTCCTATGGGGTATATTATATAGAAGAGCTTTTGGTTCTCTCGTGTGGTGTAGTATATAGAGGAGCTGTCATCTCTGCTGTGCCGTGTAGTATATAGAAGAGCTGTCAGCTCTCTCTGTGGTGTAGTATGTAGGGGAGCTGTGGGCTGTCCTGTGTGATGTAGAATATAGAGGAGTTGTCGGCTCTCCTGTGTGGTGTAGGATATAGATGAGCTGTCTACTCTCCGGTGGGGTATATTATATAGAGGAGCTTTTGGTTCTCTTATGTGGTGTAGTATATAGAGGAGCTGTCGGCTCTCCTGTGTAGTGTAGTATATAGAGGAGCTCTCCTGTGCGATGTAGTATATAGATAAGCTGTCTGCTCTCCTCTGTGGTGTAGTATTTAGCGGAGCTGTCGGCTCTCCTGTATGGTGTAGTATATAGAGGAGCTCTCTTGTGTGGTGTAGTAAATAGAGGAGCTGTCGGCTCTCCTGTGTGGTGTAGTATATAGAGGAGCTGTTAGCCCTCCTGTGTGGTGTAGTATATAAGGGAGTTGTCGGGGTATACTATATAGATGAGCTGTCAGATTTCTTGTGTGGTGTAGTATATAGAGGATCTGTCTGTTCTCCTGTCTGGTGTAGTATATAGAGGAGCTGTCGGCTCTCCTGTCTGGTGTAGTATATAGAGGAGCTGTCGGCTCTCCTGTCTGGTGTAGTATATAGAGAAGCTGTCGGCTCTCCTGTGTGGTGTAGTATATAGAGGAGCTGTCGGCTCTCCTGTCTGGTGTAGTATATAGAGAAGCTGTCGGCTCTCCTGTGCGGTGTAGTATATAGATGATTTCTCAGCTCTTCTGTGTGGTGTAGCATATAAAGTACATAGATGAGCTATCAGCTCTCCTGTCCTGTGGTATATAGAGGAGCTGTCGGCTCTCCTATCAGGTGTAGTATATAGAGGAGATGTCGACTTTCCTCTGTCGTGTAGTATATAGGGGAGTTGTCGGTACTCCTCTGTGGTGTAGTATATAGAGAAGCTGTCGGCTCTCCTGTCCTGTAGTATATAGAGCAGCTGTCGGCTCCCCTGTGTGGTGTAGTATATAGAGGAGCTGTCCGCTCTCATGTGTGGTGTAGTATATAGAGGATCTGTCGGCTCTCCTGTCTGGTGTAGTATATAGAGGAGCTGTCGGCTCTACTGTGTGGTGTAGTATATAAAGAAGCTGTTGGCTCTCCTCTATGGTGTAGTACATAGAGGAGCTGTCAGCTCTCCTGTGTGGTGTAGTATATAGAGAAGCTGTTGGCTCTCCTGTCCTGTAGTACATAGAGGAGCTGTCAGCTCTCCTGTGTGGTGTAGTATATAGAGTAGCTGTCAGCACTGCTGTGTGGTGTAGTATATATTGGAGCTGTCGGCTCTCCTGTGTGGTGTGGTATATAGAGGAGCTGTTGGCTCTCCTGTGTTGTGTAGTATATAGAGGAGCTGTTGGCTCTCCTGTGTTGTGTAGTATATAGAGGAGCTGTTGGCTCTCCTGTGTTGTGTAGAGTATAGAGGAGCTGTGAGCTCTCCTGTGTGGTGTAGTATATAGAGGAGCTGTCAGCTCTCTCCTGTGTGGTGTAGTATATAGAGGAGCTGTCAGCTCTTCTGTGTGGTGTAGTATATAAAGGAGCTTTCGGCTCTACTATGTGGTGTAGTATATAGAGGAGCTGTCAGCTCTTCTGTGTGGTGTAGTACATAGAGAAGCTGTCAGCTCTACTGTATGGTGTAGTGTATAGCGTCGCTTTCAGCTCTTCTGTGTGGTGTAGTATATAGATGAGCTGTCAGCTCTACTGTGTGATGCAGTATATGAAGGAGGTTCTGTCTGCTATCCTGTCCTGTAGTATATAGAGGAGCTGTCGGCTCTCCTGTGCGGTGAACTTCGTAGTGGAGTGGTCAGCTCTCTTCTGTGTGGTGTAGTTTATAGAGGAGCTGTCGGCCATCCTGTGTGGTGTAGTATATAGAGGAGCTATCAGCTCTCCTGTGTGGTGTAGTATATAGAGGAGCTGTCAGATCTCCTCTATGGTGTAGTATATAGAGGAGCTGTCTGTTCTCCTGTCTGGTGTAGTATATAGTGGAGCTGTCGGCTCTCCTGTGCGGTGTAGTATATAGAGGAGCTGTCAGATCTCCTCTATGGTGTAGTATATAGAGGAGCTGTCGGCTCTGCTGTTTGCTGTAGTATATAGAGGAGCTCTCCTGTCTGGTGCAGTATATAGAGGAGCTATCGGCTCTCCTGTGTAGTGTTGTATATAGAGGAGCTGTTGGCTCTCCTGTGTGGTGTGGTATATAGAGAAGCTGTCAGCTCTCCCGTGTGGTGTAGTATATAGAGGAGATGTCGGCTCTCCTGTGTGGTGTAGTTTATAGAGGAACTGTCGGCTCTCCTGTGTGGTGTAGTATATGGAGGAGCTGTCGCCTCTCCCATGGGGTATATTATATAGAGGAGCTTTTGGTTCTCTTGTGTGGTGTAGTATATAAAGGAGCTGTCGGCTCTCTCTCTGTGGTGTAGTATATAGGGGAGCTGTCGGCTGTCCTGCGTGATGTAGTATATAGAGGAGCTGTCGGCTCTCTCTCTGTGGTGTAGTATATAGGGGAGCTGTCGGCTGTCCTGTGTGATGTAGTATATAGTGGAGCTGTCGGCTTTCCTGTGTGCTGTAGTATATAGAGAAGCTGTCGGCTATCCTGTGTGGTGTAGTATATAGAGGAACTGTCGGCTATCCTGTGTGGTGTAGTATATAGAGGAACTGTCGGCTATCCTGTGTGGTGTAGTATATAGATGAGCTGTCTGCTCTTCTATGTAGTGTGATATTTATAAGAGCTGTCGGCTCTCCTATGGGGTATATTATATAGACGAGCTTTTGGTTCTCTTGTGTGGTGTAGTATATAGAGAAATTGTCGGCTCTCCTGTGTGCTGCATTATATAGAGATGCTGTCGGCACTACTGTGTGGTGTAGTATATAGAGGAGCTGTCGGCTCTCCTTTGTGGTGTAGTTTATAGAGGAACTGTCGGCTCTCCTGTGTAGTGTAGTATATGGAGTAGCTGTCGCCTCTCCGGTGGGGTATATTATATAGAGGAGCTTTTCATTCTCTTATATGGTGTAGTATATAGAGGAGCTATCTGCTCTCCTGTGTGGTGTAGTATATAGAGGCGCTGTCGGCTTTCCTGTGTGTTGTAGTATAGAGCGGAGCTCTCCTGTGCGGTGTAGTATATAGAGGAGCTGTCGGCTCTCCTTTGTAGTGTAGTATATAGAGGAGCTGTCAGCTCTCTCCTGTGTGGTGTAGTTTATAGGGGAGCTGTCTGCTCTCCTCTGTGGTGTAGTATATAGAGGAGTTATCGGTCTCCTGTGTTGTGTCGTATATAGAGGAGCTGTCGGCTCTCCTGTGTGGTGTAGTATATAGCGGAGCTGTCAGCACTCCTGTGTGGTGTAGTATATAGAGGAGCTGTCAGCTCTTCTGTGTGGTGGAGTATATAGAGAAGCTGTCAGCTCTCCTGTGTGGTGTAGTATATAGAGGAGCTGTCGGCTCTCCTATGGTGGTGTAGTATATAGAGGAGCTGTCAGCTTTCCTGTGTGGTGGAGTACATAGAGAAGCTGTCAGCCCTCCTGTGTGGTGTAGTATATAGAGGAGCTGTCGCCTCTCCAATGGGGTATATTATATAGAGGAGCTTTTGGTTCTCTTGTGTGGTGTAGTATATAGAGGAGCTGTCGTCTCTCTCTCTCTGTGGTGTATTATATAGGGGAGCTGTTGGCTGTCCTGTGTGATGTAGTATATAGAGGAACTGTCGGCTCTCCTGTGTGCTGTAGTATATAGAGATGCTGTCGGCTCTCCTGTGTGGTATAGTATATAGAGAAACTGTTGGCTCTCCTGTGTGGTGTAGTATATAGAGGAGCTGTCGGCTCTCTTGTGTGGTGTAGTATATAGAGGAACTGTCAGCTCTCCTGTGTGGCGTAGTATATAGAGGAGCTGTCGGCACTCCTGTGTGGTGTAGTATATAGATGAGCTGTCTGCTCTTCTGTGTAGTGTGATATATATAGGAGCTGTCGGCTCTCCTATGGGGCATATCATATCGAGGAGCTTTTGGTTCTCTTGTGTGGTGTAGTATATAGAGGAGTTATCGGGTCTCCTGTGTGCTGTAGTATATAGAGATGCTGTCGGCACTCCTGTGTGGTGTAGTATATAGAGGAGCTGTCAGCTCCCCTGTGTGGTGTAGTATATAGAGGAACTGTCGGCTCAGCTGTGTGGTATAGTATATAGAGGAGCTGTCGGCTCTCCTATGGGGTCTATTATATAGAGAAGCTTTTGGTTCTTTTGTGTGATGTCGTAAATAGAGGAGTTCTCGGCACTCCTGTGTGGTGTAGTATATGTCGGTTCTCCGGTGGGGTGTATTATATAGAGGAGCTTTTGTTTCTCTTATGTGGTGTAGTATATAGAGGAGCTGTCGGCTCTCCTGTATGGTGTAGTATAAAGAGGAGCTCTCCTATGTGGTGTAGTATATAGAGGAGCTGTCGGCTCTCCTTTGTAGTGTAGTATATAAAGGAGCTGTCAGCTCTCCTCTGTGGTGTAGTATATAGAGGAGCTGTCGGTCTCCTGTGTTGTGCAGTATATAGAGGAGCTGTCGGCTCTCCTGTGTGGTGCAGTATATAGCGGAGCTGTCAGCACTCCTGTGTGGTGTAGTATATAGAGGAGCTTTCGGCTTTTCTATGTGTTGGAGTATATAGAGAAGCTGTCAGCTCTCCTGTGTGGTGTAGTATATAGAGGAGCTGCTGGCTCTCCTGTCCGGTGTAGTATATAGAGGAGCTGTCGGCTGTCCTGTGTGTTGGAGTATATAGAGAAGCTGTCGGCTCTCCTGTGTGGTGTAGTATATAGAGGAGCTGTCGGCTCTCCTGTGTGGTTTAGTATATAGAGGAGCTGTCGGCTCTCCTGTGGGGTGTAGTATTTAGAGGAGCTGCCGGCTCTCCTGTGCGGTGTAGTATATAGAGGAGTTCTCAGCTCTTCTGTGTGGTGTAGTATATAAAGTATATAGATGAGCTGTCAGCCCTCTTGTCCTGTAGTATATTGAGGAGCTGTCGGCTCTCCTGTGTGGTGTAGTATATAGCGTAGCTGTCAGCACTACTGTGTGTTGTAGTATATAGAGGAGCTGTCAGCTCTCCTGTGTTGTGTAGTGTATAGATGAGCTGTCAGCCCTCCTGTGTAATGTAGTATGTAGAGGAGCTGTCAGCTCTCCTATGTGGTATACTATATAGAGGAGCTGTCGACTTTTCTGTGTGGTGTAGTATATAGATAAGCTGTCTTTCCTCCTGTGCAGTGTAGTATATAAAGGGGCTGTCGCCTCTCCTGTCTGGTATCATATAGACGATCATGCAGCGCTTTTTCTTTCACTGCTTTCAGACATTACTTCAAGGCGACCTGCGACCGGACCTTCCGATGCAGATGTCAGACCAACTGACAATATAGATCCCAGTTTTGGTGACCAGGAATTAAAATTGCATAAAAAGACAGGAAACACCTGAAAATGTTGACTCCTTCCAATATAAAATGTTTATTACTCGAAGAATCGGGTTTTAATCTTTTATGGTGTTACATCAATTCGAAGAAATTGAAACCTATTCGACATTCAGCTCTTAAATATGTTCTCTTGCTCACCTGCCAGTGCAGTGCAGGGTCATAGCAGGTCAATGATGTATTGCTTACTATCTCACATAGACATTACTATATTCTAACATATAAGGTCTGGTAATATTATCCAAAGTGTAAATAGTTAGGTGCCTAAAAGTTATAGGGTTTCCATCTTAAATGGGTTGTACAAAAATCTAATCCTATTCCCAATCTATGGATAACTTTATGATCAGTGAGCGTCAAACTGCTGAGACCCCCACTGATTCTGAGAACAAGGGTCCAGATGGCCCATGCATGCATGGAGTGAAGGTTGCGCACATGCTCCCCTGCTCAATTCATTTCAATGACAGCCCCGGATGTTACTAAACACCCATTCTCTGCAATTTCCTGCACTGTCACTGAAACGAAGGAAGTGGCAGTGTGCATGCTCAACCTCCACTCCATTAATGCAATGGCCATAGGGAACCCTATTCTTAGAATTAGTTGGGGACCCAACGGTTGGACCCCTAAACTTAAGATCTTTGTACAACCCCCTTAAGCAGGTGACAATATATTGCTAATTATTCCATCTAATACTAATAAGCGGGGTCTAACCCCCATCAATTGCTCAAATGAAGGGGTGGTGGTGCTCTGTGAACCACCACGAGTCCTCCTGAATATTTCTCTGCACATTGTGTCCTTGGTCCATGCGCGAAGCAAGTCCTGTAACTTGGGTGAAGCTCTATACAACTTCTGGACCCTTCATACATGTCATTGATGGGGGCCCCATTGTGTCTAACGCCCATTGACCAACAAGTGATGGCATGTCTTAGTGATCGGCCATATTCGGCTAAGATGGGAAGAATCCCTGAATACACATATAATTGTTTATATGAAGGCAGTAGCTTATATAGAAGATATTCTCTATTGGACAAAACGTCTTCACTCACATAATTATTACCAAATCGAAGTCTTTAAGAATTGTTGTACCGTCATATATAGTGTGCAAGCAACGAGCGCCATGCTCAGGGTACAATTCAAGTACCGTAATCAAAGTGCAACCTGCCACACAAGCCCCAAATATACAAGGAGATGAGAGCTGTAGGTTGTATCATAGCGGATACATCTCAGTGACTAAGTATCAAGGAAAAGAGCCAGAGCGGGATGATCAACAGGAGCAGGCGGGGTCGTACGTAGACCCCATTGTTTGTGCAAGTGTTCTCTAGGTAGACAGTCATCTTTTCCAGGTGCCACACTTGGCGGGCGGGTTCACACATCTCTGTGGTGGCACAGCCTCGCATAGTTGTTGTGGTGGGAATGTCCCCTGGAGAATAATGAAGGGTGATAGAAATGATTAATAAAAATATAAAGGACTTATAATACAAATGACTAATAATAACTATACAAATGACTAATAATAACTAAAGTATAAAAAAACAGAAATATATGAGTGGCAAAGAGATTGTGTGATAGGATATTACTGTGGGTATACATATGCAGTGGTGAGAACAGAGCAGCAGCAGATCTTGGGCAAGAGGCATGGGGAGGGGGCAGTCATAAAGCCTTTAATGCTACTCTGAGAAAAAAAAAAGTTTCAAATATTTGTAGGAATTAGCAAAAAATTTGTCGACTTTTACATTTTTCATGCCGCCTTCACTAATTTAAAAAATAGGTGTGGCTTGTCATGAGGGGCGTGGCCACCCTAGACCCACAGAGTTATGTATAGGAGTGGCTTTACATAAAAACGGATGCAAATAATTCACAAAAATTGCAACAACACATGAAAATCACACAAAAAAATTGGACAAATTTTTCATTACTGAGAAGAAAAGAAATCGCTTGTGTGCATGAAAAGCCTAAGGGCTCAGTCAAATGGGCGTTTTTACACGCCTTTATTAACGCCTATGAGGCCTAAGTGATGTAGTAGTACAGTACTAAGAGCCAGCTTTATGTCACAGAGTGTGAGACGTCACACTACTAGGATATGTGGTACAAAAAGTGTCCTTTTCTCTTCATCTTGTGTAGCAAAATCCTGGAAAAGAGAAGTCTCTACTCCATCTAAAGAGCCGATCTGCATTCAGACTGTCTATGCATCCTCAAAAGAAAATATTGTCACAGCGGCACTATCATGTAAAGCACTTTGTGGGAGGCAGAAAAGAAAACATACTTCGCAAAGCTCATACCCAGAAGCCAGACTCCATTGGTCCTTCCATATCCATTAAAGGTATAAATAAAGTTGAGCAGCGTCTCAAGTGTCTCCTTAAAAATTGCATCCGTCTTGATACCTCTTTATTAACTCCATAGAAGTTTGTGGTACAACAACGTTTCAACCTACACGTGGGTTGAAACGTTGTTGTACCACAAACTTCTATGGAGTAAATAAAGAGGTATCAAGACGGATGCAATTTTTAAGGAGACACTTGAGACGCTGCTCAACTTTATTTATAGCTTTAATGTCTATGCAGCCTCGTCAGGTGCCGGCCAAGACAGGTGAGTACTACTCACACAGGGAAAAATAGGTGATGCCAGCCTGGTGGAACCATGATGACAGGTGTGGACATTGGTGTTACTTTGAGGAGTGGGCCAGTTGGCAGGGTAATAGCGGCAGCGGATGATATAACTAAACTACCCCATTGCCTTATGATGGGGTCCATCAATGGAAACAGAACCACGATGAGCAGAGCACTCTATAACTAAACTATATAATTGCCTTATGATGAGGTCCATCAATGGAAACAGAATTGCAATGAGTGGTGCAGTCTGCAGACTTTATAACTAAACTACCCCATTGCCTTATGATGGGGTCTATCAATGGAAAGCAAAGCACAATGAGCGGAGCCATCTACGGAATTTATAACTAAACTATCTCATTGCCTTATGATGGGGTCCATCAATGAAAACAAAACCATAATGAGCAAAAATATTTTTTTTTTTGCAAAAACATCAAATAATGATAAATCTGAGGTTTTTTTTTTACCTGTTCTGTTCACGACCTGAGTGATACAAACTGTCTCATTTCCAAGGCAGCTGGTGTACAGATCAGTGTCACAAGACGGAGAGTTTGGTGCAAAACATGTCTTACATTTCATGCCATTTTTTTTATTGGAGTCTGGAGGAACTAGAAAGAAAAATCAAGAACTGAAAGCAACCTGGTGAGTAGACAAAAAGGAAGTTCTACAATCGAACATAAGCTGCAGCCTGTCACAGGCTTTCCTTCATCTGCTACACACTAAAGCCATTCATTAAAGGGGTTGTCCCACGCCGAAACGTTTTGTTTTTTTTTTAACCCCCCCCCCCCGTTCGGCGCGAGACAACCCCGATGCAGGGGTTAAAAAAACACACCGGGTAGTACTTACCCGAATCCCGGCGGTCCGGCGTCTTCATACTCACCTGCTGAAGATGGCCGCCGGGGTCTGCTCCCTCCATGGACCGCAGCTCTTCTGTGCGGTCCATTGCCGATTCCAGCCTCCTGATTGGCTGGAATCGGCACGTGACGGGGCGGAGCTACACGGAGCCGGCATTCTGCACGAGCGGCCCCATTGAAGACAGCAGAAGACCCGGACTGCGCAAGCGCGGCTAATTTGGCCATCGGAGGGCGAAAATTAGTCGGCTCCATGGGAACGAGGACGCCAGCAACGGAGCAGGTAAGTATAAAACTTGTTATAACTTCTGTATGGCTCATAATTAATGCACAATGTACATTACAAAGTGCATTAATATGGCCATACAGAAGTGTATAGACCCACTTGCTGCCGCGGGACAACCCCTTTAACTGTTAAAAACACCGTCTATTTTTACCCAAAGGACGTAACGATTTTTAGGAGGATTTTTATCTCCACTTTCAAAAGCCATAACTTTACTCTTCCATCGATATGGCCGTATGAGGCTTCTTTTTTGCGTGGCGAACTGTAGTTTTTATTGATACTATTTTTGAGTACATGTAATGTTTTGTACAACACGTATTAATTTTTTGGGGAGGGCAAGGTAAGAAAACACATGAATTCTGCCATTCTTCCTTATTTAAAACATTAACCCTTTCCAATCCATTTATTTTTTCTCACCCATTCTCCCCAGCTCCAAATAAATTGGAGCTGGGGAGAATGGGTGAGAAAAAAATACATTTTCCTGCACCCTCCTGAACTGACAGAGTTCAGGAGGGTGCAGGTACTCACTGCATCGTGGAGGGACCTGCTTACCTGTCCGGCATCTTCCGCATTCTCCTTCTGCCTCCCGGCTCGGCGATCATGTGACCGCTGGGGTCAGGTGGCACCCAGCGGTCACATGATCGCCGAGCCCGTAGACAGAAGGGAGAATGCGGAAGACACCGGTCAGGTAAGCAGGCCCCCCCCACGGTGCAGGCTCCCGGCTCGGCGTTCATGTGACCGCCGGGGGTCAGGTAACACCGGCGGTCACATTATCGCCGGCCAGAATCTCTATGCATTGCATAGCGCTAATTGAGCGCTATGTAATGTGTAAAGGAGAAGGCAGAAAGGGTTAAAAACCCTTTCTGCCTTCTCCTCGGGGGTCCTCAATGAGGACCAGTGCAGGAGTGTATCTGCACCCGATGTGTCTGACGATTCGGTGCAGATGCACTCCTGCACTGCAGTGTCGGGCCTGCCCCGACAACGGAGCTGTGGAGGAAAATGATGATGTCGGGGCAGGCCCGACATTGGACTGGAAAGGGTGAAGGGTGGACGCTCACTGACGATTTTTTCTTTCTTGCGCTGCGAGAGCACGAGAAAACTCTCGCCTCGCAGCACAAGAAAGATGCCGGTATAGAACCGGCATATTGCTAGTGGTCTCAATGGGGCCAGCGGCAGCAGCGCTAGCCCCATTGAAAACATAGGGAGAATGCCGCGGACTTATGCCACAGCTGTGATAGCTGTGGCAGAGGATTCCTTCATCCCCGCCGTACCCAAATGTGCAGCGGCTGGGTTTTGGCTGCGGAATTCGTGGCCAGATGCCCTCTGTGAATTCCACAGCAATGTCCGTCCATAGACACGCTATGTTTCCCTGCCCCTGGGTGGAAATCAACCGCGATTTTCTGCTCTCGCGGATAATCGCAGCATGTTTTACTTGGTGCGGAAAAATCGCACGGATGGGTTACATTTTAGACAATGGAAGCTGTCTGTCCTGCGGCACTTCCGCAATGCTCACTGCAGGAATCTGCATCATAGCCCAGCGCCAGCACATCATAATCAAGCGCCAGCGTGTCATGCCCTACACTGCGCATCCACACTGGCTTGTCAGCCAAGACATTCGCGGCTGATCTGGATAGGTGAGTAGGGGTCTCTGGAGGTCACCAGGTCTAATTCCGCTGCTGTATTTCGCTGTCGGAATCCGACCCAGCCGTGGGCAGGAGGCCTTAGTCAGCCTATACACGGTCTCTGGACACCTGCTGCGTTTTACACATATGGCCGTGGATATGAGCCCTTAATCATGCAGCAAAAGTGACATGATCATTTTTTTTTTGCTGGCTGCTATAAATACGACGATACCAAAATCATTATTCTTTTAGGATTTTCCAATTGTGCACAATACAAACCCCTTTGGTGAACTTGAACCTTTAAAAGCTTTATGGTTCTGTGAACCTTTCACATGCCACAATGTACATTGATCGCAGCATATAAGTGGTTAAGAGCGAGGATCGATGTTCTCACTGATCCTTGCTGCTGCAATGGAATGCTGGCTACCAGTCACACCCGAATCCCGCTATGTCCTGTTGTGTTAAGTACCCCCCAGCCAGAATGTAAACTTACCTACTGTGATGCCAGGAGATTAAGGGGGGGAATTCTAAGAGTTGGAGCTTGGTTTTTCTGATACAGAACTCAGGATGGGTAGTAAAATCCTGTCGGCCTGCAGCCACCAGTAGAGGGACCTGACTGCATACAGATATATGCAGCCACCACTAGGGGGAGCTCACTATATACAGATATATACAGTGTAGCTTCCCCTAATGGTTGCTGAATAGGTACTAGTGTAGTATGTGTCCAACAGAAGACATAGGTTGGCCGGGCTGAGCTACAGGTAATGCCCAGCTCATGCCCACAGCTGCTGATTGGCTCCTGCACACACACCTTCACAGATTCCTATGCCTACGTCCTAGCTCCGAGCTGAGAATCTGCCCAGGGCCTGTGTGATCTGCAGAGTATTCCTTGTAGACAGGACATCTATAAGGCGGTGGCGGTGAGCCAGCAGTATACAGCCTGCATCCTCCTAATCCTCCACCCTGGTGCTGTGTCTGCTGCCAGAAGAGGGAGCAACCTCGGCTGATGCCCAATGTTTACTGACCTTTGAGCGTGGCTCGATGAGAGAGAGCCAGCGAGGAGAGGAGACTACAGTCCAGAGAGGGGCGTGGCATGGATGGTGAGAGTGGGGTCGTTGAGGGACGGGAGCGGAGATGTGTGAGCTGTCAGGGGGAAGGCCGGTACATGTGTTTATGGGGAGACATGTACAAGATGTACGGATGTGGGCGTGGGAATCTGTGAAGGTGTAAGTGCAGGATTCAATCGGCAGCTGTGGGAGTGACCTGAGTGTTACCTGTAGCTCAGCCTAGCAACCCATGTCTTCTGGTGGAGACATACTACACTAGTACCTATTCAGCAAGCATTAGGGGGAGCTCACATGATGATGACCATATATAAAATGATAAGGACTAAACATGACATGATGAGACTCATATATAACATGATGAAGAACGTAAATAAAATGCTTAGAATGAGACATAACATGATTAGGACCGTATACAGGGTGTAGCCAAAAATACTCATATTCAAATAACAAAAGGGTACTTGAATATGAAGGCATAATTGTGCTACATGATAGTATGCCACACAGACCTATGGGGGCCCCAGAACTTGGATTTTGATTTTGTGTTGTGGCCCTTGTAAGAGACAGAAAGTAAAACCCAATTGCAAAGTTGAAGAGTAGCACGTAAGAAGCATAAATGCTCTTTCTACATCTCTAAGTCCCATGACACTACTGCTATGACTGAAGTGAGGAAAGTGTTCTTGGAGTGGCCTCCTTCTGCTACGATAGGGGCAGATCATTCATCAAGTCATCCACTGTTGTCTGCAGGAGATTCAAGTACCGATCAGTTTTGAGAGTCGCTGGAATGAACACAGGTCCAACGACGGCTCCATGGAAGTATTGTAGCAAAAGTAGGCCACTTCTAGAATGCTTTCCTTACTTCAGTCATAGCAGCGGTCCCGTGGGACTTACAGAGACGAGGAAAGTGGACTTCTGCTTCTCACATGCTGCTCTTCAACACTACAATTGGGTTTTACTCTCTATCAAAGTACCCTCAAGGCAATGACCCTACACTCTGCTGCCACTAAAATGATGTACGACTGGCTAAGAACATAGGAGACAGAAGAACTCACTCTAATTTGCCTTTACTGTTAATGATCACTTGGGTTGGGATTTGGTCACATTATGCTTCTTGTTCTTAGAAGGGGTGAATCCAAGTGACATCATGTATGGCCATCTTAGAATAGCAGTTGCACAATGTACAGACTAAGTCTTAGACTAAGAAGTTGCCCAGGAGTTCTCTAGATGTAAGGAACTTTTTATTTTTTACGCTTCTTCACAAGAACATGAAAAATTTACCACAAATCACATCATATCACATAACGATTACTAATCTCAAAAGGGGCACTTACGGGTTGGATTGGCAGGCATACAGTCACTGGTCTTACAGCAGGTGGTCCCAGTCTTCATTTTACCATTGGGGAGGCTGATGCTTCCAGTTTTTGAGCACAAGCTGCTTGGTCCACATTGTCGGATATATGTTTTTGTTACTTCCATTCCACCTAGGAAGGAAAAAAAACTCATTGTAAGGGAGGTTCAACTGAGGGTGACAATGCAGAAAGAGACTGGAGTCTATTGGGAGGGTGTAAAGGAGGCTCAGGGTCAGGGTGTTAGGAAAGGAGAGAGGTTGGGGGAAAGGGTGGGGATGGATGAGAGAGTGTTGGAGGATGAGTTGGTGAATTCTAGATATCTGGAGAACATGAAGTGGTAACCTGAAGCTTAGGATGTGAAGCGATTGGAGAAGGAGATGGCAGGGTCGGGAGTTAATACTCATTTTGTCTTTGAGAAGCAGACAATGAAACTGACTGTTCATCCACAATGTCACAAGACATGGCGGAAAAGATTTATACAAGTTTAAAGGAGTTGTCTCACAATTGACTTTTATCACCTATCTATAGGTGATATGGGCTCTACATGACAGTATATATATGATTTATACAGCTGTATTATATGGGCTGTATATAGTAACATAGTTCGTAAGGCTGAATGAAGACAATGTCCATCTAGTCCAGCCTGTCTAGCTTCCTGTTTTGTTGATCCAGAGGAAGGCAAAAAACCCCAAGAGCAGAAGCCAATTAGCCCTTTTGGGAAAAAATTCCTTCCCGACTCCCTAATGGCAATCAGACTGTTCCCTGGATCCCTAATAGTTCCTACCTGCCTGTATACCCGGATTAACAAATAACCTTAGATTTATAACCTATAATATCCTTCCTCTCCAGAAAGACATCAAGTCCCCTTTTAAACTCTAAGGATTTTGCCATCACTACGTCCTCAGGCAGAGAGTTCCACAGTCTAACTGCTCTAACAGTAAAGAACCCCTTTCTATGTTGGTGATGAAACCTGTTTTCCTCTAAACGTAGCGGATGTCCTCTTGTTACTGTTGCTGTCCTGGGTATAAACAGATCCTGGGAGAGATCCTTGTATTGTCCCCTCATGTATTTATACATAGTTATTTCGTCGCCTCTTAACCTTCTTTTTTCTAGAGTAAATAGTCCCAATTTGGATAGCCTCTCTGGGTATTCCAGTCCCGTCATTCCATGTATTAGTTTAGTTGCCCTTCTTTGAACCCCCTCCAATATCGTAACATCTTTCCTGAGCACCGGTGACCAGAACTGTGCGCAGTATTCCATGTGAGGCCTGACAAGTGCCTTATATAATGGAAGGATAATGTTCTCGTCCTTCACCCCTATACCTCTTTTAATGCATCCCAAAACTTTATTTGCCTTTGCAGCAGCTGACTGGCATTGGTTACTCCAGTTTAGTCTACAATCCACTGGTACCCCCAGGTCTTTTTCCATATCACTTTTCCCTAGCAGTGCCCCATTAAGTGAATATTGGTAACATCCATTCTTGCTGCCCATGTGCATAACCTTACATTTATCAACATTGAACTTCATTTGCCATTTTTCTGCCCAAGCCCCCAGCTTATCTAGGTCAGTTTGTAGCCGCACATTGTCCTCCGTTGCATTAATTATATTGTATAATTTTGTGTCATCTGCAAATATTGATATTTTGCTGTGCAGCCCCTCTATCAGGTCGTTGATGAATATATTGAACAGAATGGGGCCCAATACTGAACCCTGTGGCACCCCACTAGTGACTGTGGTCCAATCAGAGTATGAACCATTTATTACCACCCTCTGCTTTCTATCATTGAGCCAATTTTTAACCCAATTACACACATTTTCACCCAATCCTAGCTGTCTCATTTTGTATATTAGCCTATTATGTGGCACGGTGTCAAACGCTTTAGAGAAGCCCAGATATACGATATCAATAGACTCTCCCAGGTCCAGCTTAGAGCTTACTTCATCATAGAAACTGATCAGATTTGTCTGACATGAGCGACCCTTCATGAATCCATGCTGGTGAGGAGTTATTCCCTTGTTCTCCTTGAGGTGCTCATCGATGGCGTCTCTCAGAATCCCCTCGAAAATTTTTCCCGTTACTGAGATGAGACTTACCAGGCTCACTTTTGGTCCCCTTTTTATAAATTGGAACCACGTTGGCAATGCGCCAATCCAATGGTACAACACTGGTCTTGATAGTGTCTAGAAACATTAGGTATAGCGGCCTAGCTATCTCATCACTTAGTTCCCTTAGTATCCTTGGGTGTATTCCATCTGGGCCTGGCGATTTATCGATTTTAATCTTCTTTAACCTGTTCCGCACTTCCTCCTGCGTTAGGTATGACATATTTTGCGAGGGGTTTATTTTATTCCCCTGTATCTCGTGTGGCATTTCCTTTTCATTTGTGAATACGCTTGAAAAGAAACTATTTAATAGATTTGCCTTCCCTCCATCATCTTCAATGATTCCTCCTGCATTATTTTTTAAAGGGCCAGTGCTCTCCCTGCAAATCCTTTTGCTGTTAATATAGTTGAAAAATAGTTTCGGGTTGTTTTTGCCTTCTTTGGTGATCAGTCTTTCCACCTCCTCCTTAGCAATTTTGATCGTATCTTTGCATATTTTGTTTTTTTCCCTGTATGATTTTAGCGCTTCTTCGCTGCCTTCTTGTTTTAGTAGTTTGAACGCTTTCTTTTTTTCGTTTATTGCCCCTCTTACCATCTTGTCGAGCCACATTGGTTTCCTTTTAGTTGAGATTCTTTTATTTTTAAAGGGAATGAACTGCTCACAGGAGGTGATTAGGATCCTTTTGAGCTTTTCCCATTTGTCCTCTGTACCGTTATTTTTGAGGAAGTTGTCCCAATTAATGTTACCGATAGTAGTTCTAAGCTCATCAAATTTTGCTTTACTAAAGTTTAGTTTGTTTGTTGCTCCCTGATAAGGCTTCCTATTGAATGACAGCTGGAAGTTGATTATATTGTGGTCACTGTTCCCCAAGTACCCCTCAACCTGTACCCCCTTTATTCGGTCCGGTTTGTTAGTTAGTACTAAGTCCAGAATAGCCCTCCCTCTAGTTGGCTCCCGCACAAGTTGGTTCAGGTAATTATCTTTAATTACTCTCAAGAACTTATCACCCTTGTGAGATTTGCAGGTCTCATTTTCCCATATTATATCTGGATAATTAAAGTCCCCCATTATAATTACTTCGTAGCGCTTTGACACCTCTTCTATCTGCCTTAATAGTAAGTTTTCAGTTTCTTCTGTTGCTTTTGGTGGTCTATAGAAGACCCCTATAAGGATTTTGTTATTTTTTTCTCCCTGTATTTCTACCCACAGAGATTCCACCTGTTCGTCTCCTACACCTATGACCTCCCGTAGTCTCGGATTTAAGTTTGATTTGACATACAGACATACCCCTCCCCCTTTCTGGTTCCTTCGGTCTCTTCTGAAGAGATTGTACCCCTGTAAATTTGCCGCCCAATCACACTTATCATCAAGCCATGTTTCCGTTATTCCAACTATATCATAACTCTCATCAGTCATTCTTGCTTCAAGCTCACCCACTTTACCAATCAGACTTCTTGCATTCGTGGTCATAAAATATATGGCATTATTGGCTTTGATCCATATGGTGGTATTATATAGTATGAACTGTATATGACAGCATTGTTTTAGATCCCCTTGTCAGTATTATGTGGGCTGTATATGGCATGTTTATTTTGGATCCATATGAATATACTATGTTGGCTGTATATAGCAGTATTGTCTCAGATCCATATGACAGTAATATATGGGCTGTATATGAAAGTATTGACTTACATCTATATGGAGGTATTATCTAAGCTGTATATGGCAGTATTGTCTCACATCCATATGGCGGTATTATGTGAGTAGTGTGTGGCTTTGATAAATCTGGGTTAAAATTATGAGAAAACTGGTCTAAAAGTTACCTATAGAGGAACTAAATTGCTTGTTGACCAATACCTCACTTTCGGTAATACAGCCCCTGGCTGCCTGAAGATACGTTAGACAATAATTAATATAGATGCAGAATAGAAAAATTGGTGGAGCAAAACCAGTGTGGTAGGAGCAGCCCACAAAAAGCAAGGGCCGCATTGATTTGAAGTGTACAAAAATAGTGTGGAAAATAGACACCTGTCTAGAAATGCTGTGATTCCAGAAGCCATTGGTCGTCTTGGATCGATGTTTACTTATCAGCACTGCAATGTCTGACATATTGGAGATTACAGGGACATTCTAGAAGACAGATGACAAATGTGGAGGAGCCATTTACAAAAGACCTGATTTGGAATGTTTCCTCAGAGCCTTTTTACACGGACTGATAAATTGTTTAGATTCCTGCATCCATCCCGCATGTAAAGGCACGCCCCGACTGAATGCCAAACGAGAATTTGCTAGTTTCTCCTTCATTGTTTAGTTTATGCATGCAGAAAAAACTGAACGACGGATCGGCCCGTGTGAATAGGCAGTCGTTCATTTATAAATTTACTGTGAATGGAGGCAGGCAGACTAGAACGATCTCCTGCCTGCTCCTTCTCCATTCAATCAGCGATGATCGTTCATGTGTAAAGGCACTGGACCCATTATCGCTAGAACAACCTGTTGGGCACCTATGCCCAACAGGTTAAAGTGTCCTTAGTCAAACAACTTGAGAAACTCTCTTGACTATAGTGGCAAATACTACTGCAGCATTTTCTATGCTTCTTTCCATAGCGGAAGCAACCAACAAGCTTGAGAAAGAGTTGGTGGTTTCGTGTTAAATGAGATTTGACTGATTTTAAATTGCTTGGGATTTTCTAATCTGTGTGCCTTTTCTGATTCTTTTTTCTTTTACTCCGACCTTTTTCTTTACTTATTATTGTCTAATTATATTGTGTGATCTGGCTGAACAGATGAGGGGGTCTCTTCCCGAAAAACACATATTTTAATGCTGATTGTCTAAATCACCAATAAAGGAAAAGTTGAACATAATCGTTTTAGTAATTTGATTGCCTCTGGAGAGCTGAGTGGAACCACCAGTTTTTTGTCTTACCAGACAGTAATTAAAGGAACGTACCATCAAGTTATTACCATATGTAGGGAGTTGCTATTTTCCAGGCAGACTGAGACCAATTAGCTGAGACAGCTGTATTAGTGTGGTTGGAAGAGTTAAAACCTCCAGCCACACTGCTGTTGAGAGCAGAAAAAGAGATAGAGATCACTTAGAAAGAGATGAGAGTGCTGCAAACCTGAGCTCCGCTGCGGACCAAGCTGTGGCAATACCATCAGTCTGACAGTGGAGGATGCCCCCTACACTGACACCCTTGTTGGATACGATGTTTGCACATTGCTATGTCATGTTGCGGCGTTAGACCACTGTGATAGATAGATCTAAAAAGCATATATGACATTAGTAGCCAGACGGCTAGGATTTCTTTTCTGTAATTGATGTGTGTACTGTGACAAAAGCAACAGTGCAAAAATTGTTACTAGAGATGAGCGAGCACCAAAATGCTTGGGTGCTCGGTACTCAAGTCGAACTTTTCGTAATGCTCGAGAGGTCGTTTTGAGTAACAAACCCCATTGAAGTCAATGGGAGACTCGAGCATTTTTCAAGCTGACCGATGCTCCGCATAGGGGAGGTTGTATGAAACACGGAAAACATCAGAAAGTCATGGAAACACTGCAGAAACGGATATGGAACGGCAGGGGCAGCATGCATGAGTGCATCTGAGGCTCCTCGGTCCCACTATTAAGCCAAATTGGGGGGAAAGAGCCTGGGGGTCACCCCCTAACAATTTACTTGGGACAGACCATAAGCAGCAAGGCACAAATGCTGGCACATCTTAGCTAAGCACCACGCTAGCTGCAACCAAGGCCAATCACCACCTGCGGGTGACACCGCTGCCTGTTCTCCTGTTTTACATTCTGGCATTGCTGTGCAATCGCCCGCACGAGCCTGCGTCCACAGCGCACACAAAATTTGCCCTGCACAGCGTTTAGCTGCCCTCATGCCACATGGTGACTTGATAGACACACCACCCTCATGTCTGTTTATAAGTATAGGCAAACCACTCAAACCTTTCTGTAGCAAGTGTATAGGTGGACCCCTGAAACATTTCTGTAGCAAGATTATAGGCGAACTCCTGAAACATTTCTGTTGCAAGAGTATAGGCGGACCCCTGAAACATTTCTGTCGCAATAGTATAGGCGAACCCCTGAAATATTTCTGTAGCAAGTGTATAGGTGGACCCCTGAAACATTTCTGTAGCAATAGTATAGGTGAACCCCTGAAACATTTCTGTAGCAAGTGTATAGGCGGACCCCTGAAACATTTCTGTAGCAAGTGTATAGGCAGACCCCTGAAACATTTCTGCAGCAAGTGTATAGGCGAACACCTGAAACATTGGTATAGCATGAGTATAGGTGAACACCTGAAACACTGGTGCACCAAGAGTATTGGTGAACGTGTGAAAAAATTTGTTTACCAAGAGTGTAGGCGAAGGCCGGAAAAATTGGTTTACTCCGAGGGCTGGTGAAGCCCATAAACATTTTTTAAAGATAGAGGTCGTTGTTGCTTAATTTGTAACAGAGCCTGGAGGCAGCCCTCCAAAAAAATTTGGTTCTAACAGATTTTTGGCCTGCAGAAAAATTGGTAGTTCAGTGCGATGACATGCTGTTTTAGGAGGAGGAGTAAGATCCGAGAAGGATAGACCAAGCTACTTTTCCCCTTTTTAGGGGTTAGAGAGAGGATGCATATTTCTCCTGTTGCAGATAAAAGAATCTTTATGATCCGCTGTTTTCTACTGGTGGACAAGAGAAGTCTGGGGGAATCCAGCATTTGTTCATCTTTATGAGTGTAAGCATGTCGGAGCTGTCAGTTGACTGGCGGGTATGCTTATCCATGATGATCCCCCCAGCAGCACTAAGCACCCTCTCTGATAAGATGCTAGCAGCAGGGCAGGCCAGCACCTCCAGGACGCACTGCGTGAGTTCGTGCCACGTGTCCAGCTTTGACAACCAATAGTTGTATGGAGCAGAGGGATCACAGAGGATGGTGGTACGATCGGCTATGTACTCCCTCACCATCTTTTTACAGTGCTCCCTCCGACTCAGCCTTGACTGGGGAGTGGTGACACAGTCTGGCTGGGGATCCATAAAACTGACAAAGGCCTTGGAGAGTGTTCCCCTGCCTGCACTGGAAATGCTGCCTGATCCGCGCCTTCACTGCTAGGTGGCCCTCAGAACTACGTCTTCTACCACTAGTGCTGTCAGATGTGAACTTTACCATCAGTTTTTCCACCAGGGCCCTGTGGTATTGCATCACTCTCTTACCCCTTTCCTCATCGGGAATGAGAGTGGAAAGGTTCTCCTTATACTGTGGGTCAAGAAGGGTGTACACCCAGTAATCCATGTTGGCCAGAAAGCATCTAATGCGAGGATCATGGGAAAGGCAGCCTAACTTGAAGTCAGCCATGTGTGCCAGAGTCCCAGTACGCAACACATCGCTGTTCTCACTAGGAGGATGACTTTCACGATCCTCCTCCTCCTTCTCTTTAGCCCATACACACTGAACAGATGAGCGGGAAGCAGCATGGGTACCCTCTGCAGTGTGGCCAGTAGTCTCTTCACCTTGCTCCCCCTCCTCCTCCTCTTCCAAAACGCGCTGAGATACAGACATAAGGGTGGTCAGGCAATCAAGCAACATACTGTCATCCCCTGTCTCCTGTTCTAACCACAAAGCGTCAGCCTTTATGCTTAGCAGCGAACTTCTCAGCAGGCAAAGCAGCGGGATGGTAAGGATAATAATGGCCGCATCGCCGTTCACCATTTGGGTAGACTCCTTAAAGCTTCCGAGGACCTGACAGATATCTACCATCCATGCTCACTCCTCCGTGAAGAACTGCGGAGGCTGACTACCACTCCGCTGGCCATGTTACAGCTGGTATTCTACAATTGCTCTACGCAGCTCGTAAAACATGGCAAACATGTGCAGTGTAGAAATTCAGCGCGTAGACACGTCGCACAGCAGTCGGTGCTCTGGCAGCTGAAACTGATGTTGCAGTGTCCTGAGGGTGGCAGCATCCCCAGTGGACTTGCGGAAATGTGAGCACACGCGGCGTACCTTGCCGAGCAGTCCAGACAAGTGGGGGTAGTTTTTCAGAAACCGCTAAACCACCAAATTGAAGACGCGGGCTAGGTATGGCACATGTGGGAGGCTGCCAAGCTGCAGAGCTGCCACCAGGTTACGGCCGTTGTCACACACGACTATGCCCAGGTGGAGGCTCAGCAGCGAAAGCCAGAGGTTGGTCTGCTTCGTCAAACCCTGTAACAGTTGTCGGGAGGTGTGCCTCTTGTTTCCTAAGCTGATTAGTTTCAGCATGGCCTGCTGACGCTTTCCTACCGCTGTGCTGCTGCGCCGCGCTCTACCGACTGCTGGAGACGTGCTCAAACTTCTTAATTGAGAGGTGGAGGTGGCAGAGGAGGCGGGGGGGGGGGGGGTTGGAGGAGGTGGCATAATACGCTTGGGAAACTTTCACTGAGGTAGGACCCGCTATCCTCGGTGTGGGTAGCACGTGAGCAGTCCCAGGGTCTGACTCGGTCCCAGCCTCCACCAAGTTCACCCAATGTGCCGTCAGGGAGATGTAGTGTCCCTGCCCGTCAGCACTTGTCCACGTGTCTGTCGTTAAGTGGACCTTTCTAGTTACCGTGTTGGTGAGGGCATGGTTTATGTTGCGGGAGACGTGCTGGTGTAGGGCGGGTATGGCGCACCGGGAAAAATAGTGGCGCTTGGGGACCGAGTACTGAGGGACCGCTGCCGCCATCATGTTTTTGAAAGCTTCACTTTCGACTTGACTGTATGGCAGCATCTCCAGGCTGAGTAATTTGGCAATGTGCACATTTAAAGATTGTTGGTGAGTGGCGGCGTATTTGCGCTTGCGTAAAAGCTCCAACGCTTTTGTTAGGAACAGCTGAACGCTGTGGTGGAAGACATTGCTGGAGGCAGTGGAAGCTGGGAGGCACTCGTGCCTGCATCCTGGGAGGTGGATTGGATCTGTGTGGCAGGTTGCGGCACAGGGGAAGAGGCAGTGGTGTGACCCGGAGGCAGTGAATGGCCTTCGTTCCACATCGTGGGGTGCTTGGCCATCATTTGCCTGCACATGCTGGTGGTGGTGAGGCTGGTAGTGGTGACTCACCGGCTGTTCTTGGCGTGGCACAGATTGCACACCACTGTTCGTTGGCCGTCAGCACTCTTACTAAAAAACATCCACACCTTTGAACACCTAGTCCTCTGCACGAAGGCTTGCCGCGATTGGGTGCTGTGGGAAACAGTTGGGGGATTATTTGCTCTGGCCCTGCCTTTTCCCCTGGCCACTCCACTGCCTCTTCCAACCTGTCCTGCTGCTGCACTTTCCTCCCCCTCTGCAGCCCTGTCTTTAGTAGGCTTAGCAAGCCAGGTGGGGTCAGTCACCTCATCATCCAGCAGCTCTTCCTCTGAATCCTCTGTCCGCTCCTCCCTCGGACTTCCTGCCCTTACAACGACCTCACTGAGAGACAAATGTGTCTAATCATACTCATCCACAGAAAGCTCTAGAGACAGTTGCCGGAAGTCCCCAAGCTCATCACCAGGAGTCTGGGAAATTTCCAAATGTTGGGCATTGGTCATGACAAACTCCTCAGGTGGGTTAGGAACCGTTTTTTCCCACTCAGGGCAGGTACCCGAGAAACAGTTCCTGGGAGTCTGCCTGCTCAGAATCTGTCATTTTTATGTAGTGACTAGGCTATGAGGAAGGAGGAGAAGCCAGAGGATTCAGAGGTGCAGTCCCTACCTCGGTAGAAGTGGGCTGTGTGGAAGACTGGGGGTTCGATACATTGCTGGACGCGTTATCTGCGATCTACGACAGGACCTGCTTGCACTGCTGTGCGTGTAATAAAGGTCTTCCACGCGGACCCGCAAAATGTGAGAAGAAGCTGGGGAGCAAAGAGACATAGTGCTCTCCTAATTCCTCAGCAGCCGGCTCTGATTCACCCCGCCCAGGACCTCGGCCTCTGCACACACCCTCACTTGGACACCCACGTCCACATCCTCGACCCTTGCCCGATCTCTTCATCATGTCAGATAAAGGATAGAGCAGGGCCCAAATAAATTAACCCACTCTATAGCGCTGAGAACTGGGGCTAATTCACCACACACAGAGACTGGTAGATACCAGAGGCTGTGACAGAAAAAAATTAAACTGCTGTCTTGCGCTGATACCTATGGGTAGTTTACCGCTCACAGAGACTTGTAGATAAGGGAGGCTGTATGGAGTGGCAGAAAAAAGAAACCCAGTGGATAGTGCTGATAACTGTGGCTACTTCACCGAACACAAACAATGCTAGATGTGAGCAGCACAGGGGCAGAAAAAAATTACCTGACTGTTTAGCGTGGAGAATTTAGGCTACTTCACCACACGCCGCGATTGGCAGATGTGATATACTCAGCAGAGCCCCACGAAACAAAAAAAACAACTGCTTAGCATGGAGAATATAGGCTAGTTCATTACACACAGCTATTGGCGGATTAAATATACTCAGCAGAGCCCCAGGAAACAAAGAAAAAACAACTGTTTAGTGTGGAGAATATAGGCTTGTTCACCACACGCAGCGATTGGCGGATGTAGTATACTCTGCACTGGCCCAGCCAACAATTAACCAACTGTTTAGCGTGGAGAATTTAGGCTAGTTCACCACATGCAACGATTGTCGGATGTGAGATACTCTGCAGAGCCCCAAGAAAAACTAAACCCACTACTTAGGGTGAAGAATTTAGGCTAGTTCACCACACGCAGCGATTGGCGGATGTAATATACTCTGCACTGGCCCAGCCAACAATTAAACGACTGTTTAGCAATGAAAACTATGGCTAATTCACCGCACACAGAGAATGGTAGATGTGAAATGCTCGTCACAGGCCTAGATGCTTGAAAAAAAAAATGGTTCACTACTGCTCCCAGCCAGCCAGGCAACAAAGTATTGCACACAATAAGGAGTAGCCCAAGGAAGGACTGTTGGGTTCTTGAAGACAGGATCCTCCCTACTCTAATACTTTCCTCACTACTGTGGGGGGGGGGGGGGGGGGGGCTGGCACGTCACAGGAGAAAGTGGTAATGCCTTCCCTGCATGTTTAGTGGCTAAAAAATGGCGCTAAACATGCGGGAAAGGAAATGGAATTGACTCGAGTACGGCGTGGTGCTCAACTCGAGTAACCAGCATCTCGAGTATCCTAATGCTCGAACGAGCATCAAACTTGGACGAGTGTGCTCGCTCATCTTTAATTGTTACCTTTGTTAATTATTATACTACCTTCTACTATCGAAATAAATGGTAGTTTTACCTAAATTTTACTACCAATTCTGACTTTGACTTGGGTAACTGAGGTGCGACCACCCATGTAAGCGGAGGAAAGATGGTATCCTGATAAGTTCAATACCTCCAACTTGCCTCCCCATTTGTATTCCTATAAAGTTATTGTTCGACCTTATTTGGTATTTCTGTGAATTTACTGGCATATAATCTGAACTGTGGTTTTTGGTATATCTGTTATTTGTAATTCATAGTTAATTCTCCTTATATGTGAAGGCTCTATTCTGGGTGGAGACACTGGTAAAACTCATTTTCATGCCCACTCTTTCATTCAGCGAAGATTCTAGTTCTCTCTGATACTAGGTTAGCGTCAAGGTCTGTCGTGGGAGCAACACTGTTTATATTCCCCCAAACAGGGTTACATATGCAATCCACGATAAACCGTTAACAGCGCTGCTAACGACGCTTCCTTATCGCTATCTGGTTTTGTAATATGTGCCTTTACAAATCTTATTTTGAAGATTTCCCGCGCTGTATTCTAATGAGCTGAAAAGAGTCAGAGTTTGCAGAAAAAAGTCCGATTTTTCCTTCGGTGCCGCGCCCGACTCGCCCATATTCTTGATTGGCATAAATACGGATTTCTCTTTGCTTTAATCCTGCACAGGCACCATAGCAAATCCAACCCACGCTTGCACACCTGAGCTCTCATTTACTAGCTGTAACCTCAGCGGCATACTACGAATGCACCTTCAGGATCATTAATACTACTGTGTCTAAGGTTAGATGATTGTGGCGGTAACGATCCTCAAGGCGCATGCGCAGTATGCAGCTGAAGTCTCAGCAAAAAGGGAGAGCTGAGCTGCGCAGCAGGGTTTGCTATAGCGCCTGCGTGGGATTACAGTGAAGAAGAGAAATCAGTATGCGTTCCAATCACAGACAGGGGTGTACCGGGCGCCGTTCCGAAGGAAAAATTTTACTCTTTTTTTCAACTCATTTTCACCCCTAAAGACACAGGACATAAGTTTACATCCTCACAGGGTGGCTCTTAATGCAACAGGACATAAACTTACATACTGTGGATGGTGCAGCCTCAGAGGTGAGCCTGCGACATCCCACAGCGGGAACCACTGACAATCGGCCTTCCACTGCAACAGCGTGGATTGTGAGCACACTGATCCCCATTGTTAACCGCTTACAAAAAAACGATCAGTTTAGATCACGGCAAGTAAAGAGTTCACAGAGGGAGCATGCTCCACCTGTAATGTCACTAGCCTTCCACTATGAGATTGTGCAGGGCTGATGAGTAGCCTGGCAACTGTACACCAGACACTGGTGTCAGGGCCTGCAATCACTATTGTAAGCGATAAAACATTATCATAGCGATCAGAGTCTTTCTGGTTCAAGTCCCCTACAGGGACATAATAAATGTGAAAAAAAAATTTCAAAACACCTTTTTTTGTGCACTTTCCTCTCTTTGTATGAAAATAATAAAACCTTTATAAAAACCCACATATTTGGCATCATCGTATTAATAACGACTTGTACAACAAATTGAGCACAGCATATATTCTGCATGATAAAAACTAAAAAGAAAAAAACTAAAAAACAGAGACAAAGTGCTTATTTTGTTCCCTTGGCTCCTGAAAAATGTAATAAAAGTGATAAAATATGTTCCCCCCCAAAAATAATCATTTCCAAAAAAAGGGTATTTATTGTGAAAAAAACTAGAAATTAATAATAATAAAAATAATAATCTTGGTATCGTTGAAAAAATTGTATCATGTCATTTATGCTGCATGATTAACACTGTAGAAAAAAAACAGGCAAAATTGATGTGATGAAAAAAATGAATAAAAGTTTTACAATACATTATATGTACCCGAAAATGGTACCAATAAAAACTACAGTTCGCCACGCGAAAAACAAGCCTTACGTGGCCGTGTCAGAGGAAGAATGAAAAAGTTATGGCTTTTGGAAAGTGGAGATGAAAATTCCCCAAAAATTGTCACGTCCTTATGGCCAAAATACACTGGGTCCTTAAGGGGTTAATACAGTGGGGTGAAGGGGTGG
The DNA here is from genome assembly GCF_035609145.1 of Eleutherodactylus coqui. Lineage (NCBI taxonomy): Eukaryota > Metazoa > Chordata > Amphibia > Anura > Eleutherodactylidae > Eleutherodactylus > Eleutherodactylus coqui. The sequence goes on from NC_089842.1 coordinate 30,796,710, forward strand.
GGGCTTCAAAAACGGATTGTAAAGGCACTGAGGCCATAAAACTAATTAGCCATAAGGAAATCTTATTAGCAGCCCTCTTTAGTGGATCACATTGTTAAACTTGATGAAAGGTTTTCTTGAAGGAAGTTGCTGGGAGAAAGGAAAGCGCTGAAGATCTCAGGAGTGTCTTGTGTTTCTGCAGGATAATCAGCGCAATTCACAAATCCCCGAAGCCTTTATCCCCAGAGGGGAGACAGAGCAAGGAGAGAGGCCAGAAGGAGAGGGGTGAAGATGTAAGGGAGGGGAGCAGGAGGAGGAAGGGTGATGAGCTCCAGCATGTGAGTGATGGGCACCTTCCCTCTAAGGTTGTCCGACTTACCAATGGAGGTGATGATATAGGACAGAAGACAAGAGTCGTACTCGGGGGGGCAGGCCTTCGTTGCTGCATTGCATATAGCGCCGTTCATCGATGTGCATTCAATACAGGACAGCGAATAACCTGCAGGACATCAATATGAATATATTACTTGTATATCTTAAGACTCCTATCTTAACAATATATTATAAGACATCTCGCCAAGTAGGGGCGGCTTCAGATGAGCGTATGAACAGATACATTCGCCTCAGCACAACATATTTGAACAGTCTACTAGGTTGATTTGGGAATCGGCGCATAGTATTGTACTTTTTTGCACATGCAGGGTCTTTTCATATACTCGTGCGACAACCCCTGCCCTTATTTAAAACTTTTGTGCGAATGGAACACTTGGGCACGCAATATGCAGAGAATAGAACCCAATGGGTTTGTTCACATGTACGTGTTTTGCGCACGCATTTTGGTCACACACACAAAAAATAGAGCATGCTCTATTTTTCTACGTATTTGCGCACCAAAGGTACTCGTAGAAGTCCATAAGGGTGTGCGAAGAGATGCAGGAAACACTGCTGGGAAAAAACTCATATGGAACTCATTAGACTAATTAGTCATTTAAAGTGATGCATCTTTGATTGCTCATTGCAAATGTACATGCCTTGCAGGCGCAAAAAGTAGAGTAAAATACGCCGATGTGCACGCAAAAAAAGCATCATTCATTCCGCAAATATATATATACGCTCATGAGAAGGAGACTTATTGTGAGCCGTATAGAACAAACAGTGCATTATTGGTTTATATCATAGCTGCACATGGTAATGTGTCCATCATAAAACAAGCCGTGCATTATGGGAAATGTTACAACCATATATCAGGTTCAGGAAGACATAGAGTTCTGCTTCTTTGTTAAACTATGACAACCGGTCGCCCCCTGCTGGCCAGAAATTGAAATTTAGCATGTCTCTTACACTTTTCAGCCTCGTAGTAAAAAGTAATTCCAACAGTAAAATCAATCAGAAACAGATAAATTTGCCTTTCTCGTGGCGCCGAATAGTACCGGCGGTCAAGAGACTAGAAGGTTTACAGGTTGAGATGCTATGATGGCGCAGTACTAAGCCGGTGGATACAACATCCTTGCAAAACCTGATTGCCGCAGGGCATTGCGGACGCCGTTTCAGCTCACCTCACAGATCTGATCTGTGAGGGGAAATTTTAACTTTTATGGAATTTTAACTTTATTGAACTTTGTTTCATTTTTATGCGATCGCCGTTAGCCGTTGAATATCAGTGATCGTGTGACTGGGGGTCTCTCCCGGCAACCCCCGATGACAGCTCCAGGCTCTCGGCTACCTTCGACAGCCAATAGCAGGGAGCTGTCACACATATAGACCCCGGGGCTTTAGTCTATATTGCTGGCCTGTTTTTACAGCCCTGTAGATTAAAGCCCAGACACCAAGGATGCGAAAACACGTATGGGTGGTCATTAAGGGGTTAAAGACAGTTCTTTTGTACAGCACAATGAAGACTTGCACCCCAAAATGAATGCCCCTGTGTTCAGAAACATACCTATTGTAGCTCCAATCTACTTACTAGACACATGACTAGGCCTGTAATGGAGGGAACACCCTTTGGATTTCAGGGCACAGCTGAATAAATTCCAGGCCCCATTGGTCGCTTACAGCAAGATCACGTTGGGTAACATCATGGAGGCCTTAGGTGAGTACTTGAGTACTTTCATCTCCCCTCATGGTTCAGTAATGAAACTTATTTTTTAACCTTCACATTATCACTGTTATTCATTAAATAATGGCGATCACGTGACCGGGGACCCCGGTGACAGCTCCAAGCTGTCGGCTACCTCCAGTAGTCAATATCAGGCAGCTGTCAGAGTCCCTGATCTCGCAGCTTTATTCTACAAGGCTTTCACGCCCTGTAGACTGAAGCCCAGACACCCAGGACACTAATGGTGGTCACTAAGGGGTTAAAGAAAAATGTAAATTTAAAAACTCACATTTGGTGTCATCTCATCCATATCAATCTGAACACAGTTTATACTGCATCGCCGCCAGAGAATCACAGCATATCGCATTGCTGGTCCGTGCGATATCACTGCGTCTTCTCACGGCAATGCCTTGATTTTGTAGCACCACATGCGAGGATTTTCGGGAAGGGGGGCTTGAAATATAAGCCCTACCCTGAAAATAAGCCCTAACTGCAACAAAAAAGGTATACATCACCTTGAAGCACTGTCCAGGGCTCCGCTGCAGCTTCTTCCTGGTCCCGGCACTAGTCTTCTTCATCTCTTCTGGCCGGGGATTGAAAAATCCATGCCTCCTGGAAGCGCTGGCTGTGATTGGCTGACGCTTAGCCAATCAGAGCCAGTGCTAGATGAATGGCTGTTATTGATTCATCGAGCACCGGTAATTCACCAGCCTGGCCAGTATTTTTCCCTGTTCCATAACCTGCATGTATACATGTAGACCTTGGTGCAGATTTTTCTACGTCTTTAGGTGCGAATTGCAGAAATATTTAACTTGTATGAAAGCACCCTGTGACATCACTATGTGCATTATCCGTGCGCTGTGACATCATTGTGTGCATTATCCGTGCGGTGTGACATCACTGTGTGCATTATCCTTGTCCTGTGACATCACTTTATATTATGTTGTGCTTTGGCTAACTACGATGACATCTCTGTGTGCATTATCTTTGCACTGTGTCATCTCTGGGCATCTCATACCTGAGCTGTTACTTCATGGAGTTCTCCTGTATTGTGACATCAGTGTTGTCCTGACCTAAAGTTTAGCAAGTTAGTACTTAGTAGCAGGGTTACTGCCCTACTGAAGGTTCAGGGGTGGAGAAGGGCAACAAGGGGGGGGGGGGGGGTTGGCACTATTACCACTGGAGCTACTGAGGGGGCACTATCACCAGCAGCCACTGGAATAATAAAGGAGAAAAAAATGCAGCGATAAGCCATGTGCCAAGACACACCCCAAAGACACGCCCCTTTTTTTACCATGGCCGGTATTTTTTCGGGACAAAGGTGGCAACCCTACGCCTGACAATGACATGAGACAAACACATCACAGAGACAAACACCACTTTCACACTTAACTCTGGGCACTGCAAAAGCTTTCCATTAGGCCCAGCTTAATGTGAAGTAGTGGAAGGCACACTATCATTGGATCAACCAGTGATTCATGTAGCGCATTGTATCTGCCAGCAGTGCGCTCAACTCTGGACGGCCGCTGCGTCACTTTGTAATGATCGCTCTCAATCAGGATAAAAATGTTTTACTTGTTCTTATTTGAAAATCCAGCAACATTGGTCATGCAGAAATGGCCGTCCTAGTGATGATCTTCAGGTTCGCGCCAAATGATAGGCCCCACAAACGGCATTGCCTTCCTCTTGCCATTGAGCCACTGTGTGCGGCCAGTGCAGCAGATGTGAGGTGCCCAACTTTTGTCTTGAGCTCCAACTTTACACCCAAAATAATACTTGTAAGCAATCTTCACCCTCTATGTCAGGTTTTTGCGCTGAACACATGTGGCGTATTTACCACAAATGTAGCAACCATTGTCTGGATGGTTAACAGTGCCGCCTGCTCATCTGTAGGCTAAAACAGACATACTACGAGGGGGTGCTGATAAGTCTTTGGCTTTACCCAGAAAGAAACGAGATAGGAAGATGAAACTTTACATTTATTCCACATACTCTCCACTGATGTCAACACACTTCTTACATCGGTATTCCAAGTTCTGTAAGCCTTGCAAAAAGAAGGTTGTGGCTCAAACCAGTCATCCGTAGCAGCCATGGCATCAGGAATGGTGTGAAATTTGGTACCCTTGAGGTGTTTCTTCAGGTTTGGAAACAGATGATAATCGGAGGGAGCTAGATCTGGTGAATAAGGTGGGTGGTCAACCAGCTGGAAGCCTAGCTCCACCAGTTTTGCCGTGGTCGCTTGTCCTTCGGACAGCTTGCCGCGCCTTTTGGCCTTCAGAGCTGCCTTGAATTAGTCAGAAGTTCAATGTAATACCTTGCATTGATGGTGGAACCATTGTGAAGGTAGTCCACTAGCAGCACGCCCTCCTTATCCCAGAACACAGACGCCATCATCTTAGTGGCTGAACTTCTTTGGGGGAGGAGAGCCACTGTGCCCCCAGTCTTTTGACTGCTCCTTGGTTTCAAGGTCATACAAATAAATCCAGGTCTCATCCATAGTGACCAGTCGATCCAGGAAGTTCTTATCAGTCCGGAAACGCTGACAAATGGACCAGGAAGTTTTCACTCGATGCTTTTCTGATCTGTTGTCAAACATTTGGGGACCCACTTTGCAGATCGCTTCTTCATGAATAATGACACAAACACGTTCACCAGAAATCCCCATGATGTCTGCTATTCCTGCAGCTGACATTCGCCGATTCTCCAGTATGAGGTTGTGCACAGCATCAACGATCTCCGGAGCAACAACCTCTCTCGGTCGTCCAGGACGTCTCTCATCATTGGTGCTGAAGTGGCCCGTTGTAAATTTGGCAACCCAGTTCCTAACTGTAGAATATGAAGGGCATTGATCCCCCAATGTCTGTGACATATCTCCATGAATATCCTTCGCAGACTTTCCTTGCAAAAACAAGAATTCTATCCCTCCTCTGCTCTCCTTTGCTGTGAATATCGCCTTAGACTCCACCATTTAGTTTTCCCGCGTGCCGAGATCACTGTTGCCATAAGCTGCAAACTCAACATTTTAAAGACATATATTAGACACATAAGACTTTCATGTGATGTAACATTCGTTACCATAGAAACAAAGAAAAAAAATAACACAAGGCCAAAGACTTATCAGCCCCACTTCGTAGATATATAGGAAAACAATATTGTTAACTAGAAGCTTGAGCTTGGCCCGTCTCGGATTATATAAGCCTAGCAACTGCTGACATCATCTTCCCGATGTGCTCAGATGTGCCGCATGCTGCAGGAACCCGCTGCTGCCAGAATGAGGCGCTGGAAGGCATGGTGCAGCAATTATAATGTTGCCATGCATCGGTATATGGGCTAACCTACCGAGCTTTCGCCAAACTGTAGTTGGCCGATAACTCAAGTTCTACAAATCCTAGGCAAAGCAGATTCGGATTCAGCGAACTTGATTTCATGTAAATAACATGTTTTTCCCGCACTGGCAAATCTCTGTTTATCCCTGTAATCGTCCAAACACGCGCCAACGACCAAATGATGAACAAGCATCTTTCACTTGGCGCTCATCGGTCATTTTATGTAGCCGTTGGCTCTTTTAAACCATTTCTTCTTCGAACGAGCCACCGCTGTATCTGCCTGTATAAACGGGGCGCACAAGAGCGAACGGCTAACTATGACGTCATTCGCTTGTTCAAACCATAGATTGGCTCATGTGAAAGAACTTTTACTTTACAAAGATGACTTCTATTTAGTGATTCTGAGGCACATTGTGGCTTTTACTCCAGTTACATCTGGAGCTGCACCCAACATTCTTCTGGCAGTCTCTTGAAATTTATCAGCTCTCTGCTGACAGACACATTCTAACAGCTGGACGCCTGACATGCCGCGCTCCGGTCAAGGGCTTGGTGGGAGATATATTTTTCTATTGTATGGTGTCCTATAGCAGTGTTCCCCAACTCCAGTCCTCAGGGACCACCAACAGGTCATGTTTTCAGGATTTCCTCAGTATTGCACAGGTGATGTAATTATGTTCGGTGCCTCAGACATTGCCACATGTGTTCTTACCATGGGATATTGTGAAAACGTGACCTGTTGGTGGTCCCTGAGGACTGGAGTTGGGGACCCCTGTCCTATAGTATAAACACTATAGCTTGCATATATGATGATGCAGTGTAGGCCGTGGACCAGCAGGGGACTCCAGGGAGGTGTGATGTCCTGCAACCTGAGAGCTAACTGCAGACTTGTGAATGCTCTGCATACTTTGGATGTAAATGCAGCGCAAGACATTAACCCCTTAATGACATGGTCTATTTTGGCGTTGAGGACCAAGCGATTTTTGGTATTTTTCTATCTCCATTTTTCAAAAGCCATCACTTTTTTATTTTTCCGTTGACGCAGCCATATAAGGGCTTGTTTTTTGCACGGCGAGCTGTAGTTTTTATCGGTGCCACTTTTGGGTACATAGACTATATCGTAAAACTTTTATTATTTTTTTATGATAACAGGGAGAGAAAACGCATCAATTCTGCCATAGATTTTTTTTTTTACAGCATTAATCATGCAGCACACATGACACACAAAATTTTTTCTATGGGTTGGTAGGGTAACAATGATACCAAAATTCTTATATTTTTTTAGGTTTTTAGACTTTTTTGCAATAAAAACCCTTTTTTTTTAATCTTTGTTTTTCTCTATAGCTGCATTCAAAGTTCTGTAACTTCTTTATTTTTCTATGTACGGAGCTCTATGAGGGCTTATGTTTTGCGAGACGAGCTGTAGTTTTTATTGGTACCATTTTGGGGAATGTATGGCTTTTTTTATCACTTTTATTGTATTTTTTGGGAGGCAAAATGCTAAAAATTAGCATTTTGCCTGTTTTTTAGCGATTTTTTTAACCCTTTTTGCCATACAAAATAAAAAGTGTATTCAACTTTTTGTACACGTCGTTACGGACGCGTCAATACCAAATACCTTTTTTTATCCTAATATTAGAAAAAGCACAAAAAAGGGTTTTTTTACATTTTTCTTTTACATTTTTCTTTTTTTACATTTTTCTTTTCTTTTTTTTACACTATTTGAGTTCCTCTGAGGGACTTACATCACTGCACTTATGATTGCTGTGATAAGGCATGGCAGAGCTACTGCCCTGCCATGCCTTATCACTTATATAGTGATCATAGGCATTGGCACTACAGGACGCCAGTGTCTGGCGTCCTGTTGCCATGGCGACAGGCCGGGCTCTCGCGATGACATCGCGAGAGCCGGACGAAGACACAGAGGGAGCGCTGGCTCCCGCTGCGGGATAGCACGAGGTCAGTCATGATCTTGTGCTATCCCGATGACGTAAGAGTACGTCATTTTGCGCGAAGTACCTGCCTGCCATGTCGTACCCTTACGTCATAGGGCGGGAAGGGGTTAAAGGGGTTGTCACACCTCTAGCTGTTTTGGAGCAGGGAGCAGAGAGCTCCGTTAATTGTGCAGTGGCCTGGACTGATACTGCAGGTTCAGTCCTATTGAATTGAATGCGACTTAGCTTGCAGTACCAACCCGGGCCATTACACCATGTACAGAGATGTCTGCTTCCTACAACAAAACAGTTAGAAGTGGCCAACCCCTTTTTTAATGCATTTCAGTGTCAGTATGGCAGTGTTTCCCAATTACAGTCCTCAGGGCACCAACAAGTCATGTTTTCAGGAAATCCTCAGTATTGCACACATGACGTAATTGTTGTCAGTGCCTAAGATATTGTAACCTTTGTGTGCTTATTATAGGATATCCTGAAAACATGACCTGCTGAGGGCTGGAATTGGGAAACACTGCATTGTAGAAAGTAAAGCACTTTCAAAATTGGTAGTTAGGGTAGTTGGTTGAAAGTTGATAAAGATAGGGTTAGTTGGTAGAAGTTAGGGTTAGGGCTTATTCACAGGAGTGTATATTGGCAACCGTTTTCATGGCCAGCCAATATACGCTACCATCTGAGCTGTCTTTCCCCTTCCCTCCCCCTCACCATCTCTATGCCTCTCTCCTCCCCTCCGGTTGTTTGCAATGGGAGGGGGCAGGATGGGGCGGAGGTATGCTCCCCCTCCCCTTGTCCGCAACCAGCAATGGGAGGGGGAGGAGATTAGCTCTGCCCCCTCCAATTGTAAACTGGTGGAGGGGAGAGGCAGAGAGCTAGTGAGGGGGAGGGAAGGGGGAAGACAGCTCAAATGGAAGCGTATATCGGCCGGCCATGAAAACGACGGCCAATATACGCTTGTGTAAATAAGCCCTTAGTTGGTAGAAATCACAGTTAAAGGGGTTGTCCCGTGAAAGCAAGTGGGGTTATATACTTCTGTATGGCCATATTAATGCACTTTGTAATATACATCGTGCATTAAATATGAGCCATACAGAAGTTATATACTCACCTTCCCTGCGCTGGCGTCCCCGTCGCCATGGTCCCATCTAATTTCTGCGTCCAATCTCCCGATTAGACGCGCTTGCGCAGAAGGGTCTTCTCCCATCTGCTCTGTCCCGGCACGAGCGGCGTTCTGGCTCCGCCGCCTTATACGCGTCATCGCGTAGCTCTGCCCCCTCACGTGTGCCGATTCCAGCCAATCAGGAGGCTGGAATCGGCACACGTGAGGGGGCGGAGCTAAGCGATGACGCGTACAAGGGGGCGGAGCCAGAACATCGCTCGTGCCGGGACAGAGCAGATGGGAGAAGACCCTTCTGCGCAAGCGCGTCTAATCGGGAGATTGGACGCAGAAATTAGACGGGACCATGGCGACGGGGACGCCAGCGCAGGGAAGGTGAGTATATAACTTCTGTATGGCACATATTTAATGCACGATGTATATTACAAAGTGCATTAATATGGCCATACAGAAGTATATAACCCCACTTGCTTTCACGGGACAACCCCTTTAAGGTTGGTTGGTAGAAAGTTGGCAGAAGTTAAAGGGGTTGTCCCGCGCCGAAACGGGTTTTTTTTTTTTTCAACCCCCCCCCCGTTCGGCGCGAGACAACCCCGATGCAGGGAGGTAAAGAAAGCTCACCGGAGCGCTTACCTGAATCCCCGCGCTCCGGTGACTTCTCTACTCACCGCTGAAGATGGCCTCTTCCTCCGTGGACCGCAGCTCTTCTGTGCGGTCCATTGCCGATTCCAGCCTCCTGATTGGCTGGAATCGGCACGTGACGGGGCGGAGCTACACGGAGCTACACGGAGCCCCATAGAAGACTGCAGAAGACCCGGACTGCGCAAGCGCGGCTAATTTGGCCATCGGAGGGCGAAAATTAGTCGGCACCATGGAGACGAGGACGCCAGCAACGGAACAGGTAAGTATAAAACTTTTTATAACTTCTGCATGGCTCATAATTAATGCACAATGTATATTACAAAGTGCATTATTATGGCCATGCAGAAGTGTACAGACCCACTTGCTGCCTCGGGACAACCCCTTTAAGGTTAGGATTAGTAGTTGGTAGAAAGTTTCTCGAAGTGAGGGTGTGTTCACACATTCCAGTGCCATATCAGTTTGAGAAACTTGGACCAATTTTATGTAAACCTGTCATTATGTGAGAATCCATTACCGCACATGCAATTTTCATGCACGTATTTCACACGCATGAAAAACACATGCTGTCAATAGGAAAAATTTAAAAAATCGCACTGCATTTGCATGAAAATCACATCTACACTAGAGTGCGGAGCAATTTATTTCTCCCATAGAAAAGAATTGGCGATATTGTGCAAAAAATAAGACCTGCTGTGATTTTCCTATTTCACAGCATAGCTGCGAGGGTAAAATCACCCGTGTAGACACGCCCATTGCAAGTAACGGGTTACATCTCTGTGTGAGTTTTGTGTAAGAATCGCCCGTGTGAATACATTCTGAGGATTAGAATTAGTTGGTGGAAGTTTCCTTTAGTGGGTGTAGATTTGCTGTCAGGTTTGTTGCATGGGGTTGGATTGATTCATCATTCGACCAAGGGAATCAGAAAAGCTCATGGAGAACTTTATCATTCCCACCTGGCATGCCTATGGCAAACAATAAGGATCAGTTCTCCAACCTGCCTGTAGCCTGGCTTCCATTGTCATCCAGTTGACTACTGCGATGTTCAGTTTGCCCCTGGCTCTGATTTGCCAGCTGTTTAGCTTCTATATGTCTTCTGGTTAACACTCTTTGTTGAAGCTTTGGGCTTGGGTCTGCTAAGTCCCAAGTATCTTTTGACATTCCACTTTGGTTTGTATGTCATTATTTCTTGCCTTATTCATCGAGGCTTTACTTTATAGTGGCAGCTTGGACTTCATCTCTGATTATCACTGCTATTTCTGAAGCTTTTCTGGGAATCCCTGTACACCAATGACAACACTTCCTTACAGGGGCATGAGTGAAGGTCGGGAGTTCCCTCAAGTTGACAATATACAGGAGATAACTGTTGGCCGCTATTCCTCCTGACTGCCATAAAGATTCCTGCTGTGTCAAGTTTCATGTTTAGTTTAATGGAGAGAGGGGAATAAGCCACGAGAACAAAGGATTGGATTTTATGAAATCCTATATGCCCAATCACTCTTTTCTCTAAACTTTATCATTGAGGAAAAGTTGGGAGATCCCCATACACATTAAAGCAAATTTCCAGTTGATTATCAAAAAAAAAAATCCTGTTATTTGTATAGTGCCAACTTATTCTGCAGTGCTTTCAAGTTATTTATTTATTACTCCCCCCCAAGCTGCGGTACTGATTTTACCGACCTCAAAAGGATGGAAGGCTGAGTCGACCTTGAGCCGGCTACCTGAACCTTGCGGGGATTACTCTTGCAACCCTCAGGTCATGAGTGAGTTTAGGACTGCATTTCTGCTGCCTTAGCACTCTGCGCCACACAAGGCTTTATCAAGGAAATTATTAGTATATTTACCTGGTGCCCTCCTTCTCAATCATTGTGCCACTGATCCACCAATTCCCGAGCCCCTCTTCTTTCCCCAACATGTCTGTCTCACTCATCAGACTACTGTGCAACATGTCTGTCTCACTCATCACTCACTGCCCCTGTTACGGTTTGTCCTTCACTATACATCTACTAGAATACAGTGGCCTAGAACAATGGAGCCCCTCCATAATGCATGAATTAAATTGTCTTGTTCCTACGTGTTGTCGGTGTCTTATGTTGCCTGAATATGAGGTGTATTGCATAGCTGCAGCACTGAATGGGTTAACTGTTGGGTATGTGAGAATGCCTGGAAATGTATCTTGCTTTTGTCATGTGATCATGTTTGATATATGTGGGTGCAAGTGTGGTTGAGTGGCTGGACTTGGCAGCTGTTGGAGTTAGTGGAGCTGCCAGAGACCCTTGCAGACACCTTCAGTCCGTTGGGGCCATGATGGAAGAGGGAGAAAGATGACCTCAACTTTCCCTGGGCTCGTTTCACCCACAAGATGCCGGTGGCTTTAACCCACTGAGGTACTAGAGAAAGCAAAGACAGTGGCCCGCAATTGCAGAGTGGAGTGTGTGTTTGACATGAGTGCTGACTGGTAGAGAGCTGAAGGAAAGAAGTTGTGCCAGGCCGGAGCCATACAGGTAATGTAGACTGTAGACTACCTGGTGTAGCCGTGAGTTTCCTCCCTATCGCACCACTTTGTGAAGTTTGTACTGAGTATCCTGCTGATGTGGATTACTCCGTGAGTGTGGATCAGTTCTTTCATCGCCCCGATTTACTGCAGAGGAAGGAATGGTGGCGGCTCCCGTGACAACCTAAAGCCCAGATACATCGCTCCATAGGGTTCCCTGTTTGTAGGCCGTCGCTCAGCTACTTGGACGGGTCCCAAGCTACTCTCAAGGTGGAACACGGTAGATCCCTGTGACAAGACCCAAACTCTCCCCTGCTGTTTCCTAGGCTGAGGGCCTGCTCCTCTGACACTACAAGAACGTGTCTCTTTTTACGGGTGAGGGCCATGTAACAATCAGACAGTTACATTATCTTAATATGGCAAAATACAGCTGGAACTGGACAGCAGGTAAAAACTTAAGGGGTTCCCCGAATGCTGCTCTATGTCACCACTCCAGAAAGGGGAAATCCGTTTCTTTGACATGTTTGGCCTCCCTTTTAGTGCATGAAGCAATACCTTAGCTAAATGAGACCTGGGACTGGATCACCACCAGCCTCAAAGCATCTATAGTTCCTATCTTTCTGGTACTTGATAATGTAGTCAGTTGTTTAAGATATTATTAGCCATGGCCTTTACTTCACCTGTAAGAAGCATTTCCTCTTCCCAGATGTCCAGGCCTGGCCAAGACACACGCTGCACCCTAATTCCTGCTTCTGCACCCTTTTGGCATTGACTTCGTAGTTCTGACTTTCAAAAAAAATCTTCCAATTTCTGGATTTCAGACTGTGTTTAAAGGGGTTGTCCACCTTATCTGTAATCAGGACAAGGGATATTGTCCACTTAGTAATATACAATACTGTACAAAGGTTTTAGGTGGGTGTTGAAAATGCTGCAAAGTTAGAATGCTTTCAAAGACAGTAGTGTTAATAGTTTATTTTTAGCAATTAAGATATGAACTGGATGAAGAAAAGAAACATGTAAGTCACATCATTATTTGGTGTGACCGCCCTTTGTCTTCAAAACTGCATCAGTTCTTCTTGGTACACTTGTACACGGTTTTTGAAGGGACTGGACATGGAGGTTTTTCCAAACACCCTGGAGAACTAAGCACAGATCTCCATTGTATATAGGCTTCCTCTGATCCTTCTGTCTCTTCATGTAATCCCAGACAGATTGGATAATGTGAGATCAGGGCTCTGTGGGGCCGTATCATCACTTCCTGGACTACTTGTTCTTCTTTGCCCTGAAGATAGTTCTTAATGACATTGCATGTTTGAAGTTGTTGTCCAGATTGAATTTGGAGCCAATCAAAGTCCTCTCTGAGGGTACTGTATGATGGATACGTTTCTACTAGAGATGAGCGAGCACCAAAATGCTCGGGTGCTCGTTGCTCGAGTCGAACTTTCCGCGATGCTCGAGAGTTCGTTTTGAGTAACGAACCCCATTGAAGTCAATGGGCGACTCGAGCATTTTTGTATATCACCCATGCTCCGCTTAGGTTTTCATTTGTGAAAATCTGGAAAACCTACGAAAGTGGTGGAAACGCCACAGAAACGGATAGGGCAGGCGAGGGGCAACATGCAGGGCTGCATCTCAGGTTCCCAGGTCTCACTATTAAGCCACAATAGCGGCAAGAGTGTGCCCCTTCCCTAACAATTTTTACTTTGGACAAACCCTCATTAGCAAAGCACACCTTAGCTAAGCACCACACTACCTCCAACAAAGCACAATCACTGCCTGCGGGTCACACCGCTGCCTCTTCTCCTGGGTTACATGCTGCCCAACCCCCCGCACGACCCTGCGTCCGCAGCGCACACAAAAGTGTCCCTGCGCAGCCTTCAGCTGCCCTCATGCCACATGCTCGCTTCATAGCCACACCACCCTCATGTCTATTTATAAGTGCATCTGCCATGAGGAGGAACCGGAGGCACACACTGCAGAGGGTTGGCAGGGCCAGGTAGCGACCCTCTTTAAAAGGGGGGGGGCGATAGCCCACAATGCTGTTGAGAATCGATGAGAAATTGACGTTCGATCTTCATTCCAATCCTGTGCCACCTCCGTCAGGAGCTGCAAACGTGGTCATAAAGGGGACTCAGATGCCAACCCAGCACTTCTACACATCTCCACAATGCAGCAATACTCAGTGTGGGAAGTATGTGAGCGGGCCCTGGGTCTGCCTCTGTCACAGCCAACACCTTGTGTGGCCCAAGGTTCTGCGAGTGACATAGCAATGGGGAATCCATGTGTCCACACACTACTCATTCTGTTTGGGTGTCGGATACCTCATCGACAACGCAAGGGGTAAACCATCTGCACTCTGCACCCTACCCAAGTCTGCCAGTGTTTTGGGGACAGACAGGTAAAACACCTCTATGGGAAGTCTGTGTGCACCCACAGCATGGGTGGGTCCAAGGAACTTAAAGACAGTACACATAAAGAAACCAGAGTACCCAAACATGGCAGACTTTCACTGCGCCGAGGACATAGGCCTCTGCACAAACCCTAAGCAATGGCGGGCATAGAGCGGACTTCGATGCTAGCGCAGCTGTGAACGTCTCATTAGCGCTGTATCGCTCCTCTTGTTTGGCCCAAAGCAGTGCCCCGGATAGCTGTGGTAATGTGAGAGAAAATACACGTTGGCTTCGGCCCACACTCCATGCCCTAGTCAGTCTGGGTTTTTTTTTAAAGTGCAAGGCAGGTACAACTCCGCAATGGGAAGTCTGTGTGCACCCGCAGCATGGGTGGGTCCCAGAAACCCACAGACGGTACATAAAGAAATCCCATTGCAGTGCCCCGGATAGCTGTGGTAATGCAAGAGAAAATACATGTTGGCCTCGGCCCACAATCCATGCCCTAGTCAGTTAGTGTTTTTTGGGGGGCCAGATAGGTAGAATATCGCGATGGGAAGACTAAGTGCACTGATAGTATATACAGACCCCAGTAATATTCCTGTAGCAAAGGTATAAGTTGAACCCAGTAACAGTTATGTGGCAGAAGTCTAGGGAGACCCCAGTAACATTTCTGTAGTAACAGTATAGACAGACCCCAGTAACATTTCATTGCCAGAAGTATAGGCAGACCCCTGTAACATTTCTGTAGCTGAAGTATAGGCAGACCCCTGTGACATTTACGTGGCAGAAGTATAGGCAGACCCCAGTAACATTTATGTAGCAGCAGTATTGGCAGACCCCAGTAACATTCTTGTAGCGGCAGTATAGGCAAACCCCAGTAACATCCTTGTGGCAGTAGTATAGGCAGACCCCTGTAACATTTACGTGGCAGAAGTATAGGCAGACCCCTGTAACATTTAAGTGGCAGCAGTATAGGCAGACCCCTGTAACATTCTTGTAGCAGCAGTATAGGCAGACCCCTGTAACATTTACGTGGCAGAAGTATAGGTAGACCCCTGTTACATTTTTGTAGCAGCAGTATGTCTATACGTCTGCCTGTTGGCCCCCGGCGGTCTCCTGGCTGCGATATATTGTGTAGTTTGGTCAGGCACAGAGGGTGAACTAATCTCCTTTCATAACGAACTTAACAGTGCACGACCTGAACTTCAATTTACATTGAAGTATTCTCCAACAAGTATAGAATTTCTCGATGTTCTAGTCACGAAAACTGAACAAGGATATGGGACGGATCTATTTACGAAGCCCACGGATCGTAATAATTTACTAGAGTATAGCAACTTTCACACTCGGACAACAATAGACTCCCTACCATGGAGTCAGTTTCTAAGGGTGAAACGCATCACGGATGACGATGAGACAGATGAACGTCTCACTCAGATGTGTAAAAAGTTTCTGAGTCCCGGTTACCCCGGGGCATTGGTTCGTGATAAAATGGAAAAAGCGAGGTTGGTGCCAAGGGAGATACTCTTGACACCAAAAGACAAAAAGCAAAAACAAGAACCTATATCATTTGTGTCCACTTTTAACCCTATTAGCAGACGTATATCATCAATCCTGCGTAAACATTGGTAAATTATACAACTGGCTCCCAAATTGGATGACTTTAAAGTACCACCCATTATGTCCTATAGATGGTGTCCCAGTCTTAAGGACAAACTAGTCCATTCAACTTTTGAGAAGGGAACAAAGAAGGGATATAAGACGTTTTTTCCAACTAAAATGGGGAATTACCCCTGTCTGGGGGGCTCCAGTTGTGCTAACTTATAAAAGGTGACAAATGTTTTCACTCACAAACAGGAGAATGTTACCATATTAAGGGACGATATACATGTTCTTCTATGTTTGTCGTGTATTTACTCACTTGTCCATGCGGACTGTAATATGTAGGGGAGACAACACAGAAGTCAGGAGCAACAATAGGAAGCTCAATACGTACTAAGAAGCTCGACTTGCCTGTACCGCGTCATTTCCATGACATGGGCCATTCGGTTAGTCAATTAAGATTCCGTGCGATCGATTCGGTCCCAGAAACATACAGAGGAGGTGATAGAATTAGGCAGTTAAAAAAGAAAGAGTTGCGCTGGATATTTCAACTAGATACCATGACCCCTAAGGGGTTAAATCACGAATAGAATGCCACTTTGCTTTTGTGATATCCGTGTCTCTATTTGCTTCCGTCGTATTTGCATTTTAATGATTTTAATATATTATATGTCTGTTTTTATTTTCACAGTGCACTCGGGAAGTCATCATGGCATTGATTCCTACATGGATAGAAGTCCTTTCCAAATTCCATACCTGTGTTGTTCCTATAATGATATTAAGCCTTATCTCTATAGCATCTATAAATTTAACATGCATACGTGCTTTATGATGGAGTCTATATCTCTGCATAGATAGAACTGTTTGTTTGGATTAGTAGCAATGGCTTTAATAATATATATATTTTTTTTCCATGCAAAAGTGCTTTTGGTTTATATGGATCTAGTATGGGTCTATGAACTTTGAAATCTATGAATAGGGGTTGTTCCCTATAATAAGGGAGAATACTAGACCTTGAATAAACTATAATTATAAGCAAAAGTGATTCGGTAGGCTACTACATGTATTCCAGTATTGGTATCCAGAGTTTACACTCCACGCATGCGCGGATAGGATGCTTGTGAGGGGTGGTGAGGATGATGTCATCAGCAGTAGGGGGGCACGGATGACGTCTCATCACATGGTCTTTTGGCACCTAGCTCCGTGTGGAAGCCGGATGGTCCGGCAGGACACACTATCAACCTTTGGGTATACCCCATTGATGCGCCGGTATGGCGCGCTTCAGGGGCGGAGAATAGACTAGTGCTTTAGATGGAAGAGATCACGGAGAGGCGTCATTGGTGACGTGTCGTCACATGACTCTGTGATTGATCGGATGACGTCGCCCATGCAAGATCATGTGATCCGGTAGAGGATCATGGAAAATGGACATGTGACCCGCCGGAGGATCATCGGAAACGGACATGCATTGAGAATACAGGAAGATGCCAGTTCAGTCCATGGAGGTTGCCATGATGCCTTCACGAGTGCAGGTGATCTGATTTGTGTAATTATGTGATGTATGGTGATTGGCTAACTATGTAATTTGAGCACTATATATATGATTGTTGTTAATGCATTATGTATACTTGACAAAGATTCGTTGAATTGAAACGTCGTGTCTTTGTTCTGGGAGGAATAAAGAGGATTATCTGCTTGCACCAGAAACTGCTGCCGGTGCTACTATTTATTGGACTGTTTATACGGTGGCCTGAATTGGATCCGGACGACGGTGGGCATAGCAGGGACTCTGTCTGGCCCTAATGGGCAGAGGATGTGTTGTTGACATAATAATTATATATGTAGCAGCAGTATAGCCAGACCCCTGTAACATTTAAGTGGCAGCAGTATAGGCAGACCCCTGTAACTTTCTTGTAGCAGAGGTATAGGCAGGCAGACCCCAGTAAAATTTCTGTAGTAACAGTATAGGCCCAGTCCTCGGTAAAGAATTAAGGAGGCTGACTCCCAGTACGCCGCCCATGTTGGAGTTGGTATTCCGCTATTGCTCTACGCTGCTCATACAGCCTGGTCAACATGTGGAGCATAGAATTCCACCGTGTGGGCACGTCGCACAGCAGTCGGTGCTCTGGCAGATTAAACCGATGTTGCAGGGTCCGCAGGGTGGCAGTGTCCATGTTGGACTTGTGGAAATGTGCACAGACGCGGCGCACCTTGCCGAGCAGGTCAGACAAGTATGGGTAGTTTTTCAGAAACCGCTGAACCACCAGATTGAAGACGTAGGCCAGGCATGGCATGTGTGTGAGGCTGCCAAGCGGCAGAGCTGCCACCAGGTTACGTCCGTTGTCACACACGACCATGCCCGGTTGGAGGCTCAGCGGCGAAAGCCAGAAGTTGGTCTGCTCTGTCAGACCCTGCAACAGCTCGAGGGCCGTGTGCCTCTTGTCACCTAGGCTGAGTAGTTTCAGCACGGCCTGCTGACGCTTGCCCACCGCTGTGCTGCCGCGCCACACCGACTGCTGCCGACATGCTGCTCACATTTCTTAATTGAGAGGTAGAGGTTGCGTAGGAGGAGGGGGAGGGTTTAGAGGAGGTGGCATAGACCACCGCAGATATCAGAACCGAGGAAGGACCAGCTATTCTGGATGTGAGTAGGACGTGTGCGGTCCCAGGCTCTGACTCGGTCCCAGCCTCCACCAAATTCACCCAATGTGCCATCAGGGAGATATAGTGGCCCTGCCCGCCAGTACTTGTCCACGTGTCCGTGGTTAAGTGGACCTTCCCAGTAACCGCGTTGGTGAGGGCATGATGTTGCGGGAGACGTGCTGGTGTAGGGCTGAGACGGCACACCGGGAAAAATAGTGGCGACTGGGGACCGAGTAGCGTGGGACCGCCAGTGCCATCATGTTTTTGAAAGCCTCCGTTTCCACAAGCCTATACGGCAGCATCTCCAGGCTGATAAATTTGGCAATGTGCAGGTTTAAAGCTTGAGCATGCGGGTGCATGGCGGCGTATTTGCACTTTTGCTCCAACGCTTGCGCTAGCAACAGCTGGACGCTGCGCTGAGAGACATTGATGGATGGGGTCGAGGACAGCGGAGGTGAGGGTGTGGGTGCAGGCCGGGAGGCGCTTGTGCCTGTGTCCTGAGAGGGGGGTTGCATCTGAGTGGCAGGTTGGGGCATAGGGGGAGAGGCAGTGGTGCAAACCAGGTGGGGTCAGTCACCTCATCGTCCAGCGGCTCTTCCTCCAAATCCTCTGTGCGCTCCTCCCTCGGACTTACTGCCCTTACTATTACCTCACTGATAGACAACTGTGTCTCATCATCATCGTCCTTCTCACCCACTGAAAGCTCTTGAGACAGTTGCCGTAAGTCCCCAGCCTCATCACCCGGACCCCGGGAACTTTCCAAAGGCTGGCCATCGGTCACGACAAACTCCTCAGGTGAGAGACGAGCCATTTTTTCCCAATCAAGGCTCCCCTGGGAGTCTGCCTGCTCATCAGAATGTGTCATTTTCATGGAGTGAGGAGGCTGGGAGGAAGGAGGAGCAGCAGCCAGAGGATTCAGAGTTGCAGCAGTGGACGGAGTAGAAGACTGGGTGGTCGATACATTGCTGGATGCATTTTCTGCCATCCACGACAGGACCTGCTCACACTACTCTGTTTGTAATAAAGGTCTACCACGTGGACCCAAAAATTGGGATATGAAGCTTGGGACCCCAGAAACTTGCCTCTCTCCTCAGCCGGCTGCGATTCACCTGGACCAGAAACTTGGCCTGTGCCCACACCCTTACTTGGACCTCCGCGTCCCCGCCTGCTTCCACGTCCTCTAGCCCTACCCCTACCCCTTAGCCGTACGCTGTGCGTGAAGTTGACGACAGACACAGAGCGGTGTAAAAAATTATGGAATTATTGGCGTACAGTTGGAGGCTGACAGCGGTAATGTAACGCAAAGTGCAGCCAGAAAAAAATATGCAAGGCTGCAAACAGGCCTAGCTGGGTAACAGTGAAGCACTACAACTCCCAGCAACCGCGCTGTAAAGGACCGTTGGGGTTCTTGTAGACAGGATTCTACACTAGCACTGTCCCTGCCTCACCAGCGCCGTCCCTATACTCTGTATAATTGACTGCAGACTGAGAACGCTATAGCTGTAATCGCCTGCACAGCCCGAGATGAAAAAAAATGTTTTGGGTGCACTACTGCTCCCAGCTTGCCACAACAGTAATGCACACAGTCAGATGTGGCCCTAAGAAGGACCGTTGGGGTTCTTGTAGACTGGATCCTACACTAACACTTTCCCTATCTCGTCAGCGGCACTTTCCCTGATCTCTGCCAGCATGTGTCTGAGGCGAGCCGCGGGCGGGACCGCTTTAAGTACTCGGTGGTCACTTGATCTCGCCAGCCACTCACTGCAGGGGGGTGGGATAGGGCTGATGAACGTCACAGGAGGTAGTTGTAATGCCTGGCCTGCATTTCTATTGGCCAGAAAATGGCGCTAAACATGCAGGGAAGGAAATGGAATTGACTCGAATACTGTGTGGTACTCGTCTCGAGTAACGAGCATCTCGAACACCCTAATGCTTGAACGAGCATCAAGCTCGGACGAGTGTGCTCGCTCATCTCTAGTATCTACCTGTATTTCTCAGCATTTATAGCACCTTTATTTGTGACAAAATCCCCAACTCCATTTGCAGAACTGCAGCCCAAATATGGCAAAGAACCTCCCCCATAATCCATTGCTGCTTGTGTAGTGGCCCAAAGTTAATGTGTTTGTCTTGTGCCTTTGTATTCTCAGTGTCTTCAATGTGTATGCATGTATGAAGAGTATTGCACCTCTGCAGCACTGAATGGATTAATGTCTGGGTTATGTCTGAAAAATGTATCTCATTGTGTGTCATAAATCAAAGAGAAAAGATTGGGACAGCGCCTCTTGTGTATCTGGATAGTATTGTGGTTAATTACACACAAAAGAGTAGAGAAGATGTGCGGTAGTCACAGCTAGAAAGGGGAAACCCTGTCCCGGGAAGGGGAGATCAAAAGAGAGCATGCATGGAGAATGGTCTGGGGGGTGGATGACTTCCAGAGGTAATTGCAGAGAACAAGTGAAAAAGACTCCTGCGCTCAGGGGACCCCGTAGTGTACCAAAGGTGACTAACTCGAATGGGATCAGGAGAGTCCGTGAAGTGGAAAGGAAGATGGAGCTCTCGATCGTGCAATAAAATATATTTAATACACAGAGATCAGAACGTTGTTGTGTGTCATGTGATCGTGTAATATGTATGTGCTTGCAATGATGGCGTGCAAGTCAGTCCAAGGCAAGGGGAGTCAGTGTAAGTCTTGCCAAAATCTAAGTCAGTTGAAGTCTTGGGAGGAGTGAGCCTTTTAGTGAGTAGGAGAAACTGCCTCATCCTACTAAGATCCCAAAGATGGAAGTGGCTGAGCGATAGAGTAATGTCTGTCCTGCAAACAAATCACCCAGGCCTCCTCGGTGCTAAAATGGACAACTGAGAAAGAGTGAGATGAACCGCCAAGCAGCACTAAGTGTGACTTCTAAACGTGAGTGTATACCAGTAGAGAGCTGGAGTGAGAGTAAAGAAAGTCGCCGGGAACAGAATCCCACAGATAACTGGGACTGTGGACTTGTCTGCCATCCTGTGAATCCTCCGTCACACCACTGTTCTGTCTATACTGGTGTCCTGCTGGCTGATGTAAAGTTTGTGGATGGTAACAGTTTATTGAAGTAAACGAGCCAACCGTTCCTGGGTTTGCTCAGAAATTACCCCTGTGTGTGGACTATTTATTTTCAATGTCTGAATTCACCTCAGAGGTGGCGTCATGAGTGACAAAAAGAACTCTAAGGTTTAGGTTTTCCCAGTGAAACTCCCCCAGCAATAACTGGGTCGGATCCTGTGCTACCCCCAGGGGAGGAGATGGTAGATCCATGTGACAAGGCCTCAATCTACCCCGCTATCTCCTCGGCTGTGGGGTTGCTCCTCGAACACTACATTTGCAGACAATCATGATCATACAGCCCTTCAGAGAACAAATTGCCTTCTGTTACAACCAAATATTTCACATTTTGACTTATCAGGCCAGAAGATCTGCTGCCATTTTTCTTCATCCCGGTACCTATGTTTTTGTACATAGTTGAGTCACTTGGCCTTTTTCTATGTCAAAGGTATGGCTTTTTGGCTGCAATTCTTCTATGAAGGCCACTTCTGGCCAGACTTATAGATGGGTGTACCTGGGTCCTACTGGTTTCTGCAAGTTCTAAGCTAATGGCACTGCTATACATCTTTTGATTTAAAAGGGGAGGAAGCATCATGTGTCTTTCATCTGCTGTGTCTATGGTCCTCAATATTGTTTATTTCTTTGTGCTTCTTCAAGAGAACTTGAACAGTACATCTTGAAACCTCATCTACTTTGAAATTTTTGCCTGGAAGAAACTTTGCGGATGCAGTATGACTACTTTGTGTCTTGTCGCTGTGCTGAATCTTGCCATTTTGTATGACCCGTGAAATGAAACTGTCTTCCACAACCTCTCCTTTTTAGCAGAATTTGACTGCTCCTCACCTAGTTTTAAGCCACCTACACAGCTAGTTCTGTTCTGGTTAATGACTTTATTTCAACCTACATATGAATACAATGATCATTATCACCTGTTTGGTATAATTGGTCAATCATACACCTTACTATAATCCTACAAAATCCCTGACTTTGTGCAGGTGTACCTAGAAGAATTGATGCCATTTTGAAGGTAAAGGGCGGTCACACCGAATGTTGATGTTGTTTACATTTCTCTTTTGTTGAGTAACTTAGCATTTTGTTAATTGATAAAAATAAATGATTAACACTTCTATTTTTTTTTAAAGCATTCCTACTTTGCAGCAATTTTTTTACACTTTCCTAAAATTTCAGCACAGTACTGTGTATGGTCTTTGTTCTTTCTTACTTAAGCCACAGCCCCTTGTCATCCAAGTCTACTCCCTGCACAGCTCCACAGCTCCCATCCTGCAAATGGCGTCTGATAGAGGAGCATGTGAAGCAATCCCGTCCATCAGTGTCTTTCACATAGGCGCACTGCAACTACATTAGTTTCCTTCCTGGATGCAGGTCCTGGACAAGTTGATGGATGGATCTCACATCATGTGCCCCTCCATAAGTGGCTATTTGCAGAATAAGAGCAGCAGGGTTGTCCAGGGAGAAGACTTGGATGGCAAGAGGGGGCGGTGTCAGTAAGAAAGAAAACCATAATTTTGGAAGACTATAAAGTAGTAAGTTGCTAATATCCGCTGTATTGATTCTATCTTAGGTGGACAACTGCTTTGAGCAATCTGAGCTCCAGAAATAACCGAACAGAGCAAATGGAAAGGGGTTGTCATTAACATACCTTTCTATGTAGAACCAGGTTGAATATTTGTGTGATTGCCTAGTAGCCACATAGAACATGATTAGGTATCTCGTTACCCTGGTTATGGAGTGGGGGCTGCATTCAGACGAACGTATATCAGCTCGGTTTTCACGCCGAGCCGATATAGGTTGTCCTCGTATGCAGGAGGGGGGGGGGAGGATGGAAGAGCCAGGAGCAGGAACTGAGCTCCCGCCCCCTCTCTGCCTCCTCTCCGCCCCTCTGCACTATTTGCATCCTCCCCCCCCCCTGCACATGAGGACGACGTATATCGGCTCGGCGTGAAAACCGAGCCGATATACGTTCGTGGGAATGCACCCTAAGTCTGTGTTCACACGGAAGATCGCAACCCGTAAAAAAACGATACAACTTTTCATGACTTTTTCTTGCGTTTTTTTTTGCTTTAGTGTAATTTCCATCTGTTTTTCACAAGCATAAAAAAGGCATACAAGTACGGGCTCTGCAGTTCCTGGCCCTCCTATTTTTTTATGGTTCCTATGGTTACATGCAATAAAATCAGATCGTATTCGCATCATAAAAGCACAATCTATTTTCTTTAATGCAACCATTGACTTGAATGCCCAATTTTTGCTAAAAAAAAGCTGACAAAAATAAGACATGCTGTGTTTTTTTTCCCATTCGGAGTGTCTGTAAAAAAAAAAGTGACTATCCCCATACAAATCTATGTGTTCTATTTCTGTGTAAATTCAGTCACATTTTTTTTTTTTAAATTGCACGGAAAAATTACCTGCGTGAATGCAGCCTAAGAGCTTATTCAGATGGCCGTATTTACGTCGGTATTTAGTCCCGTAAAAAAATTGCACAAAAATCGCGACCATGCTATGCATTGGATTCCAATGTATTCATTCAGAAGAACGATTTTTGGCATGTAAAAAATCACACCGGAAAAATAGCGCATACACGACCGTTTTCGGTTTAAAATTTTACACGCGTCGTGAAAATATAGGTCTTGCCCTATCTTTTGCCGAAATAAGCAGCAATCTCCCATAGACTTCTATGGAAGCTGGGAAAAAAGGAAAGGGGAGGGAGTCACGCTGCGTCCAACGCTGGGAAAAGAATACAGCTCACCCTAATTAGGCATTATTGGTCATTCCGGGGATTTCTGCCAATCGCTGCTTTTCAACACTTTTTTGCCTATATGCAGCAGCTCTCCGAGCGAATGGCATGAAGTACGTGAATGATGATGGGGACTCGATCGCGGCAAATCTTCATTCATGCGAACAGAAAAATGCATACGGTCGTGTGAAGGAGTCCTAAAGATGTATTCACATGGGCAAGTGCGATTCTGGTCTGTGAAAAACTGACCGTTTTTCTTGCAATTTTCATGTGTTTGCTACGCGTTTTTTTTTCAACTGCAATGTACATCCCTTTTACATCTGTTTTTCACGAGCGTTTCTCAATACTTGGCGCATCCTGTTCTTATATGTGGTCCTCATAGGAACATGCGTGAAAACCGCATCACAAGTGCATGCAAATCTCATGGCAAGCAATTACAATCCGTTTTTTACTCTCCCTTAGAAAGTAATGGACAATTCTTGAATAAGAATCGCAAAAAATAGGACCTGCAGCGATTTTTTAAAACTCAGACTCTCAGAGAAAAATTACTTGTGTGATTTAACCCATTCCATTAGATGGATTGCTTGCCCGTGCGAGTTCTGTGGATCTCAGAATCAGACAGAACTCGCATTGGAAAATTGCCCGCGGGAAAACAGCTTGACGCTAACAAATGCCTCATTTTGGAGAAGAAGACAATTAACGATATGCAAAGAATTTAACGGTTTATAAGTCCGAGGTGAAATATTCTTGGTCTGAGCTTCTCAGAGGAGGCATGAGGATATATAGAACCTAACCGCTCTATTGAAGAATTCTTTACTCTGACCGAGTCTCAGTTACTGCTGGCGCAGGGCTGAGGAATCTAGGAGTCACAGTAATGGGACAAGTATTAATATATCAGAAGGACATGAACTTGTGTACTTATCAAAAGGGCACAACATGCATTCCACAACTCAACCACGAGCATAACAAGAAGGGTGGGAACTGCTAGGAAAACAAGCAAGGGTTGCAGGAGAGCCATCCAAGGGCCTATATAGAATACATATGGAGGTATAATATAATTCAACAATATTGCATCCATAGAGTACTACAAGCCCCAACATGACCGACCACTGGACATGACATAATACAATTCTACTATACTATAACATTCAACTGTAGTGGCCCAGAGTGTGGCCCCCCCACAGCACTTAGTTAACTATCT
The DNA here is from genome assembly GCF_035609145.1 of Eleutherodactylus coqui. Classification (NCBI taxonomy): domain Eukaryota; kingdom Metazoa; phylum Chordata; class Amphibia; order Anura; family Eleutherodactylidae; genus Eleutherodactylus; species Eleutherodactylus coqui. The sequence goes on from NC_089842.1 coordinate 30,821,976, forward strand.
CATATAATGTGTGTATGTATGTCTGCATGGATTGTTAAGTGTGTTCACCTGTGTGTATTGGCCTTGTCTGGGTCATCCGTACGTCATGTCTGGTGTCTTCTCTGTCAAACCTAAGTGTGACCCAGTGTGATTCATCCTAACCCACTCTGTGTCCTGTCAATCACCTCCTTAACTAGCCTTGGGATTGGGTACTGGGGACTTCCTTTAGCTCAGGACTGGGGTAGGGGAAATTATATGAAAGGCCAGGTATTGGGTGTGGGCGTTGGGGGGGGGGTCGAGAGAAAGAAGGGAGTGGATAGAAAGAGTAGGTAGAGAGAAAGCATGAAGGAGAGAGTCTAGGGGAGTTGAGGGGAAAGTCAAGCCCCGGAGGAATCAAGTTAAGCCTGAGCTCAAGGTAAGTCTGAGCTTATGTCAGGTCCAGCTTAACTGAGGCTGAATCTTATCAAGCAGAGCCTCGGGGAAAGCAAGTGTAGTGGCCTAGAGTTAGGGACTCTCTAGTTTTGTGTTTATCTACCCCATATGGATTTGTTCTTGTGCATTCGTGTGTGTTTGTGTCTATGTGGTGGTTGGTTTTTGTGTCATTGGAGGTGAACTTTAGGAGTAAATGTCTTGTGTTGGTGTCACCAATCTTGGTGGTGTCCACGTACCCTGCTCCCAAACCTGCTGTGTGTGATGTCATTGGTAGAACGGTTGGGGGCGGAGTATCGTTATTGAGAAGGGAGTAGGAGAGATGTGGTCTGAGAAGGAGGACTTGGGAGCTGGAGGCTGAGGCTCTGATATTTCTGCCTGGGTTAGACCCAAATTTAGCTTTGATATGCGTCCACCCGATGGCACCTGTAGTTCTCGGAGTAGGTGGAGTTTGCTGCACACTCCCCTGGTTAACTACAGATTAAAACCACAGTACCAATGCCGATACTGCAAGTCGAAGTACAAGTCTGGCATGAGTGTTTTGCCCCCTGAATGTCGTTAGGTCAGCGAGGAAAGGACGTGAATTGTGAGAGAAGACTGTTCGTGTTTTTCTCTCTGCTTCAGGAGTGCTCTCCCCAGAACCACCCACCAGATAACTGGGACTGTTGACACCGGTATCCCAGGAAAGGAGTGTTTGTCTAATGCAAGGGTGTCGGAAGGAAAAGGAAAGGAAAAGTTGCCAGTAATATTGCACTTGAGACTGTTGCAGTAATGTACTTGGAAAATCAAAGTTGGAAATATTCAGTAAAAATCGTGTGCTCTCTGGGAAGCCCACGATAATTCCTCCATTCCTCCACAAATAAGCCCCCCGTGCAACATTCAGATAACTTAGACTGGCAGTTTCATCTACCCAAAGAGAGAGAGAGAGTTAAGGAATTAAAAACTGTTATTACGTGACTCTGCAAAGTACTGTTGAAGTTTCTACTGCATGCTAAAGTTGTTCAATGAATGTCATCCTTATCAACCATCAAGAGATAGTAAAACTGTGTGCCTCAGGCTTTACAAAGACTAATTGGCTTGGACTCTTTATTCTTTCACTACACTATACTCAGAGTCACTAGCATCATATCTAACAGTCACCATTGTTGTTATGAGTTATCCCTGTGAAATCTGCCAACTGCGTGGGCCACCATGTGATGCAGAGTAGCCACCACTGTGACATAGCCTGAGGAAGGAAAAACCCAATCGAGCTACATCTGCCTACTTCAGCTTGTTGCACAGCCCCAATTCCCAAAAAGTTGGGACACTGTGTAACATATAAATAAATGTTAAAAAATAAATGTAATGATTCGGAAATCTCATCTAATCATATTTTATTCACAATAGAACACAGAATACATATCAGAGGGGAAAATGGAGACATTTTCCCATTCCATTTTTAAAAAATGAATCATTTAGAAATTGGTGGCACCAACACATCTCACAAAAGTTAGGACGGGGTAACAAAGATTGGAAAGTAAGCAGTACTAATGAAAAACAGCTGGAAAATGATTTTTCTACTACGTTACATGACTTTGTATAAAAAGAACCCATTAGAGAGGCAGAGTCTCTCAGAAGCAAAGATAGTCAGAGGTTCATCAATCTGTGATAAACTGCATCTACACATTGTAGAACAATTTCAGAAAAATGTTCTTTGATGTAAAATTGCAAACACTTTAAATATCCCACCATCTATAGTATATAAAATCATCAAAAGACTCAGAGAATCTAGAGCAATTCATGTGCACAAGGGACAAGGCCGACAGTCAATATTGGATGCTCAAGATCTACAGGACCTCAGGCAGCCCTGCATTAAAAACAGGCATGATTCTGTAATGCAAGGCACTGCATGGGCTCAGGAATACTTCCAGAAATAATTGTTTGTGAACAAAAATGCAGGTTAAAGCCATATATCAACACAATCCAGAAATGCCAGCGTCTTTTCTGGGCCACAGCTCAATTAAAATGGACTGAGGCAAAATGGAAAACTACTGTCAGATTAATCAAAATTGGAAAGTTTCTAGAAGCCACAGACACCGTGTCTTGTGGACTCAAGAGAAGAGGGACCATCTAGCTTGTTATAAGTGCTCAGTTCAAAAGCCTGCATCTCTGATGGTATAGGGTTGCATTAGTGTCTATGTTATGGGGGCAGTTTACACCTCTTGAAAGGCACTATCAATGCTGAACAGTATATAGAGGTTTTAGTACAATATATGCTTCTATTCAGACAACGTCTCTTTCAGGGAAGGCCTTGCATATTTTAGCAAGACAACACTAAGCCCGGTTTCACATGGCTGAGAAAATTGCACGAGGTTTGTGCGTTGTGAGGCACACACATATTAACCCTATTCATTTGAATGGGAGTGATGTTTTCCTGAATAGTACCGCTATGCAATGCTTTGCAGGGAAACAAATCACAGCATGTCCTATTTTTCTACAGTTTTGCCCATTGTTTTCAATGGGGTCAGCGGTAGCAGCACCAGCCCCATTGAAAGCAATGGGAGACCTCTGTGACCCTCTGTCATGGCTGTGACAGCTGCAATGGGAATTCCCTTCATCCGCACAGTAATGAAAGGCTGTTTTCACATGAATGGCAAGTGCAATATTGGTCCGTGATTCATGGCCCGATATCGCCCTCACCCATGTGAAGTTAGCCTCATACTGCATCCATTACAATAGCATGGCTTCGCAGAAGAAGAGTCCAGGTGCTGTACTGGCCACCTGCAGTCCAGACCTTTCACCAATAGAAAACATTTGGCGCATTATGAAACGAAAAATCTGTTGAGCAGCTAAAATCGCACATCGCACAAAAATGGGAGAACATTCATCTCCCAAAACTCCAGCAATTGGTCTTCTCAGTTCCTAGACATTTACAGACAGTTGTAAAAAGGAGAATTTGATGTATGGATGTTTTCTAAATGGTTTGGCGATTATGTGCTGTTTTAGATTATTTTATGCAAGGTTTGTTATAAAAAAGTTTGTTGAAAGAGGTCATGTGACCTCACGAGGTGTAGGGGAGACATTATCACATCACCCATCACCTGTATCACCCCTAATGGAACACATTTGCGTTGCAAATGGAAGACATGTTTAGTCTGCTTGTCATGTCAGATGCCGGGGTGACGTCACACCTACACCTGGCGCCCCGGGCCAACAGGATCCCAGCTAGGGTAACCACGCGGCTGGTGCCATTACTTTTTTTTTACTGGCCCTATTACAGGCCGGTATTTTCAGAGCCTGCACTGCCCCCTAGCACTGGTTAACTCTCCCCCGGCAGGGGAAACACAGACCTGCAGAGCCGACTGCTTCCAGGGCCTCCGATGATGTCCTGTCATGTGTTAACCTGTGTGGGAGGAGTCAGGGATCACATGACCACAGGGGCTAAGTAATTGTAGGATTCTGCAGTGGTGGTAGGACTCTGCAGCTGTGTGTGTGTGTGTTGGAGCTGTGGGGTTCTGGATGGATGGAGTGAGTGAGTGGAGTTGTGTGTGTGATGTGTGTGGGGGTCAGAATGGATGTAGTGGAGCTGTGTGTGTGATCTGTGGGGGTCAGGATGATGTAGTAGAGCTGTGTGTGATGTGTGTGGGGGTCAGGATGGATGAAGTGGAGCTGTGTGTGTGATGTGTGTGTGTGGGGGGGTCAGATTGGATGTAGTGGAGCTGTGTGTGATGTGTGGGGGGGTCAGAATGGATGTAGTGGGGCTGTGTGTGATGTCTGGGGATCAGGATGGATGTAGCAGAGCTGTGTGTGTGTGATGTGTGGGGATTATGATGGGTGTAGCGGAGCTGTGTGTGTGATGTGTGGGGATCAGGATGGATGTAGGGGAGCTGTGTGTGATGTCTGGGGATCAGGATGGATGTAGGGGAGCTGTGTGTGATGTCTGGGGATCAGGATGGCTGTAGCGGAGCTGTGTGTGTAGGGGTCAGGATTGATGTAGAAGAGCTGTGTGTGATGTTTGGGGACCAGGGTGGAGGTAGCAGCACTGTGTGTGGTGTCAGGGAATCAGGATGGATGTAGTGGAGTTGTGTCTGTGCGGTGTGTGGGGGTCAGGATGGATGTCCAGCCAGTGCTGCAGTGACAGTGTCAGTAGCTGAGGAATAGAGCGGAGCAGCAGTGCATGCGGCATGAAGTATGAACCATGTACTGCATGTAACCTTGTATGTTTAGGTGGTATACATTATACCAGCTGTACATATAATTACATACAGGACATACCAACCTTATATCAGCATCACTATATACAGGGGAGGTATTTCTCCTGTATATAGTGATATGGACCATGCTAGGAAAACCTTAGTATCTCCTGTATATAATTGTATATGTGTAGATTTTATGTGATGTGAGCGTCTGCAGCGTGTACTCACGAGTAGATGATGTGTGAATCACACTAAACGTCATCTAGTTGCGAGAACACGTCGGTCTGGATCCCGCACATGCGCACAGCCGCTGGACGGGATCCAGGAGATAAAGGAGGAAAAAAATGCTGCGATAAGCCACGCCCCAAGTCACGCCCCGACTAGTCCCTTTATAACCATGGTGGGTATTTTTTCGGGACAAAAGTGGCAACCCTAATCCCAGCAGATGGGAAGCTAGCCTGTGGAATCTTTTCAGGTGAGCTTCTGAACAACATCTACTATAAATTCCTTCATTCACTGTATTGCTATATCCTCGATAAAGGCATATGTTTACCCTGTAGTGCATTGCATCTTAAACCTTACCCTAAATGGAAATAAAGAGCTCCTAGAAACCATAGCTGGACCACTAACAGATTCTTGTGCCAGAGGGAGGCGTTTTTTTCCAAATTTAAGTATGAGGAGATCCCTCCACCTTTCCAAGTAAGTGGCGTAATAATTTCCTTGTATTTTCACCGCATGAGCACAAAAAGGTTTGTTTCTAACCAATTTCTTGTATTTGTACGACCACTCTTATAATTTGGGGGGCCTCTTTCCTTTTTTTTCTGCTCTCGATACCCATGGATCATCTGTGGAATTGAAAGAGCATTTGCCAGGACTCTGACTATATAACCAGACTATTATAGTCATTTATTGTGCTCAAGGCACTGTCCTCCTGCTGTGATTCCTTCTGATATGTTCTATGTTCTACTGAGAATAACATATGGTTAGATAAGATTTCCAAATCATTACATTTTTTTTCTTTACATTTGCTTACATGTTACACAAGTCCAAACCTTTTGGGAATTGGGGTATATATAGAGCACTACAACCACCAACATGACCGACCACAGGAGATGACCATAACACAATTCTATTATACACTATACATGACCTACTACAAGCCTGTATTATCCTTTGTTTGCGCTCTGTAATCATGTGATATCTCATTTTTCATCTCTTTTATGGTTGAGATGTATTCGCTCCATATCTAAATATACATGATTAACAGAACAGACGGCCACTGGGTGTGGCTACTCCTGCCATGTATAATTCGATATGCCTGGCTATGACCCAACGTTCTGCTGGCAGCGGCCCCTGTCATCTGTCTGCTATGCCTACTACCAACCTATGATGCTTCAAATACAGCCCAGGCTTCCACCAGCTCAAAAACAAAGATAAGGCGTTAAATTGTCAATTAAACCCCTAACGATGCGCGATTGTCTCACGTCCGCCGTGTCTAGTTGTGGGGAAGCTCGTCAATAAGGGATTCCATCGGCGCATTGGATAGGGGTTGTTATTCTTAGCTACACACCCGGGGAATGGGAAGTATGCAGAAATCCAAGGCCAAGGGCCAAATCACGGCAGAGCCGGGGGCTTCGTACTAGGAGCTGCTTGAGTCATCCAAGGCCGGCCTCACACGAGCATTAGTGTAATTGCACACAAGTTTGCATAAAGTTTTGTGGTATGAACGAGGCTTTTTTGCCTCGTTGCCTGGGATCTTTTTTCACACATTTTTTTTGCGTATTGCGCAGGCATTTGTGCACCCCCATTACTCATATGACCTTATAGACACGGCCTATTTTGGGCTTAAGGGCGCAACGATTTTTGGCGGATTTTCATCTCCATTTTTCAAAAGTCATAACTTTTTTATTTCTCCGTCGATGCGGCCGTATAAGGGCTTGTTTTTTGCGTGGCGAACTGTAGTTTTTATCGGCATCATTTTTGGGTACATTGACTATATTGTAAAACTTTTTTTTTTTTTTTATGATAGCAGGAAGAGAAAACGCATCGATTCTGCCATAGATTGTTGGGGTTTTTCTTTACAGCGTTAATCATGCAGCATAAATGGTACAATACATTTTTTCTGCGGGTCGTAACGGTTACAACGATACCAAAATTCTTATGTTTTTTTTAGCTTTTTCCACTTTTCTGCACTAAAACCCTTTTTTTGGAAACCTTTTTTTTCTAAATCACTGCATTTAAAGTCCTGTAAATTTTTTATTTTTCTATGTACGAAGCTCTGTGAGGGCTCATTTTTTGCAAGACGAGTTGTAGTTGTTATTGGTGTCATTTTGGGGTACTTATGGCTTTTTTGATCACTTTTATTGTGTTTTTAGGGAGGCAAAATGCTAAAAATTAGCATTTTGCCTCAGTTTTTTAGCATTTTTTTGTGCTTTTTTTACATGCAAAATAAAAGGCATGTGCCACTTATTGTATGGACATGACGATGCCAAATATGTGGGGTTTTATTTTTATTTTTTTACCTTTTTTACGCTAATATGAGAAAAAGCACAAAAAAAGTTTTTTTGTACATTTTTATTGTCTATTTTTTACACTATTTGTGTCCCTCTGGGAGACTTACATTACAGCACCGATGATCGCTATGATAAGGCATTGCAGGACTTCTGTCCTGCAATGCCTTGTCGCTTATTACAGCGATCACAGGCATTATGATCTCGTGGTATCCCCAGGACGTAAGTTTACGTCCTGTTGTGGGAAGTGCCCCGCTGCTAGAATGGAAACTTACTCCCTGGAGTGGGAAGATGTTAACAAGCCCCATAGACACCAGGAAAAAAAGCACTGCGAATTTCGCTATGAAAAAAGAACGGTAGTGAGTATGCACCCTCAGGCAAAGAGTTTCATTGTCTCACTGCTCTTACAGTAAAGAACCCCCTTCTATGTTGGTGATGTAACCTTCTTTTCTCTAGCTGTAGAGGGAGCCCCTTGTTACAGTCACAGTCCTGGGTATAAATAGATGATGGGAGAGATTTCTGTATTATTCCTGATATATCTATATATAGTTATTAGGTCGCCCCTCAGCCATCTTTTTTCTAAACTTAATAACCCCTACTTTGATAACCTCTCTGGGTATTGCAGTCTGCCCATTCCATTTATTACTTTAGATGCCCGCCTTTGTACACGCTCAAGCTCTGATATCCACTTCTTGAGTACCGGTGCCCAAAACTGTCCACAAAAGTCGATGTGTGGTCTGACCAGTGACTTGTAAAGAGGAAGAACAATGTTCTCATCATGCACCCCTAGACCTGTTTTGATGTGCCCCATGAAACTATTTTCCTTGGCAGCAGCTGCCTGACACTGGTTGCTCCAGTTAAGCTCACAGTTAACTAAAATCCCCAAGTCCTTCTCCATATCAGTGTTCCCCAGGGGTTTCCCATTTAGTGTGTAATGGTGACATGTATTTCGCTGCCCGTGTGCAGAACCTTAAATTTATCAGTGTCAGGGCTCCCACCCACTGGTGTTTTTTTCTCCACTGCGATGCAATTCTAAAGTTAAAGTCTCGCATCGCAGTGCTAGAAAAATGCAGGAAGATATCCCAAAATCGCTGGAATATCGCTGCAACATCGCCAGTCTCTTCAATGGGGCCAGCGGCAGCAGCGCTAGCCCCATTGAAAAGATATGGAGAATGCCGCGGACTTCTGCCACAGCTGTGACTGATGTCACAGCTGTGGCAGGAGTTTCCTTCATCCCTGCGGGGACCGCGGGGATGAAGGAATCCTCTGTCACAGCTGTGACAGCTGTGGCAGAAGTCCGCGGCATGCTGTCCCATTGCTTTAAATGGGATCGGCACTGCTGCCGATCCCATTGAAAGCAGTGGTTTCTGACAAGCCCTGCAGAATGATTATCGGAGGAGGGCTTGAAATATAAGCCCTTCCTTGATAATCATAAAAAAGTGGTTAAAAAAATAATAAAAAAGTTACTCACCTCTCCTGCTGTCAGCCGCGTCCTCCAGCTGGCTCCCCGGCACTGCTACTGAGCTATTTCAGCAGACCAGGATTTAAAAATCCCCGCCTCCTGAAAGGGCTGTGCAGATTGGCTGAGGGCTTAGCCAATGACAGATAGCTCTTAGCTATTCATTCATGAATAGCTAAGATATTGCTATTCATGAATGAACAGCTAAGAGATATCTGTCATTGACTGAGCACTCAGCCAATAGCTAAACAGTAGCTGCTATATGCTGAGCCCTCAGCCAATCTGCACAGCCTTTTCAGGAGGCGGGGATTTTTAAATCCCCGTCTGCTGAAAGGGCTCAGTAGCAGTGCCGGGGAGCTAGCCAGCCAATGGGATAGCATGCTGCGGACTTCTGGCACAGCAGGGATGAAGGAAACTCCTGCCACAGATGTGACAGCTGTCACAGCTGTGGCACAGAAGTCCGCGGCATTCTTCATATCTTTTCAATGGGGCTAGCGCTGCTGCCGCTGGCCCCATTGAAAAGACTGTCACGGCGATATCGCAGCGATTTTCTCGCACTGCTCTGCGAGAGTTTTCACTTACTCTCGCAGCGCAGTGGAGAAAAAAACTCTAGTGGGTGGGAGCCCTCACACTTCATTTGTTACTCTTCTACTTCCAACTTATCCAGATCCATTTGTTACCGCATTCTGTTTTCTCTTGTGTTATTTTACATATTTTTGTATCTACTACAAATATTGATATTTTACTGTACAATCCCTTCACAGTGTCGTTAATTATTATGTTGAAAAGAATCGGTTCCACGAGTATCGGAGACCCCTCCAATACTGCCCCCTGTGGTAACCCACTAGTATCGGTGACTCCCCCCAGTCCAGTCTAGAACTTACCTCCTCGTAGTAGCTGATCAAGTTAGTGTGACAGGAGCGGTCTCTCATAAACCCATGCTGATATGGATACATCTGTTTCCCTTGAGGTCCTCCAGGATAGCATCTCTTAGAAACCCTTCAAACATCTTACCCACAATAGAAGTCAGACTTACTGATCTGTAGTTTCCAGGTTTAGTTTTTGACCACTTTTTGAATATTGTTACCACACTGGCTATGTGCCAATCCAGTGGAGCAGACCCCGTCACTATAGAGTCCTTAAATATGAGAAACAATAGAGTGTCTATCCCATTACTTAATTCCCTTAGAACCTGGGGGTGTATGCCGTCAGGATCCAGTTATTTCTGTACTTTAATCTTTTTAAGATGGCTCTACGCATCTTCCTGGGTTAAACTGGTGACATTTAGTTAATAAAGATATGACACGTTTCAACTTCGAGTCTCACAGACCTATCACATCACTTTCTGTGGCCCATGACGGGGTCCAGACACAGAAGTACCAGCACTTGACAGGGCATGATGCCAGCACAGGGAACAGGCGCCATCTTGGAATCTGAGCACCCGAGCACCTGCACACCGCTCTGTTCAGTATCCTACAGGTGGTGGCACAGCTCTGATAGCCCTACCCAGGTATCATAACCACCCCCCAAGGTAGGAAGCTCGGTGCTAAAAGAGGTGAAAAGGGAGAGACACCATCATAGTGCATAGACCTCCGTAGCCTTATTAAGGGGTTGTTACATTTAGGGCTCATTCACATGAGCGTATGAAGTTTCGGTCAATAAAATATGCAGCGTTTTCACGGACCACAACTGTGTGTATTTACTATGTACTTGGACCTTCTTTTTTACATTTTTTTTGTGCGTATTCTCTGTGATTCTCACGTGCGCAAAAAAAAAGCAAGAAGGTTGCATAGATTTCTCCTGCCTTTATGCGAAAATATGCAGTTAATACACATTTATCACTGTATATACACGATCCCATTGGCATTGTTGGACTGCTTCGGCTTGTAATATGTCCAAAATAGGAAATTCTGTAATTTTTTTTTCACAAGTGTGAAATAGACAAATAAAAAAGATGTCTGAAGATCCCAATGCAAATCAATGTTGTTCAAGCTGTTCGTATTGCACACTTTAACAATATGTACATAATAGAGAGCGGAGTATGCCTTTGTGAATAAGCCCTTGTAAATAGCCCTTTGAAGGCAACCATAAGGCTGATGTGGCCCTCGGTGAAAATTAGTTTGACACACCTGATATAAAGAATAAGGAATTTTTGGATTGTGGAAAGTGATGTTTTTCGCCAATGGCCATTGGAATGTAATAGTTGAATCTGAGTTTGAACCTTTTTGCCGCTTCCATTGCTGCAGATTCACATAGAATCTGCATCAATAAGGGGTGACAATATGGGCGACAAAATCACATGATTTTCTCATGATGCAACAGTACTACAAATTGCATGTATGTGAAGCCCATGCTTTCCATACAATTGAATTGCTGTCATTGGTTTATTGAGTGCTGCAGTAATTGGCTAACCACTGTGCCTGAGAACCAATCAGAGCCAGCGCTTCCTGGAGGCGGAGCTTTTAAAACCCCACACCAGGTAGTGCTGGCTGAAGACTAGAAACAAGTCTGCTGGAGCTATGGAGGAGAAGTTTGGCAGAGTGGACAGCGCATGTTAGGTAATGTATTAGATATTTTTTTCTTAACTTTGTAGCAGCACAAACTCACGATATCGCAACGGAAAAACACAGGGATATCGCACAGAACAGAGCTACAATATCTCTGCGACTTTCTCGTGGCAATATTGCTGTCACCCATGTGAAAGAGGCCTAAGGAACATGTCACTTAGTTTTTTTTTTGCAAAACAGGGAACAGTGGGACATGGAAACCACCTGGATTTTAGTTTACAGTATAGAGTCCGTATTGAGATTCTGCTTGCAATTTACGCCATGTGAATGTGCCCCGATAGGGTTTATGTTGATGTCTGATGGACCGATGTCACAAATACTGATAGAATTCAAACCAGCTGAGAAATCGGCACAAAAGTGAGTCATTTCTAGGGAATTATTAGTATGAAGTATTGATCTTGTGTTGAGATCTTCTGCTCTCTATCTCTGCCTCTCCAAGTTCCTTCTATCAGCCACTCAGTTCTGCTGCACCAGTTGGTCATGTGAAAAAGTTTGTCATCAAGGCCAGACTAGAGGACAAAAGGTAAGATGAGCTTTGTAGGGACTTCTACTAGGGTTGACATCAGAAAGCCATTGGAGTTCAAGAAGAAAGATACGGTGGTACAGCTCTGCTTCAAGGATATCAGGTGTCTTTATTGATACACTACTCCTAATAGCAATCCCCCACAAAGCTTGTGTAGTAGTCCTATGACTGGAGGTGAGCTCCGAGGTTGGCACTGCTTACTACACGTAACTCGATGAGCGTACTAGGGTTGCCTAAACTTACCCTTCTGCGGGTTTCTTTTAAGACAGGAGGCCTGTACTTCTCTGTGATTACAGCTGTCTAGTGCTCTCTTATTTGAAGCCTTAAAGGGGTTGTCCAGGATCCTACACTGTCTAGCTTGGTTGGGGGGCTTCCATATAAAATAAATAGCTATTGCTTATTCAATAATTCCAGTACCTCTACAGTGCCTATATTCCAATGCTTCCAGCTGGGCTCTGTTTATCTGTAGCCAGTGGTGTAATGAGCCCCCCTCTGTGCCCCTTCACATCCAGAACTCTAGCCAGCACAGGACAGACTTTATCTCCTACTCCTGCTGCTGACTGACAGCTGACACAGCCTGCAAAACATAGCCTGACTCCTCCCCTGTCTCAGGGTCTCAGTGACGTAAGTGCTGGAGACAGGATGAAAGTCATTCAGCAAAGTGAGTAGGAAATAAATCGTGGGGGCATAGAGGGGGCACTATTAGAATGTGGGGGACAGAGGGGGCACTATTATAATGTAAAATAAGTCTTATTGGTGATCTTGGCTCAGATAGAGAAGAAAAGCGAAAACAAACATCACCAATCAGTTTAGACATCACCTGTGATCGCTGGAGGTAACTGCACTGTATCACTGTCTAGAACTGGCACTGTATCTGACTATTATACAGTATGGTGAATGCATTATTTAGTGGGATACCCTGGCCCTTATTTGCCGTTGGAGGTCAAGTGTTAAGGTTGTGCTTCTGGGACTTGTGGTTCTACAGGTTTCCTTATGCACACCTGCACAGGTAGGGGTTAATTGAGCTGGCTGGGTGTGATATTGTCCACCAGCCAGTCCCCCTTGTCTGTGGCAGATAAATATTAGCAAACTTTTATGAGATTTTAGTGCTTTACTGTTTTACTATGTGTTGAAGTGTCTCTCTCCTTCCCTGAAGACGGTCTGGACGCCTGTAGCCCCATCTGCACCACATAAAGACCCCCTTTTCCCTTCCCTTTTACAGGTGCCGTCTCCAGATGTCTTATGTCTTGTGTGTGTGTGTGTTAGATGGGTGATGCCTGACTTTCTATTCCCCTTGTGTGAGGTCACTTAGACTGGCTATGGTTTACCCTCGGTATGCATGTGAGTTCTGGGTGGGGTTCCTGTTATATGTTGTATGCACAACCTGGTATGTAGGTGTGAACAGTGACGTGTGTGGTATGTCTGTGCAAGTGGCCACACATGTGCTTTTTGTGCAGTCCTGTTCTATGTGGTTTGTGTTACTCTGTATGTTGGTGTGAACAGTGACGTGTTTTGTATGTCTGTGCAGGTGGCCAAACATGTGCTCTATGTGCAGTCCTGTTCTGTGTTCAGAGTGTGTGAACAGTGTTGTGTCCTATGTGTGTTTAGTGCATCTCTCCAGGTTCCTAATCAGGGATAGCCAGGTCCCAGATAAATACAGTGAGGCCGACTTTGTCGAGACAATCACCCCGCTTTTAGGCAGGGGTTCCCCACTTTCCCTGATTAGTAAGGGACAGGGGTCCTTCCATCTAGCTTGTAGAGGTGTAGTTTGAAGTGCAAATACTATGTAACTGTGTTTGTGGGTTTTAAATGGACATACTTGCGTCTGTTCTGAGGAGTGGCGCTTTAGTGCGCCCAACGGACGTAACATCAAGTGCCTAGGGCAGTGATGGCAAACCTTTTAGAGACCGAGTGCCCAAACTGCAACCCAAAACCCACTTGTTTATCACAAAGTGCCAACATATCAGGGGCGGGGCTTATCACTACATATGATTTTACCATCGTCATTCTAAAAAGGACAGGGCCGCTTCAAAACAGACAGCGTGCAGATTTTGACTGCTTTTTGGATGCAGAAATACTGCAGGATGAACTCAGTGGAAATTTCTGTCGCAAATTCTGCAGCATTTCTGCATCCAAAAAGCAGTCAAAATCTGCACTCTGTCTATTTTGAAACAGCCCTGCCCATTTCCGACATATGTAAACATACCGCAGCGGTAATAGTGACCCCCCCCAGCGGCCCTAGCAATAATAGTGGCACTCCCTCCAGTGATAATAGTAACCCCCCCAGCGATAATGGTGCCCCCCACAGCGGCCCCCAGTAGTGCTGGTGACATCCCACAGCGGCCCCCAGTAGTAATGGTGACACCCCACAACGTACCCCAGTAGTGATGGTGACACCCCAGAGTGACCCCCAGTAGTAATGCTGACACCCCACAGTGGCCCCCAGTAGTAATAGTGACACCCCACAGCGGTATTCACTTACGTGGTGAGCGGCCGACGGCGACGCGTGCCAGCAGGGAGGGCTCTGTGTGCCGCCTCTGGCACGCATGCCATAGGTTCACCACCACTGGCCTACGGTGATTAAGGTGAAGGGTAATAGCAACATCCGCACCAGAACCTTTGCACCAGGACTCATGAGCCTAGCTGCAACGGACACAGATTGTGGATGTGACATCATCGCTGCGGAACGGTGATGTATTGACTCTTTGGAATAGCTTTTTTTTGGTGATTACCTCCTTCGACTAGACTAGTGCTATCTCAGATGGTTTTACCAGGATCATTTATCTTGTGGCTTCTTCAGTAGCTTGTGGGTTTACAGTCCTTCTGAGGCTAGCAGCTGCCACCGCTCATCTTGCCACCAGACAGCAGCTTGTCCTCACACTTTACATGAAGCTCACACAGAAAAACAATAACCCACATCATCAACCACGCAGAATGAAGTTATCCATGCACTATTATAGATGACTTACGTCATATAGTACATACAGAGCTGGAGACTATAACAGTACATTGCTGACATCATAGTCTGCAATTAACGATGATGATGAAAGCTATAAAAAAAACGAAAGACAAACTTTTTCTCCACTATAAAAGTCTATGTAAATGTACGGAGCCGGAGCTGCAAAGAGAGATGTAGCAGAGCTGTTGTATAATATCATGCATTACCTGCAGTATTAGGGTATTGCGATGATAATTAACGCAGTTCGGATAGCTCTGCCCTTATAATTTAACCTATGTGTTTAATACAAGTCCCCTCACACTGGATGCCATCGCTCGGGTACTGGAGCCGTCGTATGTCCCCTGCTATTTATACCACTCCATACCAGGTCAGTGGTCGTATTACAGCAATCGCCACTACATGTTATATCTATAGAATATCGTCCTTACCTGTAGAAACAATGGCAGCCAGGAGGCAGGTGAGCAGCAGACAGGAGCTCATTGTCATCGCAGTGTCCAGGACTATTATAGGAGCCCAGCTGTAATCTCCGCCGCCTGCACTCTCTTATAGTTCATCCATGGGTGTTGCCAAAACTCGGCAGATGGGATAGGGAGGGGGATGAAAAGACGACGACACGTTCTATTAAGAGCACACAACCAGAGGTTCACGTGTTTATTTTGTTATTATTAACCCTGCTGTGACCGAAAGACATTTCAAAAACATACAAACAATGAAAAAGTTTTTAAATTTTTTTACTAACTAAAGTTAGAAGAGATCGGGAATCGTTGGCGCACATTTACCGGGTGGCTTATTATACCGGTTCCTGGTGTAAATTGGGGCAAAGAAAAGACGCGAAGGATGATGTACAGTAAATTTAGGCTAAAACGTGTGAGTTTTCTCGTCACTTGTTAAATTTAAGTGGTGATAAAAGTGGGCGTGGTCTCGAAGAGAAGTAATTATGGGGCATGGATTTGACTTGTCAACTAATAAGAATCTAGGGGTTAAGGCCTCCTGCAGACGGACAGAATTCTCGCAGCGGGATACGAGCCGTACCACTGCAGTGACCCGCAGCTCACCCGCTCCCGGCGTCTCGCTCCGCTCTGCTATGTGCCAGCTGGCACACAGCTGCACATGCACAGAGCAGAGCCGGCTCGTCAGCGATGACGTTTCTGTGCGAGCCTCTACGAAATAGGACATGCCGCAATTTGTTTACCGCGTGAGTTTTCATGCGGTCAAATCGCGGCAGCCTGCATAGGATTGCATTGTCGAATGCAATCCTATGGCAGCAGGCACGGGCGCAAACTCTGCGGGAAATCCCGCCGTGGAATTTCCGCCCATGTGCTTTCAGCTTAAGGCATTAATAAATATGGTGATAGATGTTTGTTTGCTAATAAGGTTAATACATTCATGCATCAGATTAACCTTTAAAATGATTCACTGACAAAAAATGTTATACATGTTGCCAATCAGTGATTGTTAGAATAGTTACAGGGTGCCGTCAGATGCTGATTGGTTATTGTTATTTCCCATTTGTCTATTTATGATAAAAAAGGAAGTTTTTCCAGAAGAGCTTCCAAGTGTGACTCAACCACATCGCAGTTCTGTCCAAAACTTTTCTCCAGTGCAGCAAACAGATAAATCGCCATACCTGATTGATAAGGCTTTGATACTCTTTGAGTATTATTCAAATTGAACCGAATATGCTATCACAACTCTTCACATTTGGAGAAAATCACCCTAGTGCCTCTCCTTTACTTAGAATGGGGCAAGACAAGTGTAAGTCAATGACCCAGATTTATTAAGACAAGCATTTATTTACAGTGCACCGGGGTAATTTTAGATCCTTGTGGTCTCCACTATTCCCAGTACTTGTCCTTGTGGACTCTGCTACTCCTGTGGGGATTCCCCTCATCACTGAACACTCTGGCAGCATCGTCACAGTGTTCAGTGATAAGGGGTCTGCAGCGGGGATGAAAGAATCCCCTGCCACAGCTGTCACAGAAGACCGCATTGCTATCCCATTGCTTTCAATGGAGCCGGTGCTGCTGCTGCCCCATTGAGAGCAGCAATGATTTTTTTTTTTTGGGGGGGGGGGGGGGCTTTAACTATAAACCCTACCTCGAAAATCATCCCTAGCTGTAGGTAAAAAAAAACTTAACTCACCTGGAAGCACTGTCCGGCTCGTCTCCCCATACCCCACAGTCTTCAATATCGTGGTGGCTGGGGATTGAAAAATCCCCCCCTCCAGAAAGCGCTGCCTCTGATTGGCTGAGTGCTGTGGCCATTTAGAGACAGCGCTTAGCCATTTCATGACAGCTGAGCGCTGCCTCTGATTGATTACAGCACTCAGCCAATCAGAGGCAGCGCTTTCTGGAGGTGAGGATTTTTCAATCCCCGGCAACCAGAATACAGAAGAAGACTGCCATGGACAAGGAGAAGATCCTGACGGTGCTTCTAGGTGAGTTGTTTTTATTTTTTCCTACAGCTAGGGGTAATTTTTGGGGTAGGGTTTATATGTCAAGCCCCTTCCACACACCCAAAAATCATCGCTGCGGGGGTTGCTTTCACCCCATTGCTTTCAATGGGGTGGCAGCAGTGCCAACCCCATTGAAAGCAATAGGATGGCATCGCGGTCCTCTGCCACAGCTGTGACAGCTGTGGCAGGGAATTCTTTCATCCCCTTGGAGACTTCCATCATCACTGAACCCTGTGACAGTGCTGTCACAGTGTTAAGTGATGAGGGCACCTTCGAAGTGCAGCTGCGCTTTTCCCAGCATAGCTGCTCCAGTGAACGAGCATATGAAACTTTTCCCGATGATGGCCTGAACACACTTTTTTGCGCACATATAAAAAGCTTCGTCACTTGCATTTTGCACATCCATGGAGCGTGTTTTTTGTGCACATAGGCGCACAAAAAAATTGCTCGTCTGACCCTGACCGAGCCCTTATTGTGCAAAAGAGAAAAGACATAAAAAATGAAAATCATTTTGGTATCATTGTAATCATATAAACACACTGAAAAAATGTATCATTTATGCTGCATAATTAATGCAGGAAAAAAATGCTGAATTGATAGGTTTTCTTTATCTGCTCTTAAAAAACATGTTTTCAAAATTTACAGTACATTATATATACCCAAAAATGGTACCAATAAAACCTACAGTTCTCTGTGCAAAAAAACAAACATAAGGCCTTGTCAATGGAAAAATAAAAAACCTATGGTTCTTGAAAAGTAGAGATAAAAATCCCCCAAAAGTAAGTTTCGTCCTTATAGCTAAAATAGGCCATGTCCTTAAGAGTTTAACCAGGTTAACGACTGCTACATGTGTACATAAAGGATCCTATTTAGAGATGAGCGAGCACCAAAATGCTCGGGTGCTCGTTACTCGAGACGAATTTTTCGCGATGCTCGAGGGTTCGTTTCGAGTAACGAACCCCATTGAAGTCAATGGGCGACTCAAGCATTTTTGTATATCGCCGATGCTCGCTAAGGTTTTCATGTGTGAAAATCTGGGCAATTCAAGAAAGTGATGGGAACGACACAGAAACGGATAGGGCAGGCGAGGGGCTACATGTTGGGCTGCATCTCAAGTTCCCAGGTCCCACTATTAAGCCACAATAGCGGCAAGAGTGCCCCCCCCCCCAACAACTTTAACATCTGAAAAGCCCTCATTAGCAATGCATACCTTAGCTAAGCACCACACTACCTCCAACAAAGCACAATCACTGCCTGCATGACACTCCGCTGCCACTTCTCCTGGGTTATATGCTGCCCAACCCCCCCTGCACGACCCAGTGTCCACAGCGCACACCAAACTGTCCCTGCCCAGCCTTCAGCTGCCCTCATGCCACGCCACCCTCATGTCTATTTATAAGTGCGTCTGCCACAGGAAAAGCAGGCACACACTGCAGAGGGTTGGCACGGCTAGGCAGCGACCCTCTTTAAAAGGGGTGGGGCGATAGTCCACAATGCTGTACAGAAGCAATGAGAAATCCAATCCTGTGCCACCTCCATCTGGAGCTGCACACGTGGGCATAGCAATGGGGAACCTATGTGCCACACACTATTCATTCTGTCAAGGTGTCTGCATGCCCCAGTCAGACCGCGTTTTTTTATAAATAGTCACAGGCAGGTACAACTCCGCAATGGGAATTCCGTGTGCACCCACAGCATTGGTGGCTCTCTGGAACCCACCGGCGGTACATAAAAATATCCCATTGCATTGCCCAACACAGCTGAGGTAGTAATGTCGTGCTTAATGCACATGGGCTTCGGCCCACACTGCATGCCCCAGTCAGACTGGGGTTCTTTAGAAGTGGACACATGTAGTTACAACTCCCTGTGCACCCACAGCATGGGTGGCTCCCTGGAACCCACCGGCGGTACATAAAAATATCCCATTGCATTGCCCAACACAGCTGAGGTAGTAATGTCGTGCATAATGCAGGTGGGCTTCGGCCCACACTGCATGCCCCAGTCAGACTGGGGTTCTTTAGAAGTGGACACATGTAGTTACAACTCCCTGTGGACCCATGGCATGGGTGGCTCCCTGGAACCCACCGGCGGTACATAAATATATCCCATTGCATTGCCCAACACAGCTGAGGTAGTAATGTCGTGCTTAATGCAGGTGGGCTTCGGCCCACACTGCATGCCCCAGTCAGACTGGGGTTCTTTACAAGTGGACACATGTAGTTACAACTCCCTGTGCACCCACAGCATGGGTGGCTCCCTGGAACCCACCGGCGGTACATAAAAATATCCCATTGCATTGCCCAACACAGCTGAGGTAGTAATGTCGTGCTTAATGCAGGTGGGCTTCGGCCCACACTGCATGCCCCAGTCAGACTGGGGTTCTTTTGAAGTGGAAACAGTTGCATTTACAACTCCCTGTGGACCCACAGCATGGGTGGGTGCCAGGAAGCCACCGGCGGTACATAACAATATCCCATTGCATTGCCCATCACAGCTGAGGTAGTAATGTCATGTTTAATGCAGGTGGGCTTCGGCCCACACTGCATGCCCCAGTCAGACTGGGGTTCTTTAGAAGTGGACACATGTAGTTACAACTCCCTGTGGACCCACAGCATGGGTGGCTCCCTGGAACCCACCAGCGGTACATAAATATATCCCATTGCAGTGCCCATCACAGCTGATGTTATGTCAGCTGTAATGCAGGTGGGCCAAAAATTTATTGGATTACACTGTAGGCGAGGGCCCACAAAAATTGGTGTACCAACAGTACTAATGTACCTGAGAAAAATTGCCCATGCCCAACCGAGAGGGCAGTTCAAACCCATTAATGGCTTTGGTTAATGTGGCTTAATTGGTAACTAGGCCTGGAGGCAGCCCAGTTAAAATAAAAATTGGTTCAAGTTAAAGTTTCAACGCTTTAATGAGCATTGAAACGTATAAAAATTGTTTAGAAAAATTATATGACTGAGCCTTGTGGGCCTAAGAATAATTGCCCGTTCGGCGTGATTATGTGAGGTTTCAGGAGGAGGAGCAGGAGGAGGAGGAGGAATATTATACACAGATTGATGAAGCAAAAAGGTCCCCGTTTTGGATGGTGATAGAGAACGATGCTTCCATCCGCGGGTGCAGCCTACTTATTGCTTAGGTATCGCTGCTGTCCGCTGGTGGAGAAGAGAAGTCTGGTGAAATCCAGGCTTTGTTCATCTTGATGAGTGTAAGCCTGTCGGCACTGTCGGTTGACAGGCGGGTACGCTTATCCGTGATGATTCCCCCAGCCACACTAAACACACTCTCTGACAAGACGGTAGCCGCAGGACAAGCAGGCACCTCCAGGGCATACAGCGCGAGTTCAGGCCACGTGTCCAGCTTCAACACCCAGTAGTTGTAGGGGGCAGAGGCGTCACCGAGGACGGTGCTGCAATCGGCTACGTACTCCCTCACCATCCTTTTACAGTGCTCCCGCCAACTCAGCCTTGACTGGGAACCGGTGACACAGTCTTGCTGGGGAGCCATAAAGCTGGCAAAGGCCTTGGATAATGTTCCCCTGCCTGCGCTGTACATGCTGCCTGATCTCTGCGCCTCCCCTGCTACCTGGGCCGCGGAAATGCGCCTTCGGCCACTAGCGCTGTTGGATGGGAAGTTTACCATCATTTTGTCCACCAGCGCCCTGTGGTATAGCATCATTCTCGAACCCCTTTCCTCTTCGGGAATGAGACTGCAAAGGCTCTCCTTATACCGTGGATCGAGCAGTGTGTACACCCAGTAATCCGTAGAGGCCAGAATGCGTGTAACGCGAGGGTCACAAGAAAGGCATCCTAACATGAGGTCAGCCATGTGTGCTAGGGTACCTGTACGCAACACATGGCTGTCCTCACTCGGAAGATCACTTTCAGGATCCTCCTCCTCCTGCTCTGGCCATACACGCTGAAAGGATGACAGGCAAGCTGCATCTGTACCCTCAGCAGTGGGCCAAGCTGTCTCTTCCCCCTCCTCCTCATGCTCCTCCCCCTCCTCCTCCTCCTCCTCCTCCTCTGGCCATACACGCTGAAAGGATGACAGGCAAGCAGCATCTGTCCCCTCAGCAGTGGGCCAGGCTGTCTCTTCCCCCTCCTCCTCATGCTCCTCCCCCTCCTCCTCAACGCGCTGAGATATAGACATGAGGTTGCTCTGACTATCCAGCGACATACTGTCTTCCCCCGCCTCCGTTTCTGATTCCAAAGCGTCTGCCTTTATGCTTTGCAGGGAACTTCTCAAGAGGCATAGCAGAGGAATGGTAACGCTAATGATTGCAGCATCCCCGCTCACCATCTGGGTAGACTCCTCAAATTTTCCAAGGACCTGGCAGATGGCTGCCAACCAGGCCCACTCTTCTGTAAATAATTGAGGAGGCTGACTCCCACTGCGGCGCGCAAGTTGGAGTTTGTATTCCACTATAGCTCTACGCTGCTCATAGAGTCTGGCCAACATGTGGAGCGTAGAGTTCCACTGTGTGGGCACGTCGCACAGCAGTTGTTGCACTGGCAGATTAAACCGATGTTGCAGGGTCCGCAGGGTGGCAGCGTGCGTGTGGGAATTGCAGAAATGTGCGCAGAGCTGGCACACCTTTCCGAGCAGGTCTGACAAGTGGGGGTAGCTTTTCAGAAAGCGCTGAACCACCAAATTAAAGACATGAGCCAGGCATGGCACGTGCGTGAGGCTGCCGAGCTGCAGAGCCGCCACCAGGTTACGGCCGTTGTCACACACGATCATGCCCGGTTGGAGGCTCAGCGGCGTAAGCCAGCGGTTGGTCTGCTCTGTCAGACCCTGCAGCAGTTCGTGGGCCATGTGGCTCTTCTCTCCTAAGCTGAGTAGTTTCAGCACGGCCTGCTGACGCTTGCCCACCGCTGTGCTGCCACGCCACGTGACACCGACTGCTGGCGACGTGCTGCTGCTGACACATCTTGATTGCGAGACAGAGGTTGCGTAGGAGGAGGAGGAGGGTGGTTTAGTGGAGGAAGCATACACCCCCGCAGATACCACCACCGAGCTGGAGCACGCAATTCGGGGGGTGGGTAGGACGTGAGCGGTCCCAGGCTCTGACTCTGTCCCAGCCTCCACTAAATTCACCCAATGTGCCGTCAGGGAGATATAGTGGCCCTGCCCGCCTGTGCTTGTCCACGTGTCCGTTGTTAAGTGGACCTTGGGAGTAACCGCGTTGGTGAGGGCGCGTACAATGTTGCGGGAGACGTGGTCGTGCAGGCCAGGGACGGCACATCGGGAAAAGTAGTGGCGACTGGGAACCGAGTAGCGCGGGGCCGCCGCCGCCATCATGCTTTTGAAAGCCTATACGGCAGCATCTCTAGGCTGATCAATTTTGCAATGTGCACGTTTAACGCTTGAGCGTGCGGGTGTGTAGCGTCGTACTTGCGCTTGCGCTCAAACTGTGGCGCTAGCGACGTCTGGACGCTACGCTGAGAGACATTGCTGGATGGGGCCGAGGACAGCGGAGGTGAGGGTGTGGGTGCAGGCCAGGAGACAGTACTGCCTGTGTCCTCAGAGGGGGGTTGGATCTCAGTGGCAGGTTGGGGCACAGGGGGAGAGGCAGTGGTGCAAACCGGAGGCGGTGAACGGGCATCGTTCCACCTTGTGGGGTGCTTGGCCATCATATGCCTGCGCATGCTGTTGGTGGTGCCTCCCCAGCTGATCTTGGCGCGACAAAGGTTGCACACCACTGTTCGTCGGTCGTCAGGCGTCTCTGTGAAAAACTGCCACACCGTAGAGCACCTTGACCTCTGCAGGGTGGCATGGCGTGAGGGGGCGCTTTGGGAAACAGTTGGTGGATTATTCGGTCTGGCCCTGCCTCTACCCCTGGCCACCGCACTGGCTCGGCCTGTGCCCACACCCTGACTTGGGCCTCCGCGTCCTCGCCCGCGTCCTATAGGCCTATCCCTACCCCTCAGCATGCTGTATTAGCAGTAGTGCAGAAACAGAACGCTGTAATTAAATGTGCCGCTTATTGGCCTGTGGTTGGAGGCTGACTTCGTTTACGGAACCCCAGGAAATAATTTGCCGCAAGCCTGCTGTAACACTTAGACCCAGAACACTGAGCACAATGACAGGCAGGCCAAATAGATTTTTTTTCAAGATTTTTTTCAAAAGGACCACTGCGTATATTCAATCTATAAGATGTCTTCTGGCCCTGCCTACACAATTCTGTCCCTGATGTGTGTGTCACGGAACTACAGTGTTGCACTGTTATTAAGTGCAACAGACCGGTGATTTCAGAGCCAGGAAATAATTTTGCGCAAGCCTGCTGTAACACTTAGCTGGCTGCGTATTTATTTGGAGAACTACTACCCCCAGCAGACACGGACCCAGAACACTGAGCACAGTGATAGGCAGGCCAAATATTTGTTTTTCTTCAAATATTTTTTTCAAAAGGACCACTGCGTATATTCAATCTATAATATATGTCTTCTGGCCCTGCCTACACAATTCTGTCCCTGTAGTATTACTGCAGGGCGCAATGCTCTGCACGGCCGATATAGCAAAAAAAAAGTGCAACACTGCTAAAAGCAGCCTCCACACTACTGCACACGGTTAGATGTGGCCCTAAGAAGGACCGTTGGGGTTCTTGAAGCCTACACTAACTCCTAACACTCTCCCTGCCTAACCACCACTTCTGTCCCTGTAGTATTACTGCAGGGCGCAATGCTCTGCACGGCCGATATAGCAAAAAAAAAAAAAAATGTGCAACACTGCTAAAAGCAGCCTCCACACTACTGCACACTGTTAGATGTGGCCCTAAGAAGGACCGTTGGGGTTCTTGAAGCCTACACTAACTCCTAAAACTCTCCCTACAGCAGCTCCAACACGATACCACTGTCCCTCAGCTATCTCACAACGCATCTGAGGCGAGCCGCGGGAGGGGCCGATTTTTATACTCGGGTGACACCTGATCTCCCCAGCCACTCACAGCAGGGGGGTGGTATAGGGCTTGAACGACGCAGGGGGAAGTTGTAATGCCTTCCCTGTCTTTCAATTGGCCAGAAAAGCGCGCTAACGTCTCAGAGAGGAAACTGAAAGTAACTCGAACATTGCGTGGTACTCGTTACGAGTAACGAGCATCTCGAACACGCTAATACTCGAACGAGTATCAAGCTCGGACGAGTACGTTCGCTCATCTCTAATCCTATTGTTTGTGATGGATGCTAGTGCCAAAGTGTGTTGTGATGGCGTGAATCTAGTCAACATTATAATTACAGAACGTAAAATACCATACAGACAGAAAAAAAAAATCAGAGAAAGCATAGTAACATAGTATGTTAAGCTGAATGAAGACAATGTCCATTAAGTTCAGCCTGTTTCAACCTCCTTGTTGATCCAGAGGAAGGCAAAAACCCCAAGAGGCAGAAGCCAATTAGCCCATATGGGGGCAAACATTCCTTCCCGACTGCATAATGGCATTCAGAATAATCCCTGGATCAACCTTTAATAGTTCCTATCTGAATGTAAGACCCATAACAATAACCTCTCTGGTCACCTAATGTGTAAATCCTGTAATATCATAGCGCTCTAGAAAGACGTCTAGTCCCCTCCTAAACCTCTCAATGGATTTTGCCATCACCACGTCCCCAGGCAAAGCGTTCCACAGTCTCACTGCTCTTACAGTAGAGAACCCCCTTCTGTGTTGGTGATGAAACCTGCTTTCCTCTAAACGTAGCAGATGCCCTCTCGTTACCGTCGCAGTCCTGGGTATAAACAGATCTTGGGAGAGATCCTTGTATTGTCCCCTCATGTATTTATACATCGTTATTTGGTCGCCCCTTAGCCATCTTTTTTCTAGAGTAAATAATCCCAATTTGGATAGCCTCTCCGGGTATTCCAGTCCCTTCATTCCATGTATTAGTTTAGTTGCCCTTCTTTGAACCCCCTCCAGCACTGTAACATCTTTCCTGAGCACCGGTGACCAGAACTGTGCTCAGTATTCCATGTGGGGCCTGACTAGTGCCTTATATAATGGAAGGATAATGTTCTCGTCCCTCGCCCCTATAGCTCTTTTAATGCACCCCAAAACTTTATTTGCTTTTGCAGCAGCTGACTGGCATTGGTTACTCCAGTTAAATCTACAATCCACTAGTATCCCCAGGTCCTTTTCCATATCACTTTTCCCTAGCTGTACCCCATTTAGTGTATATTGGTGACATCTGTTTCTCCTGCCCATGTGCATAACCTTACATTTTTCAACATTGAACTTCATTTGCCATTTTTCTGCCCAAGCCCCCAGCTTATCTCGGTCCATTTGTAGCCGCACCTTGTCCTCCGTTGTATTATCTTGTATAATTTTGTGTCATCTGCAAATATTGATATTTTACTGTACGGCCCCTCTATCAGGTCGTTGATAAATATATTGAACAGAATGGGGCCTAATACTGAACCCTGTGGCACCCCACTAGCGATGGTGGCCCAATCAGAGAATGAACCATTTATTACCACCCTCTGCTTTCTATCTCTGAGTCAGTTTTTTACCCTATACACACGTTTTCACCCAATCCGAGCTGTCTCATTTTATATATCAGCCTATTATGTGGCACAGTGTCAAATGCTTTAGAGAAATCCAGATATACGAGATCAATAGACTCTCCCCAGTCTAGCCTAGAACCTACTTCATTGTAGAAGCTGATCAAATTGGTCTGACATGATCGACCCCTCATGAATCCGTGCTGGGGAGGAGTTATTCCGTTGTTCTCCTTGAGGTATTCATTGATGGCGTCTCTCAGAAACCCCTCAAATATTTTTCCAGTTATTG
Organism: Eleutherodactylus coqui; assembly: GCF_035609145.1. Taxonomy (NCBI): domain Eukaryota; kingdom Metazoa; phylum Chordata; class Amphibia; order Anura; family Eleutherodactylidae; genus Eleutherodactylus; species Eleutherodactylus coqui. The sequence goes on from NC_089842.1 coordinate 30,847,820, forward strand.
AAGTGGGACTTACCGGCCTGTAGATATCAGGTTCTCTTTTAGACCCCTTTTTGTAAATTGGAACCACATACGTAATGTGCCAATCCCTCTATGTTTTTAGCGCTTCTTCGCTGCCTTCTTGTTTTAGTAGTTTAAACGCTTTCTTTTTTTTGTTTATTGCCTCCCCTACAGTCTTGTCGAGCCACATTGGTTTCCTTCTACTTATGGTTCTTTTTTTTAAAGGGTATGAACTGCTCACATGAGGTAATTAGGATGTTTTTAAACTTTTCCCATTTGTTATCTTTATGTGATATTTTTGTGGCTTTTGGTGCAGTTTAGTATTTCCGAGAAAACTGCCTTGGAGGTCCTCGCCCTAAGCTTGGATCCTTGGTCCCTGAAATCATTTTTGAGGGCCCTCCATTGACCACTAACTTTGTCATTGGTGCCAACGTGCACCATGACCGCTGGATCGTCACCAACTCCTCCCAGTAATCTGTCAATCCGATCCGCGATGTGTTGAACTCGAGTGCCAGGAAGACAACACATCGACGATCTCGGTCTTTATGGCAGATTGCCCTATCTGCCCCCCTTATAATTAAGTCCCCCAACACTAGGACCTGTCTAGCCTGCCCTGCGCTCCCCGTCCCTGTCTCACTGGAGCAGTCATCCCCCTGGCGTTCAGAGGGCATGTCGTACTGCAGCGGTGCTGGCTCTGTAATGGCATCCCCCTCATCTGCCATCTTTACAAACTTGTTGGTTTGTGCCAGTTCAGGACTAGTCTTCCTAGTTCTCTTCCCTCTACCCCTCCTTCTATCTATCACCCAGCTAGCTGCCTGCTCCCCCTTCTCTTCCGTACTACCGTCCGCCCCTGTCTCTTCCCCAGCAAGTGTCTGCTCAGTGAGCAGCAAACTCCTTTCCATGTTGTCAATAGATCTCAATGTTGCCAGTAGCTCATTTAGATCCAGGATTTTGGCTTCCAAATGTGTGATGAGCACACATCTTGCGAACAATATGCACCCTCGATAGGCTGATCAAGGGCCGTATACATTGCACAAGTAGCACACTTGCTGACATTGTCAGGGATGGAGCTCATCCTAATGGGGATCTACAATTTACTTGTGGAAGTAGTGAAGATTTACTTGATCCCACTCCAAACACGCCTCCGCCGCTGCGCAACCACCCACACACCTCCGCCCGTGTGCAGCTGCTCACACACCTCCGCCCGTGCGCAGCCACTCTCAGACCTCCTCCCGTGCACAGCCACTCACACACCTCCGCCCGTGCGCAGCCGCTCACACACCTCCGCCCGTGCGCAGCCGCTCACACACCTCCGCCCGTGCGCAACCGCTCACTTTTTTTTATATATATATAAACGCTCACACACTTACTACTTGTTCTCGCTCAATCACCCAATTATGCTTCCCTTGCACCCCACACACAGACACTTACACTGTTTTACTTCACTTACACACTCACACTTCTACACCCCCTCACTTAATCACAGTCACACACTTGAACCCACACACACACACTTAGATAGACACACACTTAGACACACAGAATATACTTATCTGCTCCTGTCAGCAGCTCTTCTGCAGCTCCGATGACGTCACATGCAGCATTGGCATCGACCTCTCTCCCGGCAGCCACGCTCTCTGGCCTCCTGTCACTCCGCTCCGCAAACTGCTTCCCCTCTTCTCTTTCTTCTTCAGCTACTAGACTTATCCTTCCAGCGGCTCTCCTGGTCTTCTTGCGGCTCTGGTGCCACTCCAGCAATCTCTCACTCCCGCTTTCTGCTCCCTGGGCTCCCGCTGACGTCCCTTCCGCCCGCTAACGTCACTTCGTGATCATGAGTGCTTGCCTTTGTGTCCCATAGAATACCAGCAGCCATATACTTACTGATATGCTGATACAACAGAGCCAGCATATACACCACTTATCCAATATACAGACAGAATGCTAAACGGAGGAGCAAAGCACACATGTGAGGACACTGATGAGTCAGCCACTTACAAACAAATCCTCCTTAATATTGAGGGGGTGGCTGCTTAGTGTTTATTACAGCATAAAAGAGTGGATGATATAGGGTGTTGGACCACATGGTACATGTAGTATACCATGTAGGCTTGCAACCTATTAGTGAAACCAGCCAGTTGCCTTGCACCCCACAGGTGAACCACCCTGACAATGGCACCCTGGGCTCCCCCAGCATTTAAAACCGCACTGCATGTTATAGATAAATACTGATGAATGCGAGCTATTAGCTGATATTTTGTCCTAAATACGTGAGCCCACAACCCATGTCATGGGTCCTTGCTTAATGTGGGTCCCTATCACTAACTTTAGTTAAAATCACAGAAAGGTAAATATCATACAGACAAAAATAAAAAATCACAGGCAGAAAAAAAAAAAAGTTATACAACCCCAATTCCAATAAAGTTGGAACGCTGTGTAAAATGCAAACAAATTTAAAGCAAAAAAGAGTGCAATGATTTGGAAATCTCATCTAACCCTATTTTATTCACAATAGAACATATCAGAAGGGGAAAGGGAGATATGGTTGCATTTAGTTAAAAAAAAAAATCATGTAGAAATTGATGGCAGCAACACATCTCAAAAAAATTGGGCCCCGGCCATGTCCAGCATTGTTTGGCATCACGTCTTTTTTTTAAACAGTCTGTAAAAATGTATTCACAAGAAGGTGTCATTTATCATATACTGTATATGGGACATTTTGTGATTGGATAACATGTGACTTCAGTGTAACACTATGTCCACATTGTGAGGTCGCACCTGGAGGGCTAATATTTTGTTACATCCTTATTTGGTTTCCAGATCCCCAAAGGCTGGACCTTGTTCCAATGTAGTCATCTTTTCAGTGAAAGCCGTAAGGGAAGTGATTTTCTTATAGCCACAGGATTTTGACATATCTAGTGATTGCCTTTCTATCATGGTCTGTTGGTCCGGGATATGCTTACCATTACAATGTAGAACAAATGATACTCATAACACAGTGTTGTGCTGCACTGTATATTTGACATTTGATCACGGTGTGGCTACAGCGTGACACTATATCTGCATTAATGTGAAGTTGTACCTGGACGGGCAATGTTCTGGTACATCCCTATTCAGTGTCCAGACCATCAAAGGTTGGACACTGTTCCGATCTATTTATCTTACCAGTGAAATGGTTGGGATTTGTACGGTCCTACATGGTGTATCTTATGTCATCCATATCAATTATATCTAGTATCGTTATCCCTTTGGAACATTTTTCTTGCCATCTGTCACCAGTTTTGCATTAGGAGTGGTGGCACCATCTACGTTCAACTCTGTGTAAAAAAAAAAAAAATAACTGATATAAATTACCATATATACTGGAGTATAAGCCTAGTTTTTCAGCACATTTTTTTATGCTGAAAAAGCCCCCTGCGGCTTATACTCGAGTGAGGTAAAAAAAGCAATAACAAAAAACCTGCAATACTCACCTCCCAGCCGGCGTCTGTGTCCCCGGCGCGATGGTCTCCGTGGCAGTGCGGCAAGCTGCTTGAGAATTCTCCCCACTGTCATCTCCCTGCTCAGCTTTGAATTCCCCTGCCGTCAGCACTGTGTAAGTAAGTGCTGTGATTGGATCGAGCACCAGCCAATCGCAGCCAGCGCTGGATTATTCACAGCCATTCAGTGGATGACATCATTGAATGGCAGTGATTGATTTATCTAGCGCTGGCTGTGATTGGCTGGCGCTCAATCCAATCACAGCGCTTACTCACATGGCTCTGACAGCAGGGGAATTCAAAGCTGAGAAGGGAGATGACAGCGGGGAGAACTCTCAATCAGCTTGCCGCACCGCCAGGAAGATTAGTTTGTGACTAGACTATATTTGTCCAAAGAAGCATCTATCCCTGGTAATTCTTTATGACAATGGTCTGTAAATCTTTGGGAAGTGAGGAGACCAGTTGCTGGACTTTTGGAAGAGGAATGTTCTCCCATTATTGTCTTATGTTATTCTAGCTGCTCAACAGTTCTGGGTCAACTTCGCCGGATTTTTCATTTCCTTATGTGCCAAATGCTTTCTCTTGGATAAAGATCTGGATTGCAGGTGGACAGTTCAGCACCCGAGCTCTTCTTTTGCAATGCCATGCTATTGTGATGGATGCAGTATGCAGTTTAGCATTGTCTTACTGAAATATTCAAGGCAATCCCTAAAAGAGACATCTGGACGAGAGCACATGTTCTAAAACCTCTATGTACTATCAGCATTGATAGTGCCTTTCAGGATGTGTGAGCTGCCCCTATGCCATAGGCACTAATACAACCCCATACCATACAGCTGGCACTCAATTCAATCACAGCACTCACTTTGCTGGATCCAAAGCCCCGTCACCAGAAAGAAACTGAGATGTCAGCGCGGAGGACGCTGCAGCTTGCCGCAGTGCCGCCGGAGACTATCATGAGGCATCAGGATGCCGCGGACCAGGCGAGTATTGATTTTTTTTTTAATGCAGGCTAGCTAGGGCTTATTTTTTGGGGAGGGCTTATATTTCAACCCTCCCCCGTAAAGCTTAAGTGTCCAGGCAGCTATACATGTAAAAAATAGAGATGAGCGAGCACCAAAATGCTCGGGTGCTCGTTACTCGGGACGAAATTATCGCGATGCTCGAGGGTTCGTTTCGAGTAACGAACCCCATTGAAGTCAATGGGCGACCCGAGCATTTTTGTATTTCGCCGATGCTCGCTAAGGTTTTCATGTGTGAAAATCTGGGCAATTCAAGAAAGTGATGGGAACGACACAGCAACGGATAGGGCAGGCGAGGGGCTACATGTTGGGCTGCATCTCAAGTTCACAGGTCCCACTATTAAGCCACAATACCGGCAAGAGTGCCCCCCCCTCCCAACAACTTTTACTTCTGAAAAGCCCTCATTAGCAAGGCATACCTTAGCTAAGCACCACACTACCTCCAACAAAGCACAATCACTGCCTGCATGACACTCCGCTGCCACTTCTCCTGGGTTACATGCTGCCCAACCCCCCCGCACGACCCAGTGTCCACAGCGCACACCAAATTGTCCCTGCGCAGCCTTCAGCTGCCCTCATGCCACACCACACTCATGTCTATTTATAAGTGCGTCTGCCATGAGGAGGAACCGCAGGCACACACTGCAGAGGGTTGGCACGGCTAGGCAGCGACCCTCTTTAAAAGGGGCGGGGCGATAGCCCACAATGCTGTATAGAAGCAATGAGAAATATAATCCTGTGCCACCGCCATCAGGAGCTGTACACGTGGGCATAGCAATGGGGAACCTATGTGCCACACACTATTCATTCTGTCAAGGTGTCTGCATGCCCCAGTCAGACCGGGCTTTTTAATTCATAGACACAGGCAGGTACAACTCCCTATTGTGAAGTCCCTGTGGACCGACAGCATGGGTGGCTCCCTGGAACCCACCGGCGGTACATAAAAATATCCCATTGCAGTGCCCATCACAGCTGAGGTAGTAATGTCGTGCTTAATGCAGGTGGGCTTCGGCCCACACTGCATGCCCCAGTCAGACTGGGGTTCTTTACAAGTGGAAACAGATGCATTTATAATTCCCTGTGGACCCACAGCATGGGTGGGTGCCAGGAAGCCACCGGCGGTACATAGAAATATCCCATTGCATTGCCCAACACAGCGGATGTAACGTCAGCTGTAATGCAGGTGGGCTAAAAATTCATTTGATTACACTGTAGGCGAGGGCCCACAAAAATTGCTGTACCAACAGTACTAATGTACATCCAAAAAATTGGCCATGGCCAACCAAGAGGGCAGGTGAAACCCATTAATCGCTTTGGTTAATGTGGCTTAAGTGGTAACTAGGCCTGGAGGCAGCCCAGTTTAACGAAAAATTGGTTCAAGTTAAAGTTTCAACGCTTTTAAGAGCATTGAAACATATAAAAATTGTTTAGAAAAATTATATGAGTGAGCCTTGTGGCCCTAAGAAAAATTGCCCGTTCAGCGTGATTACGTGAGGTTTCAGGAGGAGGAGCAGGAGGAGGAGGAGGAATATTAGACACAGATTGATGAAGCAGAAATGTCCCAGTTTTGGATGGTGATAGAGAACGATGCTTCCATCCACGGGTGCAGCCTACGTATTGCTTACGTATCGCTGCTGTCCGCTGGTGGAGAAGAGAAGTCTGGGGAAATCCAGGCTTTGTTCATCTTGATGAGTGTTAGCCTGTCGGCACTGTCGGTTGACAGGCGGGTACGCTTATCTGTGATGATTCCCCCAGCCGCACTAAACACCCTCTCCGACAAGACGCTAGCCGCAGGACAAGCAAGCACCTCCAGGGCATACAGCGCTAGTTCAGGCCACGTGTCCAGCTTCGACACCCAGTAGTTGTAGGGGGCAGAGGCGTCACGGAGGACGGTCGTGCGATCGGCTACGTACTCCCTCACCATCCTTTTACAGTGCTCCCGCCGACTAAGCCTTCATCCTAACATGAAGTCAGCCATGTGTGCCAGGGTACCTGTACGCAACACATGGCTGTCCGCACTAGGAAGATCACTTTCAGGATCCTCCTCCTCCTCCTCCTCCTCAGGCCATACACGCTGAAATGATGACAGGCAAGCAGCATGGGTACAGTCAGCAGTGGGCCAAGCTGTCTCTTCCCCCTCCTCCTCATCCTCCTCATGCTCCTCCTCCTCCTCCTGAACGCGCTGAGATATAGACAGGAGGGTGCTCTGACTATCCAGCGACATACTGTCTTCCCCCATCTCTGTTTCCGAGCACAAAGCGGCTGCCTTTATGGTTTGCAGGGAACTTCTCAAGATGCATAGCAGAGGAATGGTGACGCTAATGATTGCAGCATCGCCGCTCACCACCTGGGTAGACTGCTCAAAGTTTCCAAGGACCTGGCAGATGGCTGCCAACCAGGCCCACTCTTCTGAAAAGAATTGAGGAGGCTGACTCCCACTGTGCCGCCCATGTTGGAGTTGGTATTCCACTATAGCTCTACGCTGCTCATAGAGCCTAGCCAACATGTGGAGCGTAGAGTTCCACCATGTGGGCACGTCGCACAGCAGTCGGTGCACTGGCAGATTAAACCGATGTTGCAGGGTGCGCAGGGTGGCAGCGTCCGTGTGGGACTTGCGGAAATGTGCGCAGAGCCGGCACACCTTTACGAGCAGGTCTGACAAGCGTGGGTAGCTTTTCAGAAAGCGCTGAACCACCAAATTAAAGACGTGGGCCAGGCATGGCACGTGCGTGAGGCTGCCGAGCTGCAGAGCCGCCACCAGGTTACGGCCGTTGTCACACACAACCATGCCCGGTTGGAGGCTCAGCGGCGCAAGCCAACGGTGATTTGATTTCCCAGGCAGGAAAGAAATTGGCGCAAGGCTGCACTCAACCGTAGCTGGTTGCGTCTGATTTTTTTAGGTTCTCCGCGCAGCACACACGTACCCAGAGCCCTAAGGGCAAGCACCCACTGGCGTTTGCGTTTTCCGCGGGAAAAAAACGCAGCGTTTTTGCCGCGTTTTCGCGGCTTTTCCATTAATTTCCATTGACTTTCATGGGTGCATTAGGAGAAAAATAAGGACACATATGCAACTGACAGTTCCTATGTTAAAAACGCAAACGCAACACAAAAAAAACGCCAGTGGACAGGAACACATGTTATCTCTATGCCTGTGCAGGAAAAACGCAAAACGCAGGTAAAAAAACGCCAGTGGGTGCTCGCCCTTAGGACTGACAGAGGCAGGGCAAATATACTTTTTTCCCTTTTGTTTAAAAGGATAGGCCCACTGCGTCTATTCACTGAATAATAAGTTTAATAACTGACACTGTGTTGCGGCCCTGCAAAAGTGTCACAGAACTTTACTGTTGCAGAGTTATTAACTGTGGCAGAGCAGGTATTTCCCAGGCAGGAAAGAAATTGGCGCAAGGCTGCACTCAACCGTAGCTGGTTGCGTCTGATTTTTTTACGTTCTCCACGCAGCACACACGTACCCAGAGCCCTTAGGACTGACAGAGGCAGGGCAAATATACTTTTTTCCCTTTTGTTAAAAAAGAAAAGGCCCACTGCATCTATTCAATGACTAATAACTGTGTTGTGGCCCTGCCTACACAATTCTGTGCCTGTAGTATCAATGCAGGGTGCAATGCTCTGCACCGCCGATTTTGAGAAAAAAAAAAAAAAAAGCAACACAGCTAACAGCAGCCTGCACAGTACTCCACACAGTTAAATGTGGCCCTAGAAAGGACCGTTGAGGTTCTTGAAGGCTACACTCACTCCTAACACTCTCCCTGCCTAAGCACCACTTCTGTCCCTAATGCCAGGTGCAATGCTCTGCACTGCCGATTTTGAGAAAAAAAAAAAATTTCTCCACTGCTAACAGCAGCCTGCACACACGTAGATGTGGCCCTAAGAAGGACCGTTGGGGTTCTTGAAGCCTACACGCACTACAAACACTCTCCCTACAGCAGCTCCAGCACGATACCACTGTCCCTCAGCTAACTCACACGCCATCTGAGGCGAGCCGCGGGAGGGGCCGACTTTTATACTCGGGTGACACCTGATCTCGCCAGCCACTCACAGCAGGGGGGTGGTATAGGGCTTGAACGTCACAGGGGGAAGTTGTAATGCCTTCCCTGTCTTTCAATTGGCCAGAAAAGCGCGCTAACGTCTCAGAGAGGAAACTGAAAGTAACCGGAACACCGCGTGGTACTCGTTACGAGTAACGAGCATCCCGAACACCCTAATATTCGCACGAATATCAAGCTCGGACGAGTACGTTCGCTCATCTCTAGTAAAAAAGTTAAATATTTTGAGGCAAAAATTTATATAATACCCTATCTTATTTTCGGGAAACGGGTATATAACCTTGTAGATGTGATACCTTTTATGACTAAGAAAAAGAAATGATGTTATAGCGGTATATATATATATATATATATATATATATATATATGTTTCTTATGATGTTTTGCTATGCCTGGCGAAGAGGCCTAAGTAGCCTTGAAAGCTTGCTGCCGATATAACATCATTTCTTTTAGTCATTTAAAGGTATCACATCTACAAGATTATTTTGTTTCTCTTACTGAGAACAATAATAATTAGGTTTTTTTGGCACACTCAGGGTCATAACTTTTTTATGTTTTTGTCAAAGAACAGAAGTTGTATGATGCTTGTTTTTCTTTTGCAGCCATAGCATTGACTTGGCATGTCCTCGTAGATATCTACCAATAGTAGACCAGGGGCTTTTGTCAGTCCCCACCTGCTAAGGCAATCCATCAGAATGTCATGAGGTTACAGATAGGTGGACAGAGGGAGCTTAAGGGCTCATGTCCACGGGCAAAATGTGATTTAAAATCCGCAGCGGATCTCCCGCGCGCGGATCCGCACCCCATAGGGATGCATTGACCACCCGCGGGTAGATAAATACCCGCGGATCGTCAATAAAAGGCATTTAAAAAAAAATGGAGCATGAAAAAATCTGGACCATGCTCCATTTTCATGCGGGTCTCCCGCGGGGACGGCTCCCGCGGGCTTCTATTGAAGCCTATGGAAGCCGTCCGGATCCGCGGGAGACCTAAAATAGGAATTAAAAGCATTTACTCACCCGCAGCGGGCCGCGAAGCTCTGCTCTTCCTCACGGCCACATCTCCCCTGCTTCGGCTCGGCGGATGTGCCCGGCGCATGCGCGCGGCACGTCGATGACGTGCCGGCGACGTGCCGCCGGCGTCAGGAATTCATCCGCCGGCCGAAAATGAAGATCCGGCCGTGAGGAACAGCTGACCTTCGCCGCCCGCTACGGATAGGTAAATGCTTTTAAATTTCTATTTTCAGCGCTCATGTCCGCGGGGCAGGAGGGACCCGCTGCAGATTCTACATGTAGAATCTGCAGCGGATCTGATTTTCCCCGTGGACATGAGGCCTTATTCCTCTGTCAAACACCTTATGTGCCGTACCTTACAGGGCCCACACATTCACTGCATCCTAATAGTATGGCAGTTGCTAGTAACACCTCACTAACTGCCAAGAACTCTTAGGGCTCAGTCACTCGGCCGTTCATACTCCATTCGTACTGCATTCATCAAAAAAAAAATCGCACCTACAAAAGATAGAACATATGGGTGGCAATGGACATGGTTACGTGCTTTTTTATGTGCGTAAAAACGCCCGTGTGACTGAGCCCTTAGGCTGCAGGGTGGAAAAAGGTTAAACCTGGGCTGAGCTGTGAGAGACCTACATGTGCATGTAAACTATAGGCAAGTCCTGTAGCTTTTAACTCATTCCTTTCACAAATTTACAGAGAAGCTGGAACTGAGCCCGAAGGGCTGTAAGGGGAGGCAGACATGACAGGGTTAACGAGGAGGGAAAGGGTTAAGGATTTTAAAGTAAAGGCATGATGGGGAAAAGGGAGGGGGGATGAGGGGGATTCTGAAGTAAAAAAGCGCGCGAAAACAGGGGGAGGAGCCAGTCCGGGAGCAGAGGAAGAAGAAGAAGGACCTGGAGCTAAATAGAGAAGAGTGAAGACCGAAGAAACCTAAAGAAAAGTTGAAAAGAGCGTCTGGGAGAAGATTGTTAAAAGAGGAACCGGAGGGAGAAGGCCTGAGGGAGAAGATTGGAAGGAAGAGCCCGAAGAGGACTGTTACCTGAGGAAGAGGGAGGCTTGGATGGAAAGGATCCGGGCGGCGGCAGAGGAAAGAGGCATCGGGTGGCTTGAGAGGCTGGCACTGGACGGAGAGGAAGCAGCAGCGGTTGGTCTGGTGAGAGAGCGGGGGCCGTGTGGGGCGCGTGCATCGGAGAGGCTTAGCCCCGAGCACGCCCTGTGTGCAGGCGATGCACAAGGAGGCCAGCAATGGTCCCTCCGGTCAGGCTTTCCCCCACAACGGCAAACGGGGGGGGGGGGGGGGCTGGGAGGGAAGGATTGGAAGGTGGCTACCGCAGGCCCAGAGCTGTAGGTGAGGAGCAGTGTGGGCACCGTGGGGGAGCAAGGCAAGGGGCCAGAGAGGAGGGTGAAGAGCGGCGGGCAGAACAAAGGGGGGGGGGGCAGCGAGAGGCTGATCCAGGAGGAGATAACAGCGATGTCTTTCTAAGTTCCAGCGAGGCGGCTGTGCGCACTGCAGAGAGGCGGCAGTCTGTGGAGGAGACAGCGGGATTGAGCAAAAAGTGGACGAATCCAAGGACGAGACATCAGGAAGACGGATCGGCGGCTGGTGGGCTCAAAGCACCTATGCAGCCCGGTAAGTCATCAACTTTATCAAGTACCTTTAATGTAGTTAGCGGGTCTTTGCCCGCCGGGGGGAAATGTAAGGGAAGGGGATTTTGGCGACGGAGTGTCGGGGACCCGTGGGGGTAATAGCGATGTGAGGGCACTGGTAGGATGCATGCTAGAATTTTTATGGAGACAGGAAATAGGGCCTGCTCCTATGCCTGTTTCAGTGTATAATATACCGGCTAGTGCGTCATCCGGACACGAGAACTCAGTAGTGGGAGGCTCCGCCGGGGGAACTGGGGCAGAACAGGCAATGGGGATAGTGGGTGTTGGCCCAGGACTGTTGCCATTAGCGGCATGGACCTGCTCGTTGCCAGCTTCATCCAGTAGGGTTAGTACTCTGGGCGGAAGCTCGGCAGGGGCAGAGGAGGCGGCATTCGAGTGAAAGTAGCGGTGCAAACAGAGAAGGATGGAGATGGGGTTAGGTTAGATGACAGGGAAAAAGTTTGAGGAGCCCTTGGGGGCCTACTTAAAGAAGGAGGTTAAATAAATAAATAAATAAAAATAATAATATGGAGGGAGGAATATGTGGGAATATTGTCCCTCCTACCTCTGGAAATGTTCAATTTAGATAAAGGGAAAAGAACGGAGTTCAGGAAAGAGAAAGAGGATAAGCGTAGATGGCGTCTGATTCTTCAGACGTTTACCAACCGGTTGCAGGCGTTTGCCAATTTTGCAAGGGTAATTGGTGAAACGGCGCTGGAAAAACTGCTCTGGGCTCTTTTGTTACTTGGATTTGATAGGTGAGGCGTATCGGGTGTATGGAAGGCAAACCTGGCGGCGATATGACGAGCAGTTCAAGCAGCGAAAAGCAATAAGGCCTTCAATCCGATGGGACCAGAAGGACCTAGGCTTATGGTTAAGGGTCATGGCGCCAGTGCGTTACGGGCAGTCTTTTCATGGGGGAGCCAGGCCATCGGGCCCGGCCTTACCTCTCAGGAAAGAAGCCAAAGTGGAAAGTCAGGGAGTAATAGAATTGGTTGGTGTTGGCAATTCAATGAGGGCCAATGCAAATCTGGGGCAGGTTGCAAATTCAAGCATATCTGCTCCCATTGCAGTGCAGGGTCGCACGGAGCATCTAAATGCTTCAAGAAGGGAAAAGGAAAACCCCAGGGGGGGTTGAAAAGAGGGTCGACGCCAGTGAGACTGGCAGGGACGATCCCGTTTCTAAATAGATTCCATGATCGGGAAAAAAGCCAAGTTATTATGGGAAGGTTTTCGGAACATTTTTTCTTATTCCACCTCCGTTACATAAGGTTCCCTTTTTCGACAAAGAACTTGCTGTCGACTTTGAGGAATTAGAAAGTGGTATCAGAAAAACTGGCCAAGGAAGGTAGTTTGGGCAGAATGGCAGGTCCTTTCCAGGAGCCTCCTTTGCCGGAATTTGTGGTGCCCCACTGGGGTAATCCCGAAGAGGGACCTGAACAAGTATCAGTTATTCACCGTCTATCTTATCCAAAAGGGGCGTCAATAAACGATGGTATAGACCCCGAGCTTTGTTCGGTGGTGTACACTCTGTTTGACGCGGTGGTACATTGGGTTAGTAAGTATGGACAGGGGGCTTTGTTAGCGAAGGCTGACATTGAGTCAGCATTTCGCCGATTGTCAGTGGCTCCGGACAGTATTCGATTATTAGGCTGCTTTTGAGAGGGGAAATACTTGGATGACAGGTGCCTGCCTATGGGATGCTAAATCGCATGCGCATATTTTGAAGCCTTCAGCACATTTTGGAATGGGTAGTGAGGGACGCAGCAGATGTGCAGTCAGTCATTCACTACCTTGATGATTTCCTGTGTTACGACCCAGGGAGTCGCCAATGAGTGCGACTTTGTTGGGAACGTTACAGTGAGTCGCACATCACTTCGGGGTGCCATTGGCTCCTGATAAGACAGAGGGACTCACGACTTGTTTACAATTTTGGGGAATCACCATTGACACTACGGCAATGGTGTGTCAGTTACCAGAGGACAAGTTGCAGGATTTAAAAATGAGGTGGAGAGGGCCCGTGGTTTGCAAAGAATCACTTGAAGGAATTCCAGTCATTAGTGGGTAAGCGAAACTTTGCTTGCAGGATAATTCCTATGGGGCGAGTTTTTGTGTCAAAGAATGGCGTCGGCTACAGCAGGGGTTCGGGCCCCGCATCACTTTATAAGGCTTGGGAGAAGCCTCAAGGGGGACTTCGCAGTTTGGTCTTCATTTCTGAAGGAATATAATGGGAGGTCGATTATTTTATCGTAAGTAAGTGAGATCGTCGACTGAGAGTTTTTCACGGATGCGGCAGGGAGCGTGGGTTTCGGTGCATATTGCCAAGGGCAATGGTGCGCTGGGGTATGGCCAGAGAATTGGAAGACAGAGGGTTTGACAAAAAAATCTGGTGCTATTGGAATGGTTTCCAATAGTAGTGGCTATTGGGGTATGGGGCACTCGTCTTCAGAACAAGAAGGTGAGCTTCCATTGCGACAATATGGGGGTGGTGCAGGTCACTAATTCCTTGACCGCATCCCCCCCCCCAGTGGTGAATCTGTGATGCCACTTGGTATATGGAGGGTTTGACCTTAAATATCTGGCTAGTGGCGGTGCACGTCACAGGGGTGAAAAAACTCAATTGCGGATGCTCCCTCTCGGTTTCAGTGGGAGCAATGCAGGACGTAGGCCCCCGGAGGCTGAAGAACAAGGGATGACGTGGCCATCTCGGCTTTGGAGTGTGGCAAGCGAGCAGTGGGGCGCCCGATTGAGAGGTCACTGGCTCGGGGATGAGGGCTGCTTATATTGCGGCATGGCAGGAGTGAGAGCATTGGTTGGGACAATTCAGAATCGGCGAGTTAGAAAAGGATAAGGTGGGGGCGCTGTTGAATTGGTTGGGGAAGGTAGAGCGGGAAAAAGACTTCAGTTTCGCAGGCAAACTAAGAGGGTTGGGGGATATAACTAAGAATTTTCAAGTCAAGCAAGCGGAAAAAGGGATTAAGAAAGGGAGAGGGAGGATTGATTCACGTACACCAATCTTATTTGAGCTATTGGAAAAAATGGGTTGGGTTTAGACAGATTTGTGAAAAGGTATTTGAGAGGTTATTATTTAAGTTGGCTTTTTCGTTAGCCTTTTTTGGGACGTTAAAGGTGGGGGGGGGAGTTAGTTTCGCCCAGTAAAGTAGTTGGGGTTGGTTTACAAGTAGGAGATGCTAGGAAGGTTGGGGGAAAGTTAGAATTGGTGATTCGCCGATCTAAAACAGATCAGGCGGGTCGGGGACAAATAGTCAAGTTGGGTGGGGTTCAGAGGGCAGTAATGGGCCCTGTGATTTCGTGGGCAGATTATAATAGGGTAGCTATGGGGAGAGCAGGCCCTTTGCTCCAGCATGAGAATGGACAGTTTTATCACAATTTCAGTTTGCAGTGGTCTTGAGAAGGCGCTGACAAAGTTAGGTTGGACTGTTCACAACTTGGTACGCATTCGTTGAGAGTTGGGGCTGCTACAGAAGCGATGGTGCAAGAGTTGTCAGGTGAGTCGGTTTAAAAGCTAGGTAGATGGCAATCAGGGCAGTACTAATTGTATGTGCCTGCTGAGCTCCTTAGGGAGTATGTTGAAGTGTTAAAAGGGGTATTGTTCAATATTTTTCCTTTATTACAGGTCTATAATCGGCGTTAGTGTGGATCAGGGGGCACTCATATGTTTACTGGGGGGCGGAGAGAGCTAGCGTTAGGTGGGATGGGAGGCAGTTGAGGTTCACAAGGTGCGAGGCAGTGTTGCGAGGGATGGGGATAAGGGGGATGTCTTGGTGCAAAGTGCTGCACAAATTAGATAGAATGGTTAGCTTGGACAGGGTCCCGGATATCATTGTTTTACACGCTGGGGGTAAGGATTTGGGGAAGAGGCCTTTCTGGGACCTGCCCAGAGATATCAGGTATGATATCTTGAGACTGTTAGCATCGCATCAAAAAATGGATATGGTCGGGTACGAAACTGTTCCCAGGAAAATTTGGAAGTTTGTTTGTTCGGTGAAAGGTTTGGATAAGGCGGGAATAAAACTCAATAGAGAGGTCTCGCGTTTTGTTAGCAGAAACGAGGGAGTGCAATGCGGCACAAAAACTTGGAGGCTGGCACGGGGAACTACTGGAGACCTGATGGAGTCCACCGGAAGGAGATCGGGTTGGATTTGTCCTTGGAGGCTATACAGGAGGGAATAGAGCGCGCCTTAGTTTTGTGGAGGGCGGCGCAGGCTTGAGGTTTCAAGCCATGCTGGCTGTGGCGGTTAGGAAGGGGTCATTGGAGTCAACATAAAACTGTGGTGGGGGAGAAGGCAGGGGCGGGATAGTTACCTCCCCCCCCCCCCCCGGTTCTGATTAAGTAGTTGGTGGGTCTGTCGCCTCTTGGCTTTGACAGGGGGGTTCTCTGCAAAGATGGTTGATGTGGCTAGCCTGGGTATGGCTACATAGCCTCAGGGTCGGGAGGTAGGCGACTTGAGGCAAAGTGGTGAGTCTCCCGAGTCAGGTGATTAGAGACGGGAGCCGTGGTTTTGGAAAATAGGGTCTCCCGAGTCGGGCTTTATGAGACGGGAGACAGTTACACCTATTTTTCCTTGGTTGGTGAGGCGACAGATAGTTTCCTTTTGGGGCTCCAAGGATCTCTCCTAAAATAGTTTCAGAATAGGGTTGAACGTATATTTATGTGTATTGTTATGTTTATAATAAATTGGCTGCAGTGGCCAAAAAATTAATCCAAAGGAGAAATTGTCAGTGGTTATTTAAGATAAGATGGTGGGTTCAAAAGGTTGCAGCAGACGACTCCGTTATACCAGGTCATGTGCAGTGGGTGAGTAATTCCCCAAACCACTGTAAATATACAGCACAGTGATGATGACGGCTAAGGATACAGAAAAGAGCTTGCTTCAACAACTGGGACCAGAGATAGAAACATATAGTTCCAATTCTGGCCATTCAACTACTTTGATGCCACAGTCAATAGGAACCACTGCATTTTAAGGAGTTTGACAGAGGGACTTTCACATTCATCATTGTTCCCACAATGGGATTGCTGGATGACGGTGGGTTATCGTAGCAATTAGAGGCCAAATGAAGGTAATCAACTCTGCTATCTTTGCATACCTATGAGACTCTGCCAGTGGTATAATACACTGCAATACTATGCTGGATAATGAGATGTCTCTACTGAGAACAGTCTAATTTTAATAAGATGTCTCTATTGACTCCTTCCTCTAATAATAATGAGAGGTGTCTGATAACTTACCCTCTAATAATGATAACAAATAATCTTTATTTATATAGCGCTAACATATTCTGCAGTGCTTACAAAACAGGGGAGAACAGATACAAAAAACAAAGATACAAAAAGCACTGTTACATGTAGTAATTGATTGATGTAAACAGTAGGTGTGAGGGGCTCCAACAAGCTTACATACTACAGATAATGGGGGGAAACAAAAGGTAAAAGGGGTTGGAGATGTGCATGATATGGCGAGGTGGAGAGTGAGGGATGCTATACACATAGACAATGGTCATACCTAAGCTATGTGGTGGCTGAATTGGTATGACTGCAGAGGGCAGTTGATTGTGGCTAGCAGGGATTGTAATCAGTGGGACAAGGAGAATGTTATCAGGTGGGGTAAAGAGGGATTGGTTTAGAGGATATGGTATGTCTCCCTGAAGGGGTGCTTTTCTTAGAGCACACCTGAAGTTGTGTGAGTGCCCGGATAGTTTGGGGTAGTGCATTCCATAGGACTGGTGCTGCTCTGGAGAAGTCTTGGAGGCAGGAAAAAGAGGTTTGAATTAAAGGGACACAATCTCAATTCGTTAATGGAGCGAAGGGCGCTGGCTGGGTGGTGGATTGAAATGAGGGAGGCAATGTAGGGTGGCTTGGTGCTATGGAGAGCTTTATGGATGAAGGTAGTAAGTTTGAATTGTATTGTGTATTTGACAGGCAGTCAGTGCAGTGACTGGCACAGGGCAGAGGCGTCCGAGTAGCGGCTGGACAGGAAGATGAGCCTGGCTGCCGCATTCAGAATGGATTAGAGGGGATATTGGCTGGAGCTGGGGAGGCCGATTAGCAACAAGTTTCAATAATCGAGCCAAGAGTGGATAAGAACAACAGTGAGCATTTTTAGCGAGTCCACGGTGAGAAAGGGGCAAATTCTTGCAATGTTCTTGAGGTGCAGCTGACATCCAGAGATTGGATATAGGGGGTAAAGGACAGATCAGGGTTGAAAATAACCCCAAGGCAGTGGTCATGCTGTCTGGGAGTTATGGTGGCACAACACACTGAGATGTCAGGATGCGGTTGGTTAGTAGAGGGCGGAAACACCAGGAGGTCTGTTTTTGAGAGGTTCAGTTTTAGGTAGAGAGAGGACATGGTGTTAAAGACAGCAGACAGACAGCTGGTGGTGTTCTGGATGACTGGTGCAGTGATGTCATGGGAAAAGGTGTATAGCTGGGTGTCATCAGTAGAGAGATGGTACTAATAGCCAAATCTCCTGATGGTTTGTCCAATAGGGGCTGTGTAGATGGAGAAGAGGAGGGGGCCGAGGACCGAGCCTTGGGGGACCCCAACATCAAGGGGAAGAGGAGGGGAGGTAGAGCCAGCATAGGAGACGCTGAAGGACTGGTCAGATAGGTAGGAGTAGAACCAGAAGAGAGCAGTGTCCTTAAGGCCTCATGTCCACGGGTAAAAGAAGAATTAAAATCCGCAGCGGATTTTAACTCTTCTCCTGCCCGCGGATCCGCGCCCCATAGGGATGCATTGACCACCCGCGGGTAGAGAAATACCCGCGGATGGTCAATAAAAGTGATTTTTAAAAAAATTGAGCATGAAAAAATCTGGACCATGCTCCATTTCCGTGCGGGTCTCCCGCGGGCTTCTATTGAAGCCTATGGAAGCCGTCCTGATCCGCGGCAGACCAAAATAGGAATTTACTCACCTGCTCCGGATCTTCCCTTCTTCGCGGCTTCATCTTCTCTCCGTCGTGGCCGGATCTTTTTTCTTCGGGACGGCGCATGCGCGGGGCACGTAACTGACGTGCCCTGCGCATCCGCCGAGCCGAAGAAAGAAGATCCGGCCTCGACGGAGAGAAGATGAAGCCGCGGCGAACGGAAGATCCGGAGCGTGCGAGAGGTGAGTAAATTCTTATTTTTATGTCTCATGTCCGCGGGGCAGGAGGGACCCGCTACGGATTCTCAATGGAGCAAAGCATACTGTGGAGGAGCTTGTGGTCAACAGTGTCGAATAATGCAGAGAGATCGAGGAGGATCTGTAGGGCGTAGTCTCCTCTCGATTTGGCCATCAGGAGATTGTTTGACACTTTAGTCAGGGCGGTCTCTGTTGAGTGTAGGGGGTGGAAGTCAGACTGTAGGGGGTCAAGAAGAGAGTTTTCTGATAGATAGCTTATAAGGCAGGAGAAAACCATAACTAAATGACTTTCTATACTCTAATGACAATGAATGACTTGACTGACTGTTCTCTAGTGCTAATGACACGACTGTGATGACCGCACCCTCTAATGATGAAGGTGGAGACATCAGAGTCATGTCATTATCACTAGAGAACAGAGTCAGTCCATTATTTAATGATAATGCAATGACAATAAAAGCCGTTTTACACACAACGATTATCACTCAAAATTCACTCAAAAGTTATCTTTTGAGTGATAAGTGTGTGTAAATGTGCGCCCATCATGCACTTATTGTGCACTTTTCGTCCATCGCTGACCTGAGGTCCACATGAAATCCTTGTCCCTCAGGGACTGGGGGCATCCTAATCCTAAATGTACGCTCACTTATCATATAATAAACCTATCTTATAATAACCAATACTTACAACTTCTTGCTGAAAACGTGGGTTGGCCACAGCTTTATTAACATTTTAAAACATATATTATAACCTTTAATTTAACCTAATTTCCTCAGTCTAAATTCCTAACGCTTTCCCATGCCGTAAACTGTTGAACTTTTTATTATGCCGTAACGGCCACAGGACGTTCGTAAGATCCTTGTTACCTAGGGCTTGCAAACCCTCCTCTAAGCCGTAGCCCGCATGGGAAGCTCCTGGCACGCGGTATGCGCCGTATTCCTATGGCGCATCCCGCCCCACCACGCCAACCCTAGCCAACGCCATCTCCACACCGTCCTGAAGTCCTGACAAAAAAGTGTCCAAACCGACATCATTAAGGTGCACTCCATCATCCCTAAGTGCTCCTTTTTCCTTGTCCTCGAGTTCCCAATGGCGAACTGCCACTCCACCCAACGATTGCACGAATCTGGACATCCTCAGGTTTATCAATCTTCTTACTCGTTCAATCGCATCCCCGTCTCTGGCACCCCTCCAGCATCTCCTGGCCACGATATCCGACCATACAAGAACACAATCCTGGAAACAGTCTCGAAAACGCATCATGTCTTGTTTCATTAGCACTAGTTATTCGTTCATTTTAGTTCTTCCTAAGTCGTTCCCCCCGGCGTGAACGACCAGTATAACTCTCCGGGGGGTCCACCTGCTGATTTTTAGCACGAATTGTAAAATCCTGGGCCATTGAAGCCCCCGCACGCCAATCCAGTTTACCAGCGCGCCACTCAGACCCAGATTCCTTCCCATAGGTCGAGTGGCCGCTCTTCTCTCCGCCCAATAGATAAACGAGTGGCCGATGATCCAAACATGCCATGGGTCAGACGCTGAAACAAGATATACATAGCAAATACCCGCAAATTGTAAGAAAACACCTACGTAACACTAAGCTTTTCCGTACACATCAATCCTTCTCCAAAACGACTTCTACCGTACGGTACGGTCGTACGTACGACTTGTACGCTTGCGATTTCCATCGCCCCAACCGTTTCAAACCGTCCTCCGTCATACCGTGAGCTTCCGCCGTCGTTGCGGCCCCATTCCTAAAAGAATGTGTCCCGAATTCTACCGGCTCCAAACCGCACTTCTTTAATGCCGAACGTAAAACCGCCGAAAATTGGAAACGCGTGAGCGGGGAACCAGATGCATGCACTAAAAATTGCCCGCTCTGGGGGCGCTTTTTTATGAACTCGCTAGTTACCTCCACCGGACACCATTGTGCCCCTAATTGGTTAATGGTGAGCCAGTCACCTCTCCCATAAATATCCGTTTTCGACTTTCTTATACCTATCCGTATGGCCGATCCCGTAGCGATAACGTCGTTGGCCCGTAGGCCACCCGACTTGACTTTACTTGCCGGGACCATCTCTCCGATACGTAGGGCCGCGAAAAATGCTAATGAAAAAGCCGTTCTAAACAACAGTGTTTCGTATTCATCCGCACAAACCGCCTCCAAAACTGACAACAGGCTTGTCAATACTGAAAATGTGATTGGATGGCGCGTGTCCGTCTGGACCTTTTCTTTTTTCCACCCCCGAATTATCTGTTGGAACACGAAATCCTTAGTCACATCTAGCTTCCCGTGTAATTTTAACAAAAAAGCCACTCCCGCTAGATGCATTTTGGCCGCTCCTACCGACAACCGTTTTCTACGCAACTCCGTCAGCATATCCAAGGTCGCCGACCTTGCCCTTTCACCTCCTACCACTTTTCCACCAGCAAACTTTAACCATGATAACCAAACTGAATTGTAATTTCTCCACGTCGTAGCAGCCACCGATGACTCCACCAGCTTCAACAACTCTCCTCTGCCAGATTCCATAAGGAAGGCGGGCAGCGTAGCCCCTCGGCATCCGCCTGCGGGTACCGTTCCCTGAACAGCTCCATCTGTGAACGAGAGAGTGCGTCAGCTGCTCTGTTGTCAAAACCCGGGACATGTTTTGCACGCAAATACATATTGCCCTGTAAGCATCTTAGCACCACATGCCTCAACAAAGCCAAGACCGGCGGGGAGGCCGACGATTGTTTGTTTATCGTCTGTACCACCGCCGCATTATCCGACCAAAAGCATACTCTCCGATCTCGTAACTCTGCTCCCCATAACTCAATTGCTACCACCACCGGGACAAATTCCAGCAGCGTTACGTTCTTCGTCCACCGTTTTTCTCTCCATGACCTTGGCCAGGACTCCCTGCACCAATGGCTGTTGAAAATCACGCCAAAACCGCCCGAACCAGCCGCATCGGCAAACAAGCTGATGTCGGTTCCTTCCACATCTTCCCTAGGGCATACCACCTGCCCGTTGAAAGAATGCAGGAACACCGTCCATACATGCAAATCTGCCTTTATTCCCGCTGTCACACGTATGAAATGGTGTGGTTCGCGGACCCCCACAGTCGCCAATGATAATCTCCTGGCAAACGGCCGCCCCATGGGGATCACTTTGCAGGCGAAATTTAAAAGACCCAACAAAACTTGAACCTGTCGCAGCGTCGCCTTTTTACACTTAGCCACTTCGCCTACCGTTTGCCGCAACCTAGCCACTTTGTCCGCCGGCAACCTGAAAACCATATCCACCGAATCGATTTCTATCCCTAAAAACGTTAGGCATGTAACTGGGCCCATCGTCTTTTCTTCGGACAATGGGACCCCTGCTAATCGCATTAACCTCTTAAAATTCGTCATTAGGAACCCGCAATCACCCGATGTCTTTGAGCCGACGAACAAAAAATCGTCCAAATAATGGATCACCGATGTGATACCCGTCTCATACTTTAACATCCACTCAAGGAAGGAACTAAATAACTCGAAAAAATAGCATGAGTTCGAGCATCCCATCGGCAAGCACATGTCGACGAAAAACTGGTCCTCAATTCTACAACCCAAAAGATGAAAGCACTCCGGATGAACCGGAAGCAAACGGAACGCTGATTCGATATCAGTTTTTGCCAACTGCGCAAATCTACCCGCCGACCTTACTAACCGAACCGCACAATCGAACGACGTGTAGGCTACCGCTGCCTCCTCTTTTGAGATGCCATCATTGACCGATCTCCCAGTCGGAAAAGATAAATGATGTATCAATCGGAACTTCCCGGTTTCCTTCTTAGGTACCAGACCCAAAGGAGACACTCGCAAGTTCTCGAAAGGAGGATCACTGAAAGGGCCGGCCATCCGGCCCAACTCCACTTCTTTTTGAACCTTCTCTTTTACCAATTCGATATCGTCCCTTGCCGATTTCAAATTGGGGCATAACATAGTGGCAGGCTGATGCGCATACGGAATTCTGAAGCCTTCCCGAAATCCTGACCTAAGGATTTCTGCTTCCTGTTTCCTGTGGTACATGTTTAACCACGGATCCAGGTACTGACTTCTCACTGGAGTTCGCATTTCCGCCGGTGCTACCCACCGCAGGTACTGACCTCTGTTTCCGGAAACAGCGGATCGCCGAATGTTGCCCCCCGCATACCGAGCATTCGTGCCGGAACTTGCAGGTGGCGTAAAATCGACAATGGCCCTCATTGTACAACCAACAGGAGCCATTCGGCCTAGGAGATGCCGCGGGTGGTTGAGATGCCCCTCCCGCGGCTCCCCGGGGAAAGGAAGTCCTGGCTGGACGCTGCGCTAGGATCAGCTGAATCCATACATCAGTGGCCTTAGAGGCCCAACTCGTATGAGTTCCCGACACCCGACGCCGAAAATCTTCATCATAGCGCCACCACGCTGCACCTCCGTGCAACCGGTATGCGCTATAAATGGTATTTAGATATACCATCATCTCCGTCGCTTTGCGCGGCTGATACTGACACGTCACATGAACCAAAACCACAAAAGCCTGCAACCAATTTCCAAAAGTTTTTGCAATCTTCGGTTTTTTGTCAGCACCTTGCTCTGTTGACCGCTCTTTGTCAACCATCACGTGGTCCGCAGAAAGCAAGGACCATATATCAATATACAAGCCATTTTTAATCTTTTCAACCACATCATCGGGCAGACCCACCCCTAAAGGGGCAACACCACAAAACAATGAATCGGCATATTGCAAACTATCCGTTGGAACACTTTCTGTACCCGCTGCTGAGCAAGCACCGATATTACCCGCAGGCGGGCCTGCGCCCCCTGGAGCCACACAGGACACTGAAAGCCCCTTTTCTGGATCAACCTTGCTCAACAGCGACCTCAGAACCGACACTAAATCATCTTTCTCCGCACCCGCTGCGGGATCCGACACACTTTTAAAAACATTGTATAGGGTGGACTCACCAACTGGACGGACCTCCGGCGTTGCCAAGGGTGATGCCCTCGCTGTACCGCTCCCTTGGTTCCGTCCTAGATCATACGCAGGCTGCCGACCACTCGACTGCCGAGCCCTCCTTGCGTTATCCGACTGGGACGTGCCAGGCTGGTCCGGCCCTGAATGATCCTGCGCAAGCTCCTGCCACCTGCGGCGTTCCCGGACCTTCTGATAAAGGGATGACTGCGGGTCCGCCCTCCGTGGCTGCTCCTTTCGCAAGCAATATTCGTCCTGGTCGCTGCTAGGCACTTCTTCGCTTGACTCGCGCGCCCTGCTGCTAGTACTGCGCCCTACGCTTGCCTTCTCTAGCTGCGCTTGGAACTCTCTATCCTGCCTCTCCTGTCTGGCTCGCTCTTTCTGCCTCTGCCTGGCCCCCTGGCCCTGTTTCTTAGAGCTCCGGCGTGGGGCCTGGCTATGTGTGGGAAGATAAACTACGGGATCTGCTGGAGGGGGGCTGTAGTGGGGGTTAACATAGCAGTGCCTGTATTCACTGGTATGGGCTGGTGGGCGCTGGTACAAGGTGAAGGAGGGTGGGTGGGGGGGCGGGGGGGGGGGGGGGCTGGCGGGCCTGAAATGTGTCCATGTACTGAGGGGGATGGGGCAGTTGAATAGGCCATGTGTCTGTGTGTACCCTCCCCGTTCCCCCCTGGGGGCTGTGTGGGCTCCTAAATGGCCTGTTTCCCTCTGTGTGGCGTGCTGTCCCTGTACCCCGGGCTGCAAATGGAGGGTAACGTGACCTGCCTCCCCCCTCCCTGCTGCTGTCGGACCCGCTGGTGCTAACCGGGCTGTGTGTCAGGGGGGGGGGGGTTGCGTGGGCCCCTGTTACCCATTCTCCCCCTCTCGCTACCTATCCCCCCTCCCCCCTGCCAAGCGGGCTCCTTCTTTGTCGCGCCCCCGGCGCTGCCTGTGCCGCCACGTGCGCTGTGCCGCCATCTTGCGAGGACGTGCGGCCGGACCGCGCGCTCCCCTGCTCCTCTCCACTGCTCATCCCGCGCTCACCTCGCACGAGTCCTGTAGTCCTGCGCCCGGCTGCGCGATGCTGCATCTGTTCGGAGCCCGATGTAACTGCCGAACGCCGTCCTCCGAGCTCCGGACCCTCCATGGTTAGAGTCCTCTGTGCCTCCGCTGCCCGTCTCCCACCGTACCTCTCGGTACCGGCGCCGACTTCCGGTTTGCTCCTCCGTCCCTCCTCGGGCCTGCGCTGCCCTGGCTGACTCTTCCTCCTCCCCTCTTCGGCGCCGGGCTCGGACTAAGTCTCGCGGGGGGCTGTTTTCGCCGGCGCGGTCTCCCTCGCGGTGCCTCTTGCGTGCTGGCTGGCTCCTTTCCCGATCTCTGCTGCGGTCTCCCTCGCGGTGCCTCTTGCGTGCTGGCTGGCTCCTTTCCAGATCTCTGCTGCGGTCTCCCTCGCGGCGCCTCTTGCGTGCTGGCTGGCTCCTCTCCCGATCTCCGCTGCTGTCCTTCTTCTCCGACTGGCTCTCTGGCTTTGGCGATCGTCCTGCAGCTTGCCAGCACCTCTTCAAGCCATCCGGTGCCGTCTTGCATCACTGCTTCCTGGATCATGGCCCGTAAGTCGTCCATTTTCTCCTCTTCTTCCGCTGCTTCTATCTTCCACCCGACTCTTCTGACCTTCTTATCTTCTGACGGCTTCTTTTTTGCACGACTCCTGTCGTCTGTGCTCTGAGTCTTGCTTTGTTCTTTTGTTCTCTGCTGCTGCTCCTACTTTCTTCTTCTGCTCGTCTGCTTTTCTCCTACGTCCTTCTTCTTCCCCTTCTAGGCAGTTTGTGGATTTTCCCGTTCCTCTTCTTTCTACTTCCTGTTCTAGCTCCTCCCTCACCACTACCTTTGCTCGCTAATGTATAACCCCTCACCCTCCTGCCCCCAGTCCCACGCCGCATCGTTACCCACTTTGCGGCATACAAATAATAAGACGGACCGCATGCTGTGTTCTCCGTGGGCAGCGCTGATAACATTCTTTAACAGCTGTTAACAGCCGTTCTCCCCCTGGAGAACAATAGCAATGTATTTAGAGAACAGACCACCTGCTGTTCTCTAAGTACATGAAATGAAGTACTAAAGGGCTGATTAGCCCATTAGTAGCTAATGCAAAATGATCGCTCAGAACTGTCCGTTTCTGACGAATTTTGAGTCATCTGTGTGTGTAAATGCACCTTGAGGGCTCAGTCACACGGGCACATCGGCACCCGTAAACCGGCGCCGATGCGCCCGTGTGACTGACAGTTAGAAGACGGGCGTACCTGAAGACGGACGTCTCTCTCCAGCGCTGATGAAAGAACACATGACCGGCAATGGAGCCGGTCACATGTTCTTCCTCCCGGAGCTGCAGAGAGACGTCCGTCTTCAGGTACGGCCGTCTGCTGGCTGCAGTAACAGTATGATAACTATGGCTGATATGCTTTCTCATGTTACAAGCATGAGGCATCCCAGTTCAGAGCAGCTCACAGAAATTGCGTTAATTTAACTGATAATTCATATGTGGCCAAAATAAATCAAAACACAATGGTGGAAACCAAATTTTATTACACAACATGGACAAGGAGAAGACACGGCTCCGTGTACATTATAACATTGTACACTTATAACATGTATTGGTTCTTTAAAAGGACTGATATATGGACACTGATTGGTTACGAAGCTGTCACCATGCAATCACGTCCGCTAACCAGAAGCAGAACTCCGGGCCCCAGCGTAATAGATCTCCCACCTACTTGCGCCATTTATAATTCTGTTATGTGGCGGGGGCTTTTGGCCCCATCCGGACTGCATCCCCTATAGCTGCACTAAATGGAGACCCAGGCAAAGTCTTCCTGTTTCAGGTGTCACATGATCTCTACCTGGTGCTGCTAATTGGCTGAGAAGGATCATGTGGTCAGTTCATGGCTGTAAAGATGGAGTCCGCCAGATAACATTTGCCAGCCTCTACTGTTATACAACAGCGATGAGTTCACACAAGACTAAACCCTCCTAATATGTGGGTACATTAACCAGAGGAATAGCAAAACCCCTTTAATGTGCGTTGCAAAAGTTGAGGTTGCCAGATGCGAAGAGCTTCTGAGTTCGAGTCCCCATGACAACACCGACTGACCCTTTGCTCTGGCAATCTATGTTATCAAGTTCATTAGAACTCATTGTAACCAATCAGAATTATTTCCTTTACCTGAGCTGTAAAAAGTACGAAAATAAAGCCAGCGGCAGAATAATGCTCTTAATTCTGTACACTTAGGGCGGCTTCACACGGACATATTTATACGCGCAAATTTTGGACTACGCACTGAATAGAGCTCATTGATCTCAATAGGTTCGTTCAAATGTATGATTTTTTTAATGGTATTTTGGCCGCGCAAAAAAAGATAGAACATGATCTATTTCCTGCATATTTGCACACCAAACGTCCCCATGGAAGTCAACGGAGATATGCAAGGAGATGCGTGAAGCACTGCGTAATTGCGCTGGAAGAAGACCACATCTGGAACTCATTAGCCATTTCAATTGGTGCGTTTATTTACTGCGAATGAACTTGCCCTGCGGAAAAGATACAGTAAAATGCGCGGATACGTGCGCAAAAACCTCGTTTATAGTGCAAAAATGTTGCTCTAAGCTGCGCAATTGTGCTTATATACGTGTGATGCCCTTAAAGGGGCAATTCTATGCAAAACAGAGATTGAGGGCGCCCACCCACTGGCGTTTTTTTTTGCTTTGCGTTGCGATTTTTAACATAGGAACTGTCAGTTGCATATGTGTCCTTATTTTTCTCCTAATGCACCCATGAAAGTCAATGGAAATTAATGGAAAAGCCGCGAAAACGCCACAAAAACGCGGCAAAAAACGCCGCGAAAAACGCATGAAAATCGCAAACGCCAGTGGGTGGGCGCCCTAAAGGAGCATTTTATCCACAGGGTAACTTGCCAATCAGTAGGGTCCAACTGGTGAGACCCCCACCTATCCAGAGAAATCACCCCTGGCACGTCCCTGAGGTTTGATAGCGATGGCTGCGCCATTCACTTCAAAAGGGATTCCCAGGTATTGCCAAGCGCTTGAACTCTACTATCTCCAGCATTCCCATTGAAGTGAATGGCGCGGTGGCATGCGTGCCCAGGCACCACTGTCAAACATAAGGGGTGCACTAGGGGCAAATTCTCTGAATTGGTAGGTGACCCAACAGTCAGACCCTTACTGGCCAGCAAGTTATTCCTGTCGTGTGGTTTGCTGAGATGGGAATACCCCTCTAAGGGACCTTTCACACTGGACGGAATTACGCCGCAGCTCGCCGCCAAATCCGAAGCTGCAGAATTTCACACCAAAATCCGCACTGTAACTGCAGATTTTGACGCAGAACTTTAAGGCATTTTCAATTCTGCATCAAAATCCACCGGAGCCTGCGGGGTCCGAGGTCACATGACGCTGGTGCAAACAGCGCGTTACACCTGTTATGTTTGATGGCTTCTTCAGACGACTGTATTTGTGCGTGTTTTTTGCGCGTGTATACGCATGCAATGTGCAGAGAATAGAAGCCATTGATGTCAATGAAATGCTCTGAAAGCTCGCGCAAAAAATAGGTATTTTCCAGCATATTTGCGCACCAAGGGCTGCATAGAAGTCTATGGGAGGTGAGCGAATACGCACTGAATATGCACGCAAAAGTGCAATACACCGCGCAATTCCACAATAAAAATGAACATCCGGACCTCATTAGACTAAATAGTCTTTTAAATCACAGAAACGGCATATCACCGCATGTGAACTGACACCGCATGCGTAAAAGGTACAGTACTATGCGCTGATACGCGCTTGAATCTATCTCATCAAGCCGCGTTGACTGCGCAAATATGTTGCGCTGAGATGAGCATATTTGCGCATACGCTCATCTGAAGCCGCCCTAAAGGAGGATTCCGGTTTTAGCAAATAAATTTTATTTTTTCTAAAGTGATACAATTTACCGATATACTTTCCTTATCAGTTCCTCGTGTTTTCCAAGATCTCTGCTTGCTGTCATTCAAGAGGAATCTCAATCCCTTGGCTCATTACATCCGATCCTCAGAGCGCAGTCAGGCAGCTGCGTGTCTATCCCTGGACCACCGCTGATTTTTATTCCCGGGGAGCAAACAATAAATGTTCCTATTGAATGACAGCAAGCAGAGATCTTGAAAACTGTGAGGGAATAATAGGCCAAAAAATGCGTCTATTTTGGTACTTGCTACAAAGACTTCTCAGGGGTTAAGAAATGGCTTTCATAAGGAGAAGTGCCGCCAGCAGCAGGAGGGCCGGAGCGAGGGGGTCTTTCCCACTGGAGCATGTAAAAGTGATTTCAGTTGTCTGTGCTCCATATTGAAATTCTCGGTCCTTGTCGCACCATCCCGGCGTGCCGCAGCCACTCACTGAGGTTGTAGAAGAAGTTTTTCCTGTATAAAGAAAAAAAGGGTAACGCCACATTATCACGGAGGTTCAGGCGGATCGTGAACTTAAAGGGGTTTCTTATATTTGTATCAATCATGCTTAAAGGGAATGTATCATCTACACCATGCTGCCTAAAGTATGGGGGCGCACGTAGAAGGCGATGTTAGGCCACCATTGGCATCAGAGACTTCAGTCACCCTCCTCAGCCGCTTTTCACCAAATTCCCATAATGTGTGGAGGCAGAGGCGTTACTTGAAGCTGCTGAGCCCCAGGGCAAAATCTGGAACTGGGCCCCCAACTATATGACAGTATTGGTTTGCAATATGGGGAAGAGAGACCTTATGTGCCCCCTAGGGCTACTGGGCCCATGTGCGACCGCACCCCCTGCGCCCCCTATACCTACACCCCTGTATGGAGGGATTTGCCTCCGTTCCTCGAGGAGAGCTTCGCATAGTGATGTGTGGGATGATGGGCGTGTTGGGTGTGCACAGATAAGGCGTTGTAGTTCTTCCCAAAATGGTATTAAGATCCGGACGTTGGGCCAGCCAAGGAAGTTTGCAGACGTTCTGCTCCTCAAACCAAGCCTAAAACCCTGTGTGCCGTATGGCACGGAGCTCTACCAGAGAAATGCCACAGGGCAGGTAATGCCACATTGTCCGGGATATCTCTGTTCCCATTGGCGTTAAGGTGGACTTCACTATAACCAATGGTCCCAGTCCTTCCCAACAGAACCCCCCCAACACCATAACAGAATCTCCTCCAAACTTCACTGTTGAGGCGATGTAGTCGTATATAGTGATATGGAGTATGCTGGTATACCCTGGCCCAGGATATACTAACATGGTTGATATCACTATATACAGGATGTATAACTTATACCAGCTCTACATATATAGTTATATACAGGAGACAGTTAGGGTGGTTTCACATCTGCATTGGGGATTCTGCTATTCGGGAGCAAGAAAGGAGAATCCCCACGGCCGAACGGCTCCGTCTCTGGATGGAACTGAACAGCACCAGACGGACTCCGTTGACTATAATGGGGTTTGTCCGCTATCCGTCCAGCTGCCTGGCTGCAAGCAACGCTTTTTCATCTGGTATTTTGAGCCCGATCTGTGACAGAATCTCCAGATGAATTATGTACAATGAGGTTCTGCAGCAGCTGAGTTGATGTCTTATGTTCTACTAAGGTCTGTTCTGTGAGGTTCTGCAGTAGCTAAGCTGTGTATTGTGACGTTTTGCAGCTAAGGTGTGTACAATGGTTGGGGTGTGTAATTTGATGTTCTGCAGCAGCTGAGGCGTATAATGAGATTCTGTAGTAGGGGCGAAGCCTATTATGACGTTCTGCAGTAGCTGAGGCGTATTATGAGACTCTGTAGCAGGGGAGAAGCCTATTATGATATTCTGCAGCAGCTGAGGCATATTATGAGATTCTGTAGTAGGGGAGACCCCAATTATGATGTTCTGCAGCAGCTGAGGCGTATTATGAGACTCTGTAGTAGGGGAGAAGCCTATTATGATGTTCTGCAGCAGCTGAGGCATATTATGAGACTCTGTAGTAGGGGAGAAGCCTATTATGATGTTCTGCAGCAGCTGGGGCGTATTATGAGACTCTGTAGTAGGAGAGAAGCTTATTATGATGTTCTGCAGCAGCTGAGGTGTATTATGGGACTGCAGTAGGGGAGAAGCCTATTACGATGTTCAGCAGCAGCTGAGGCATATTATCAGACACTGTAGTATAGGAGAAGTCTATTATGATGTTCTGCAGCAGCTGTGGCGTATTATGAGATTATGTAGTAGGGGAGGAGCCTACTATGATGTTCTGCAGCAGCTGAGGCATATTATCAGACACCGTAGTATAGGAGAAGCCTATTATGATGTTCAGCAGCAGCTGAGGCGTATTATGAGATTATGTAGCAGGGGAGAAGCCTATTATGATGTTCTGCAGCAGCTGAGGGGTATTATGAAACTATGTAGTAGGGGAGAAGCCTATTATGATGTTCTGCATCAGCTGAGGTGTATTATGAGACTCTGTAGTAGGAGAGGAGTCTATTATGATGTTCTGCAGCAGCTGAAGTGTATTATTGGACTCTGTAGTACAGGAGAAGCCTATTATGATGTTCTGCCACAGCTGAGGCGTATTATGAGATTCTGTAGCAGGGGAGAAGCCTATTATGACGTTCTGCAGCAGCTAAGGTGTATTATGAGACTATGTAGTAGGGGAGACCCCAATTATGATGTTCTGCATCAGCTGAGGTGCATTATAAGATTATGAAGTAGGGGAGAAGCCTATTATGATGTTCTGCAGAAGCTGAGGCGTATTCTGAGACTCTGTAGTAGGGGAGAAGCTTATTATGATCTTCTGCAGCAGCTGAGGCGTATTATTAGACTCTGTAGTAGGGGAGGAGCCAATTATGATGTTCTGCAGCAGCTGAGGCATATTATCAGACACTGTAGTATAGGAGAAGCCTATTATGATGTTCTGCATCAGCTGAGGCGTATTATGAGATTCTGTAGTAGGGGAGACGCCTATTGTGATGTTCTGCAGCAGCTGGGGCATGTTATGTGATTCTGTACTAGGGGAGAATCCTATTATTATGTTCTGCAGCAGCTGACGCGTATTATGAGTCTCTGTGGTAGGGGGAAGCCTATTATGATGTTCTGCAGCAGCTGACGCATGTTATGAGTCTCTGTGGTAGGGGGAAGCCTATTATGATGTTCTGTAGCAGCTGAGGCGTATTATTGACTCTGTGGTAGGGGAGAAGCCTATTATGATGTTCTGCAGCAGCTGAGGTGTATTATAAGATTCTGTAGTAGGGAAAAAGCCTCTAATAATGTTCTGCAGCAGCTGAGGCATTTTATAAGACTCTATAGTAGGGGAGAAGCCTATAATGATGTTCTGCAGCAGCTGAGGTGTGAAGCTCTGGGACCTTGTACCTGCTTTGATGGTGCTGGTTATGGACACACACTTGTTCTCCTCCCCGGTGCACTCCACTGTTTTACACGCGGTCTCCGTCTCGTGGCTGCACACCTTACAGGACAGACCGTTCTTCTCCGGTTTTATTGTTGGGACTGAAGAAGAACAGAAGGTTTTGTGACTGCAGGGTTCATTCTGAACAGAAGGTACAGCCATAAAGGTGAGGTCAGTGCCCGCATCACCAGCCCTCGCTATTATACCAATGACATGGGTGTAGGTGCCAGTCTACTGGGCATCTCCAAAGCCCCTGCCTGCAGTCATGGATCTGCGTTCACCCCAGAGAATGCCGAAAATGTCTAAACAATGTATTACATCCGGATTATCGCGGGGCGGTCTGCCAACTGGAACAGAAAAAGGATTTACGCTAATTGGGCCCACAAAGCGGCATTTCTGTGTGGCTTGGGGCAATTTCTGCAGAGAGGCAGTAAAATGCCTTCCAAATTACTTCTTAAATGTAGGTGAGTAGCGCCCGCAGTGCCTCCATACGTACCCACCTTATAGTACCTTGGCACAAGCCCCACAGCCCATGAAGTTCATCACTTGGGACAATTCCATCAAATCTGGCACTGTTAGGGGGTCTTCCCTGAGTGGCCATAAATATCTAATGACCTCCGGGGCAGAGTATGAATATATATATATACACACAACTACACGGTTATTACAAATGATCTTCCTGATTTGAGACCCTCATATCTCCCGTTTAACGACATTCAGATACCAAAATTTGCTATCAATGGAAACCATAAAGCACAAGGGGACGTCTTACTGTTGCACAGTTTGCTGAGTGAGGTCTAAGAAGCTTTATTCTGCCGTATTCGTCACTAGGGGGATATAAGACTAAATGGCTGCCAGTGAAGACAGGAGAGCGTTTTTGTCCTCGATTTCCACGCCTGACAGTCTGTTATTAGGGCGCAACATCATTTTCGGACAAAGTTGGTGAAGATCCTCCCAGCGGGCGCACGATTCGTAAGTGCTACTCCAATTTTAAGGAAAAAGGTTGTATCTGTAAGCGAATCTGAATGTCATTAAACGGCAGTTATGGGATTTCAATTCTGGAAGATTATTTGTAATATCCTTGTATTGCACAATTAACCCCTGCGGATTTCTATAGATTTCCTTTCAGGAACTGCAGACTGGTCAGTTTTCTCTTCTGCTATCTCTCAGCAGTCATTTCTAGGTGGTCTGTTCCTTTAAGAGATCCTTACACTTTGGAGTCGGAGGGACACAGGAATTGGTGAAGCAGCAATTAGCGCCAACTTTCCTTCCCCCTTCGTAGGTGGTCTGAGTTCCAGTATAAGAGCACATACTCGTCTTCCCGCAGTATTGTTTGTACCATGTTACTTCCTTGCCACCTATAAGTAAAAGAAGAAGAAGAAAAAACACATTTACACTATTTTACAGAATTAGAGGAGGCTGCAAATATGTAACGGAAGGTCCTGGAACCCGATGTACAGTTTGCACCAGGCCACCCAGCTACCATTTGTTATACTGTGGTTCTGTTGTCTTATAAAGCAGAGGGGCCTTTAAGACGGCTGGCTCTGCACCCTTTATAACCACTCCCCTGAGGAGCTAAGAGGCACTTAGTACATCCAGGGCCCAGTGCCTGAGAGATGCTACATAAACATCCCACCCAACAGTCCTGGATTCAGCCAGGCAGTCCTAAATTTGAGAGGCTGTCCATCTCCATCTCTGGAGGCCTGCTGCATCTTTTGCCTCCCACTTCCGAGCCCCACTACCAGAAATGCTCTTCATCAGCCATTGCAGCAACCACCATGCACCTCGGACTCTGGCACCAGCCAATGACAGTGTGCCACTCCATACACAAGCTGAGACGTTCCCTGGCTCCTGTCTAGGTACAGTGTGTCCAGAGCTGGGGGAGTTGTCAGCTTACGTATAAAACAGCAGGCTGTCAGTGGCTGGCGCCAGAGTGTGATGTACGTAACGGTCACTGCAACAGCTGAAATCCGGGTCACTAAGGGAACAACACAGAGGGGGCACTAGGACTGTAGAGGGGAACTGAGAGGTTCACTGAGGATGGGGAAAGTGTACAGAGACAAGTTATGGATGGAAAGAATACCATGGCAATCTGGGCATGAATAGAGAAGAAAAACACACAATGCCAAGCAGAGGAGATCTCTGGAGGTAACTGCACTGTAATCACTATCACTGTATGTAGCTGGTATCTGGCCGTTACTTAGAGGTATACTATTATTGTGAGGGCTTCACTGAGGGGCATTATTACTGTGATGGGACACTAAGGGCGTGGCTTAGTATAAAAGAGGTGTGGTCTATTGTAAAAATTGTCACAGTGCTAAATGTGCCCTGAAGTTTTTTCATTTTTCATAGTCCAAAAGTTGGGAGGTATGTATAAAATGACACCAGTACTATAAAATGCTCATAATAGATCATCCTTGGCCACATGGTGCTCGGGGCCCCAGAGCTCCAAGTAATGTCTAGCATTGAGCCATGTTATATGCATCACGCTATATATGGCCACTGGATAAATGAGCTCTGCATACGTGTAAAGGAAGCCAGACACATTACATATAAGTAGGGTGATGGCTGAATGAGCAACAGTCTGGTGAGCGATCATGACGTAGATACAACCGTACGCACTCTAGTCCATACTGGCCGTACATGTTCAGTGACACTGAGCGAAGGACAAACGATCTTTCGTTATAGGGACGTAGGGATTATGGTCAAGCTCTCATGGAGCGATTGTGTAACGGCGGATGGCATGGTATACACTAGAAGGAAATTATAAACCCGTCTGACTTTGGATAAAGAGATGGGTGGAGCAAACCCAAACTGGTGCCTGAAGCAGGAAGTATGAGTAAAGATGAAATGGAGGCGCTCCCAACCCAGAGATCGCCTCACCCCGATTGGAGGGCGTAAAATAATAATGTAGAATGCTGGGTAAAAGAGCCTGGTGCCCGGCGCAACCATCCAATGAAAAGTCCTTTTAGCAAATTAATAAAGTTATGTAATCTTTAGTAATAAAGTACCAGCAATAAAACGTGTTTCGATAAGATCAGATAAGCTGGGAGATGGACAGCGTGACACTGCTCAGGGGATGATTATACAGGCCCCAATTATGGAAATGGAACTTAAGTACAGCTTAACTGATGAAGAGGCTCTCGGCTTCGAAACACATATTACTGCTAGTGTTATATTAACTGTTGATGCTGTGTGAGAGGGTGAGACAGCCTCCAATATGTGTACATTGTTCTTGTTACTGTATATAGTCCTCTGCTATGTTTTATTATTTGTCCACAAGAGGCCGCTGTTCTGCAAAAGGATTATGGTCAAGCTGGGTGGTGACAGGACCATGGTAGCCTGTGCTTGAAGCACCCGTTGCCTGGTTACAGCGTACACACAGGAGGAAAGAAAAATAAAAAGTGTGCGTACACTGTGAGGGGACAGTTGGTCTATCGAGCCATCTGAGTGGCGCTACGGAAGAGAGAAGGAGATCGTGTCCTGAGCGAGGGGAGTGTCCTGGAGGGACCGAAGCAGATTTAGATTCTCATCAGATGTCAGTCGGATGGGAGAAGACTTATTGCCGGGGATGTTGCTGAATAACCGGAGCGAGACGGGATATTGTGTGGGTAAGGGCGAGCACCCACTGGCGTTTTTTTACCTGCGTTTTGCGTTTTTCCTGCACAGGCATAGAGATAAAGTGTGCTCATGTCCACTGGCGTTTTTAAAATCACCCCGCCCCGCAAAATTGCATCGCAGCTGTCCTTACACTCTGGCTCCTTTTTTTAATCTAACTTCTCCCATGGTTTTCAATGCTCCCGGAAAAAACGCAACGCAACGCAATTCGCACGCGCCGCGTGGCGTTTTTGCAGACAACATTACTGAAGACTGTGGAAGGGCGGGCATTCTTCACAGGTGCTGTAGGGTGTGTTGGTATAGAAACGCTATGCAACGTTTTAGGATGAGACATTCTCCGCGTTTTGCGCAAAAAAAACGCAGCGAAAAACGCGCGAAAAACGCAAACGCGTAGATGCGAAATCGCTGCGTTTTTCACGCACTAACAACGCAAACGCCAGTGGGTGCTCGCCCTAATACTGGATGCCGCTGAGGAAGTGAGTAATGTCTCTCTGCGGTACCGCTCGCTTTTCTGGAGGGGCCCCTCATCCGTCTGGACTCTTTGGCTGATCATACAGCAGACAGGTCTACGTGCGCGCAAGACACCATATTTTGGCGCCAAGTTACTCGGGACTGCATTTTGGCCTGCAGTTAGACTAGGTAGGGTTATGGACCGTGTCAAGCCACACTTCAGCGGGATCGGCATAGTGGCTGGCAGGCCACATTTCAGCCGTCAGTAAGAAGCTTCTGGGGACCATTCACCTGGCTATAGAGTCGCTGTTCTTTATACATGTCCCCTCTTGTATTGGCTTTGGGGGGATAGAGTCAGTGTTGTTAAGTTTGTAAGCTATTGTGCTGCACCGCCGATACTCAGATCACTCTCCCTTCCTTTTGTTCCTTAGTAGCGGTATTCACTTTTTAAATGTCCCGATTAGAGTGTGGGGGTCCCAAATGGCCCTCGTCCTTGATGAGATCACATGGTGCCATTCAGTTGCCACGGTTGCCAGGAGCCTACTGAAGGCTGTTGCACATTGCCTATGAAGCCATGCCAATGGCGTAGTTTGACAGAATGCATGTCAGATTGCAGGATAATGTAACACTATGATATGACATTATGCTGCAGGCACGATCCCCTATGAGGAGTAAAAAAAAAAAAGTCAGAATAAGGGAAAAAAAGTTAATTCTTAAAAAAAAACAACTTTTTCCCATAATCAAAATTGAAGAAAAAAAAAACACATTTGGTATCGCCGTATCCATAAAAGTCTGATCTATCAAAGGTACAAATTTGTTTTTTATGCTGAACGGTGAACATTATCAGAAAAAAATACACAATGTCAGAATTGAGCTTTTTTTGATCATCCCATCACCAAGAATTTTTTTTTAAACAAACTATTAAAAAGTCATCTGTACTCCCATAGAAACTACAGGACATCCCACCAAAACAAGCCCTCACACAACTATGTCGATGGAAAGATACAAAGGTTATGGCTGTCAGAGAATGGCGGCAGAAAATATTTTACGCTTTTCCAAAGATACGTTATTTAAAAAAAAAAAAAAAGTAGTAGAGCAAAAAAAAAAACTATATGAATGTTAACTCATGGTAATCGTACTGGCCCACAGAATGAAGCTTCAGTGTCGTTTTTGCTGCAATGTGTATGCTGTAGAAACAAGCCCCTCCCCCCCCCCCACACACACACAATTAAAAATAAGAATTCATCCCGCAAAACAATCCAAGTCATCGGACAGCTATGTTTACAAGAGTTATCATTTTTTGAAAGTGGGAAGAAAAACCCAAAAATGGAAAAAGGGCCCGATCAGTCCAAATTTGCAGGCGAGACATTTACAGCAATATGCAGAACGCGCAAAGTGGCTGTAACTTCTTAGTGGCGCGGCCTCTTCTGGTTTTTTCACTTTTTCACAATAAACCCACGTTTTTTTTCTTTTGGAAATTTTTTTTGTGGAATCACTGTATTCAAGAACCCCTAACTTTTTTGTTTTTTGCAAGGACTTATTTTTTGTGTAAGGAACTGTAAATCTTATTCGGGCTTATTTTCACGAGCGTATATAGGCCGGCATTTTCACGGTCGGCCGATAATACACTTCCATCTGAGCAGTTCCCCCTTCCCTCCCCCTCATGCTCTTTACCTGTCACCTCCCCTCCAGCTCTTTGCAATGGGAGTGGGCAGGATGGGGCGGAGCTAAACTCCCGCCCCCTCCCTACAGCCAGCAATGGGAGTGGGTGGGGCAGAGCGGTGCTTGGCTCTGCTCCCATCCTGCCCCTCCCACTGCAAACGCCGGAGTGGAGGAGAGAGGCAGAGAGCCAGGGAGGGGGAGGAACTGCTCAGATGGAAGCGTATATCACATATATACTCTTGTGAAAATAATCCCTTAATGCCATTTTAGGGAGCATATGACTTTTTTTATCTTTTCTATTGCGTTATTTTGGGAGGCAAAATGCACAAAAACAACCATTTTCACTCTTTTTATTTAAATAGTGTTTGTCATGCAGGATAAAAAGTGTTACATTTATTGTACAGGTTGTTACTGATGCAACGATACGCAAAACATGTGGCTTTTTTATTAAAGGAAAACGGTGTGCAGAAAAGGTTTTGTTTTTTCCTTTTTATACATGTTTTCAGACTCTGACTTTTTAAGCATTTCCCTTTGATTTTAAGATCGCTGAAATAATACACTGCAGTGATTCTCTACTGCAGTGTATCACTATTTCTGCCTATGACAGGCCATCCCAGACCAGGACATCATTGACTGGCGTGTGGTTGCCAAAGCAACCCCATGTGCTCCCTGCAATTTCATGGTGGAGGGCAATGACATCAAAGTAGTATCACCCTTCTTCTGTTAACCCCTTACTTGCCAAGATCACTGTTGATCACAGTATGTAGGAGGTTAACAGCAGGGATCAATGTTCTCACCAATCCCCGCTGTTTCAGCAGGAGATTGACCATCAATCATAGTTTTCTCTTCCTGTGGATTGCAAAGGCTTAGCTCCTTAGCCCACATCACCCATATGACGCAATTATACGGCTTTTCGTGGGAACTGCTTGCCACCCAGGATGTATATATTTGACCTGGGGTGGGAAGAGGCTAATAAATCTTATCCACATGCTGCAGAAAATTGTGTAAATTGAGATGTGATGATTTTAGCTTCGCTGTTCATCAGTTCTTTCCAAAGATTACCTGCATTGAAGTGAAGGTCAGTCCTGAGGAATGCTCTTATATGGCTCACCTGTACTGTCAATCTCTAAGGTTGCAACACAAGAATCAAAGCCAGGGAGACAGGTGACTGCGGGTCCTTGACAGGGTTTGCTGCCTTCTACGGTACATTCCGTACACGATAGAGAAAAGGCTGAAATATAGAAATGATGACAATCAGTAGAATAGTAACTCAGAGATCAGTGTCGGTTTTCATTCTCGAGTCGGTGATTTACGATTAGAAATAAGGATTACGTCTCCTCCTATAATAGTTTGTTTCATGTTTGTGGCAATACCATGCCAGACCACATGGTGCGCTGTTTTGCTGAAACATAACCATAGACAGTGCCCTCTCATACCCTGCTAACATCAGTTTTGCTGCAACAATACCGGTACCCATACCTAAACCGTGCTGCGTACAGCTGCAAAACAAGTTTACATACAGGATCTAACTAGAGATGAGCGAGTATACTCGCTAAGGGCAATTGCTCGAGCGAGCATTGCCCTCAGCGAGTACCTGCCCGCTCGGGAGCAAAGATTCGGCTGCCGGGCGGGGAGCTGCGGGGGAGAGCGGGGAGGAACGGAGGGGAGATCTCTCTCCCTCTCTCCCCCCCGCTACCCCCTGCTGACTGCCGCAACTCACCTGTCACCCGCGCCGGCAGCCGAACCTTCTCTGCCGAGCGGGGAGATACTCGCTAAGGACAATGCTCGATCGAGTAATTGTCCTTAGCGAATATACTCGCTCATCGCTAGATCTAACCCCTTGGCATAGGCTTTCCAAACATAACTCATTACCTGGACTACATGAACATTCGATTTTCACCTGATGCGATAGTCAGTAAAAAAAAAAGTTTAGGAATCCAATGATCTACAATGTTTTCCTTCCCATCTGCGATGTTTTTACTGATACTGATTGTAGAAAGGTAGCAGCCTCTACATTTCTATGATGTGCGATTTTTTTAAATCTCCCATATTTCCCTATGGAGCCTGCGTTTTATCAAATGCGCGTTGCGATGTGATTTTAACATTACAAAGTCCCATTGAGTTTTGCAATAAATCTTGCGAGCTTATCGCGGGCGGCAGCGATGCAATGTGAGATTATGGTCTAAAGAAAGATCATCGCTGACGCTCAAAAATCACAGTGAGCAAAGAAGCGATTAGGCCACAATTTTCTCGCTTCAAAATTGCGATTGCACGTGTGAAACTAGCCTTGGGCTGTTCATGTTTTGTGTTGCATTTTTGAACCACAATTAAAACTTCTACCAGCTGTACATATATAATTATATACAGGAGATACCCAGGTTATATCAGCATGCTCCATATCACTATATACAGGAGATGTATAACGTATACCAGCTGTACATATATAATTATATACAGGAGATACCCAGGTTATATCAGCATGCTCCATATCACTATTAACAGGAGATGTCTAGCTTATACCAGTAGTACATATATAATTATATACAGGAGATACCCAGGTTATATCAGCATGCTCCATATCACTATATACAGGAGATGTATAACTGATACCAGCTGTACATATATAATTATATACAGGAGATACCCAGGTTATACCAGCATGCTCCATATCACTATATACAGGAGATGTGTAACGTATACCAGCTGTACACATATAATTACTGTACATACAGGAGATACCCAGGTTATATCAGCATGCTCCATATCACTATATACAGGAGATGTATAATGTATACCAGCTGTACATATATAATTATATACAGTATACACCCAGGTTATACCAGTATGCTCCATATCACTATATACAAGGAGATGTATAACTTCTACCAGCTGTATATATATAAGTATGTACAGGAGATACCCAGGTTATATCAGCATGCTCCATATCACTATATACAGGAGATGTATAATGTATACCAGCTGTACATATATAATTATATACAGTATACACCCAGGTTATACCAGTATGCTCCATATCACTATATACAAGGAGATGTATAACTTCTACCAGCTGTATATATATAAGTATGTACAGGAGATACCCAGGTTATATCAGCATGCTCCATATCACTATATACAGGAGATGTATAACTGATACCAGCTGTACATATATAATTATATACAGTATATACCCAGGTTATACCAGCACGCTCCATATCACTATATACAGGAGATGTATAACTGATACCAGCTGTACATATATAATTATATACAGTATATACCCAGGTTAGGGTGACTACCCACTACAGTTCTTTTTCACTGCGAAATTCGCAGCGTTTTTTTTTCTCCAGGGGTCTATGGGACTTGTTAATGTTAAAATCGCGATCGCGATGTTAAAATCACAATGGGCCCCCTAGCTAAGGGGTCAGGTTGCAATTGCGACCCCTAGTGGTACGCCAGTGCCACTGAGTAATGTGAACATCTAAGGGAGACTGCGTCATCATATACATATATTGTACTGCATGTTATTATATGTCAATAATCATATGTAATATAATAAATGAAGCATGATAATTGAGGGCCATGTTACAGACTTTGTATCGGGACTCAGAAGCTTCAAGTTACACCTTTGGATTTGCACCCAGCCTGCCTAGAAACAGATAAAACTAAAAAAAAGGAAAAGGTAGAGAAGGATCAAGAAGACTATTTACTATGGAAATGTTAATCACTGCCTACAGTATAACTAAACTATTATTATTGGCCTTATCCCTTTTAGACAAACTCTTCTTTAAGGCCCAGCAATATCGCACAGCGATATCGCAGCATTAAAAGAAACTCAAGTGTGCAGGGCCATAAGTAAGGATCAGATCTGGTTACTAGCTGCTATGTCCGGGGAAGGTTTCTAGTGTGAGCTCACTTCAGGCCACTACAGGAGAAATGTGGTATTACATGGTGCTCATTCAAATGAATGGCTGCCCATATATGGATGCACTGAATCATTCAGAGCATGAGCCGCTCTTAGCTGGGGAGGCCTCTTGTAAGATGTCGATATACTGTAATAGGACTCATGTCCACAGGCAGTGTTTGGTACTACAGCTCAGCCAGTCTCATTGAAAACATTGTTAAAGTGTAACTGTCGTTTATTTTTTTTTAAATGTACAGAATAGGCGATTCTAAGCATTTTTGTAATGTGTTATTAGCTTATTCTGCACATTTTTTTCAATAAAAACCCCAAACCCTCTTTTACTATGCAACTATATAAAGATATTGCTAGGAAGTTGCTAGGGAAATCCATCTTCATCTAACATGATAGCAGAAGAGGGCGCTCCAGCTGTACCTGCACTGTTCTTTCTAGTGTGCACACAGCTGTTCCCATATAAAACTGTATTAATAAATGATTGTTTTATATTGTAATGATTTTTAACCCTACTTTGTCCTCCTGCACCACGCTACTCTGTTTCCCTGCAGTGGCATTATTCCTCTTAGGTCTCAGCGGCCCCATACCCCAGCGCTGTGAAGGAGAAGCTATTCTGTGCTGCAGACAGCTTCTCCGCTTCACAGTGCTCGATCCCCACCAGACTAAATGCACTGTCTGTATCTCAGTGCATCGGGTGTACAGTACAGCATGTCAAAACCTGTACTTGGACATAGAGAGTACATCCGATCCAGTGCAGAACTAGCGCTGTGAAAGGGAGATGCTGTATGCAGCACAGAATGGCTTCTCCTTCACAGCACCAGGGCTTATTCACATGAGCGTATGTTGGCTGCTGTTTTCACGGTAGTGATATACACTACCATCTGATGCATTGAATTCCAATGCATCAGATCACACAGGCGTATTCCCGTGGCGTAAAAGCGTCCGGCCGGCCAATATAGTGCTGGGCCCTTTAACGCCGGCTACAAAGATAGTCCGCCCTCTCCCATTGCAAACAGCCGGAGGGGAGGAGAGAGGAGGTGAGCTGGCTTAGCAGAGTTAAGCTGTCTCTCCCTGCCCAACGTCAATGCAGCCTCGGCGTATATGTGCCGGGCCTGGGCCGTCTGATCTAATGTTTGTGTGCCCGTTCACGTGTTTTTTCGGCACCGGTGGACACACGTAAAAGCGCCTAGAGCCGTGTGAAACTGCCCTCAGGGACAGAGTTACTGAGATCTTATAGGAATAACACCAGCGCAGGAGGAACAAAGCAACGGGGAACAGGAGGACAAAATAGGGTTAAAAATAAAGAAAATATAAGACACATATTTAGTGTTATATGGG
Source organism: Eleutherodactylus coqui (assembly GCF_035609145.1). Taxonomy (NCBI): domain Eukaryota; kingdom Metazoa; phylum Chordata; class Amphibia; order Anura; family Eleutherodactylidae; genus Eleutherodactylus; species Eleutherodactylus coqui. Next base: position 30,890,561 of record NC_089842.1, read on the forward strand.
AACAGCTGTGCCCACACTAGAGAGAACGGTGCAGGTACAGATGGAGCGCCCTCTTCTGCTATGCTGTTAGGTGAAAGTGGATTTCCCTTGCAACTTCCTAGCAACGTCTTCATCTACCTGCAAAGCAGAAGAGGGGTGTCGAAGGAAAAATGTACAGAATAGTACAAAAAAAGATATTTAAATCACAGTTACACTTTAGATATTTTTTAAAATTGCCATTACATTGATAATGACCTGGACATTTTTGGGTATATTTACTAGATTTGGTGTTTTAGACACTGGTGTAGCTAAAGTTGGTGCTGCTGTGAAGTGCACCAAATGTATTAAGAGGCATGAGTACCAAAACCTATGCTAGCTACAAACTGCCATAGATGTCAGCTATAATTTAGGCCAGGTTCAGGCATAGTAAATCTGATGGGCCACACATGGCCACGCCCACTAATGCTAAATTTTTAAAAAGTGACAAAGCCCATTGGATACTTTTAAAAAGTTGCAATTTTGGCACTTGTACCAAAATTGTGACTCAAGAGGGTTAATACCTAACCGTCCTTGTCTTTGCTCAGCTCATGCCATACCCCAGTGGTGCTCTGTTTTAGGATCTCACGCCTTTACTCTGCTTGCATAGGTTATATGCATAGCATTCCGTAACGGATCGCTTTCCACTGTTAATAGGGGCCTGGCAGCGCGGGCACAGAATTCCTCTACTGGAGTTACTTGCCAGGGTTTCTAAATTTAATCCACACTCTACGGCGGCGACATGAATAAGGAGGAGCGGCTCGGAGTTAACTAGTGAAAGACTCTGAGCAATCAAGAGCATCGCAATGTGTCAGATTTTCCTACAATTTCAGCCAAATATGGAGTCAGGCACTTTTTTTTCTTCTTGAGGAGAGAAACTTTCTAGCTGCGGTACGAGGATCCAGCAAAGCGGTAACATCTGGAAACTTTCAACAAAGAAGTATAGAAATGTCCCATGAAATGCAATCAGAGATCGTTACAACAAAGCCGATTTATTAGCATTTTATGAAAAAAATTCTAAGAAAAAAATGTAAATGTAGAAATATTTTTACAACTTATTTTCCAAGTTGTTAATTAGAAACAGAAACAATGGTAGTGTTCCAGAATCTGCACAGCAGAAGATGGAAGAGAATGGATACTGTCAAGAATTAAGATAAAAGAAAAAAATTACATTTTCCTTTTTCTACAGTTTTTTTTGGAGTTTTTACCACTTAAAATCCTACCTAAACATCAGAGTTAAAAGTTGTCTAAAGTGACTTACTTGTGGTTACCAGGGAGGACAGGATGAAGGGCAGCAGGAGCACAGTGCTCTCCATGATTCCAGCAGGAGTATCTGAGAACAGCTGCGCAACCTACAGCGAGAAGACTGCTATTTTTTTCTACAATCCAGGGCGTTGTTTCTCCAGTGACTCAGTTGTGTCGCACACGTCTCAGGAAAATTAAAGAAGTACAAGTAACATAGTATGTTAGGCTGAAAAAAGACAGATGTCCTTCTAGCTCAGCCTATTACCCCCTCCACCCCACCCAATGTTGATCGAGGAGAAGGCAAATAAAAAACAATGAGGGAGAAGCCAATTTTCCTCATTTAAGGGAAAAAGTTCCTTCCTCATTTGAAGTCTGGCAATCAGGATAATCCTGGGAACACCAACCCTTCGGAAGTCATCAATGATATATCATGTAATATTGTAATGCTCACGAAAGGCATCCAGGCCCCTCTTGTACTCTGTTATAGAATTCGCCATGACCACATCCTCAGACAGAGAGTTCCACAGTCTTACTGCTCTTACAGTAAAGAACCCCCTTCTGTGTTGGTGTAGAAATGTTCTTTACTCTAGACGTAAAGGATGCCCCCTATGGTCACAGTCCTGGGTATAATAGATGATGGGAGAGATCCCTTTAGTGTCCCCTGATATATTTATACATAGTTATTAGAGGGCCCCCTATTACAGTCACAGTCCTGGGTATGATAGATGATGGGAGAGATCTCTGTAGTGTCCCCTGTATTAGGACCGGCGGCTCTTGGGGTCTCCGTGTCTGCATCACCGGTCCTATCACCCGAGCTGATCGGGTGCGGCAGAGGGGAGCTCCTATCTTGGTGACCTCCCCTGGCCGTCGGGGCGCATGCTCCTGTGCTCAGGGGGCGACGCCTGGGTAATCGAGTTGCTAGGGATGTGGCGGATGCCGTCCTTGTTGCCATGACATCCTGATTAGCATGATCTGCATTTGCTGCTGGATGTCTGAGTCTCCGCACTCACTGCCTTATGTCTGGGTCTGGCTGCTGACAGGCTCCCCGCCCCAATCAGCTGCTGGGGCGGGAGTTCTGACAGCATTTAAACGCGCCTGTTTCCTTCCAGCATTGCCAGTGTATGTTTGTCCCCAGGCTATACCCGCATATTTGGATTGCGCTCCCGGCTCTTGACCCTTGGACTTTGGACCTGACCTTGCTTTTCCTGACCCCTTTGTACCGCGTACCCTCCTGTTGCTGACTCGGGCTGTCTGACTCTCCTCTGTGTTCGTTTGTTTCCAGTGTTTGTCTGTATCAGTCCCGGTGCCCCGCTTCCCTAGTAAGTGTAGGGACCGTCGCCCAATTTTCATCCTGGGGCTTAGCCCAGGGGGCAAGTAGGTAGGGACAGGGGTAGTGGGTTGTTTTCAGGGAATCCCGTACCCGGACCCCAGATCCCTGACACCCTGATATATTTATACATAGCTATTAGAGCACCCCCTATTACAGTCACAGTCCTGGGTATAATAGATGATGGGAGAGATCTCTGTTATGTTCCCTGATATATTTATATATAGTTATTAGAGCGCCCCCTATTACAGTCACACTCCTGGGTATAATAGATGATGGGAGAAATCTCTGTAGTTTCCCCTAATATATTTATACATAGCTATTAGAGCGCCCCCTATTACATTCACACTCCTGGGTATAATAGATGATGGGAGAGATCTCTGTAGTGTCCCCTGATATATTTATACATAAATATTAGAGCGCCCCCTATTACAATCACACTTCTGGGTATAATAGATGATGGGAGAGATCTCTGTACTGATCCTTGATATATTTATACATAAATATTAGAGCGCCCCCTATTACAGTCACAGTCCTGGGTATAATAGATGATGGGAGAGATCTCTGTACTGAACCCTGATATATTTATACATAGTTATTAGAGCGCCCCCTATTACAATCACACTTCTGGGTATAATAGATGATGGGAGAGATCTCTGTACTGATCCTTGATATATTTATACATAAATATTAGAGCGCCCCCTATTACAGTCACAGTCCATGGTATAATAGATGATGGGAGAGATCTCTGTACTGATCCCTGATATATGTATACATAAATATTAGAGCGCCCGCTATTACAGTCACAGTCCGTGGTATCATAGATGATGGGAGAGATCTCTGTGCTGAACCCTGATATATTTATACATAGTTATTAGAGCGCCCCTTGTTACAGTCACAGTCCATGGTATAATAGATGAGGGGAGAGATCTCTGTACTGATCCCTGATATATTTATACATAAATATTAGAGCACCCCCTATTACAGTCACAGTCCATGGTATAATAGATGATGGGAGAGATCTCTGTGCTGAACCCTGATATATTTATACATAGTTATTAGAGCGCCCCCTATTACAGTCACACTCCTGGGTATAATAGATGATGGGAGAGATCTCTGTACTGATCCCTGATATATTTATACATAGTTATTAGAGCGCCCCCTATTACAGTCACACTCCTGGGTATAATAGATGATGGGAGAGATCTCTGTACTGATCCCTGATATATTTATACATAAATATTAGAGCGCCCCCTATTACAGTCACAGTCCATGGTATAATAGATGATGGGAGAGATCTCTGTACTGATCCCTGATATATTTATACATAATTTTTAGGTCGCCCTTCAGCAGTCTTTTTTCTAAACTAAATTATCCCAACTTTCTGGGTATTGTAGTCCGCCCATTCCATTTGCCATTTGAGTCTCCTCACTTAGTTTATAGTATATAGTTGCTCTCCCTAAGGAGAAAAGAGCGTTTCTGACCCCTGTCCCAGGCCTCTCACTAGCAAAAGCCAGACTCCTACTGTACACTGATGATGGGCAATAACCCGGAAACAGCTGTATGTACATGGGGTCTGGCTTTGCTTTTGATTCCCAGTCATTGTAACAAGACTTGTATAAAAAGTCCAACTTTGACTCGAAGGAATGCTGCCTTTCAATAGGTGGCACTGTGGAGGATTTATTCCATCTCCCTTATTTGCATATTACCCAGAGGAGCGTGCGTGGCCATTTGAGTCTCCTCACTTAGTTTATAGTATATAGTTGCTCTCCCTAAGGAGAAAAGAGCGTTTCTGACCCCTGTCCCAGGCCTCTCACTAGCAAAAGCCAGACTCCTACTGTACACTGATGATGGGCAATAACCCGGAAACAGCTGTATGTACATGGGGTCTGGCTTTGCTTTTGATTCCCAGTCATTGTAACAAGACTTGTATAAAAAGTCCAACTTTGACTCGAAGGAATGCTGCCTTTCAATAGGTGGCACTGTGGAGGATTTATTCCATCTCCCTTATTTGCATATGTAGGTTGAAACAGCCATTAATTGAAATAAAAACAGCTGTGTAAAAGGTGAGGTTGTGGAAGACAGTTTCATACCACAGATTATACGCCATGGCAAGACTGACCACAGCAACAAGACACAAGGTCCTTATACTGCATCAGCAAGGTCTGTCCCAGGCAAAGGTTTCAAAGCATATTTCTGGGCTGGCAGCACCTTACATCATCTACATCACAGTCACCTTTATTTTCTGTTACTACCATATTTCTGTAGCTCATTTCCAAACCTTCTTCCAGGGGTGCTCCATCCTAATTTTCTTTGCACCAATCCTTCTCTGCGCAGTGCATGCTCCCTACACTGTTCTATAGAAGTCAACAGGTAAAGGATGAAGGTCATCTGCTCCCCCCTGCACAGTGACTTATGCAAATATCACAGAGCATGCTCACTAAATTCTTCTATAGAGGTCTATAGATGTTGGCACAGCTCACCTCTTCTCCTTTCCTGCACAATGACCTCTGTATGTATGGCAGAGCTTGCTCACTACACATTATTCTATTGAAGGCAATGAGTCATTTCTAGTAAACAGGTTCCTATGGCCTATGAGGCTGCTGCAAGCCTCTCTGAATGCTGTTAATGGCAGCTCAGACAATTGGTCAACCCCGCAATACTGTGCAGACAAAAGACTAAAAAATGTACAATCAGAAAATAAGAACACATGAGGAAAAAAAGAATAGAAGACATTTAGGAGTAACAAACGAGCCCATATCAACCAATCACAACACAGCTTTATTTCCATTTTAATGGGGGTGAAAAGCTAAAAAATGTTTGTTTGTTTTTAATTTATAGTTTTTTGTTTTTTTTATTAGTATATTTATCCTAAAATAAAGTGCAGGAATGTGGTCCTCATTTTGTTTCAGACATTTTGATATATAATTTGTATAGTTTTGAATTATAAGGTGCATATGGTGACGGTTTTGGTTGGCATTGGCGGTGGGTCATTTTCTTTTTTATATATATACATTTTTATTTTATTACATTTTTTTAACTTATTTTTGTAATTATTTTTTTTACCATCTATGTCCCCCATGATTTTAATTTTTTTTTATTTCATACTTTTCCGCTGTAGCTGGGGCATCCATAGGAGCAGCATCTATAGGAACCCCACCCAAAGGGAAAAAAGACATCCCCCTGCTAGGACCCTGCAGCTCTGCTGTGACAGAGGGCACCCGGTGGTCACGTGATCGCCAGGTCACATAGTAGAAGAAATACTTCCACTTTCACTCTTTAGTACACAGCGCTCATATGTAGCCTGGGAAGAAGAAGGCAGAAGCGGTTAAACACTCCTCCCTTCTCTTCCTGGTCCCTTGCTGTATCTGACAGCCGAGGACCTGAGCTGTTCCTGCTTCATTGCAGGAGCAGAGGCTTTAATCCTACTATTTATTTTTGCTATCAGCTGTGATTAAAGCCTACGACTAAATTATTTTTGCTGCAGTTTTTTTCCGTGACATATAGGGCTATTTCTTATATATCTTTTCCCCTGTTTTTGTTTTCTGTTTTTTAGTTTTATTGTGGGTGAAAAGTGAAAAAAGTGATTTTTTTTTAACATTTTTACTTATTTTTTTTTTATTCATACATTTATGCGAAAATAAAGTATGGGAACGGGTTCCTCATACATATCTAATATATATGGTTTTGGATTACAGGGCGCATATAGCGACGGTTTTGGTTGGCTTCGGCTTTAGTTTTTTTTCTTTCTTATCTATATATTGTTCTTTTATTCTATAATTTATTGTTTACTTATGTATGTAACTATGTTTTTTACTATTTATGCTCCCCATGATGTTATATAAGACCTCTAGGGGACATTCACATGTTTGTTTGTTTTTTAATTTGATACTTTTTCACTGAAGCTGGTGCATTCATAGGAGCCCCAGTTGCAAGGAAAATGTCCCCTGTAGTGACAATAGTCACTGGCAGAGCTGATCAGGGTCTGGTATGACTCTGCAGCTCTGCTGTAGCAGGGAATCCCGGTGGTCACGTGACCCTTAGGCTCCTGTGGTGGAAGAAACACTTCCGCTTTCAATTTTAGTAGACAGCGCTCATTTGGCAATGTGTACTGAAGAAAGGAGAAGGCAGAAAGGGTTAAAACCCACTTCTCCCTCCTCCTCTGGGTTATCAGCTGTGACTAACAGCTGCCAACCTCTCCTGCTTTTGATTGATTATCGAAGCAGGAGGCTTTAATCCCCGCCATAATTTTACATAGGCTGGGCTTAAAGCCTGGGACCAAGCGCCGTATATTTACATTGCCTGGTCCTAAATGGGTTAAGGGGTTCAAAGGGTTGTACCTGAATATTTAGTTATTTCCTACCCACAGGATTAAGGATAATTTGCTGATCGTGAGGTTCTCATTACCGAGACCCTCACCAATCTCAAGAACGTGGGTCTCATGTCCTCTGTCCTCCTCATGTGGGGTTACTGCACTCCCACAGTGAGCAGCAGACACAATGGAGTGCTAGTCACGCAATTGCACCAGCGGTCCATTCAATTTAGCTGGGACTGTTGAGTACCTAAGCAGCACGCTAACTCAGATATTTCCATCACTCCCATTGAAATGAATGGAGTGCTGACCATGCGTGCTTGGGCAGTGCTCCATTCAACATGACATCACTGCAGGATGTTCTTCAGATCGGTGAGGGTCTCACCAAGTTATCCTGTATCCTGTGAATAGAGAATAACTTGATAATTTAGTACAACCCCTTTGAGAATTTCTCTTCTGTTACTGTTTTAAATACTATCTACAAGATTACTTGGCTTTACTTTTTATAACCACAGGTATAATGCTTCTGTAGTGACTAGTGCAATACTGAACCGTCCAACAGCCAATTATGTAATAAGTCAGCTCTGCCTGTACCTATTGTCACTACAGATGGCTTTATTTACCCCACAGTGTTCCACTCACTTTTCACTTCTAGTCTTCTGGACACTTGAAATAGAACTATCTCCAAGGGAATCTTGTCTATGATGAATGGCCCCTTTACTGCTCTTTAGCACCATTCTGATAGGCTACCCAGGTGGAGAGCCTCCCTTGATATAAGATTGTACTATATATTCAAAGATTCATCCCTGTCATCCTTCTAGGCCCTCCAGCTCACTAATTCCCTCTTTCTTGGATGGTCTACGATACCACCAACTCCCATGATAAAATCCACCAGTTTGAAGTCTCAATACACACTGCTTCTGAGGCCTTTAGGGGACCTTATCTTACACTCCTTGCTTCGGCCCATCCCCTTGTCCAGGTTTACATTTTACTTTTGGACGTTGTAACCCCTAAAGACCCTCCACCTTTCTGGGAGAGGGAACTCGCAATGATCATAGAAGCAAGCCATTCCTTCTATCCTATGCTCATGGGGCTCAAGAAAAGATTAACATATTGTTAACTCGGGGGTAACTTCTCTATATACCTTTCCGTCTCTGAGGACTGTTGAAGATGCTAAATGTATGATGGAACAGTCTTCATGACTGCTCAGATTGCCCTACTTTCTATCTTGCCCGACACCTTCTCAGCCCTTAATATATATTGCATCACTTCCTGGCTGCAGCATTTGGTGACTCAAACTCTAAAGGTGCTTCAGGGGTCACCAAAACAAGAGAATGGAAGAGGTAATGGTTGAAGATTTTGTCGACCCCAGCAAACGTCTTGTACTGTGATAACACTGGATGACTACTCAGTGGGTCCCAAAGTTTCAGAGTTTGAGTTGGAGTCATCTTGAAGCCCTGTTTCCCACTTTCTTTTTTTCCTCCTCTTTTCCTATTTTACTTTTTTTTCTCTCTCCTTGCACCTTACTATATCCTCAGGGGGCACAGTCACCAACCAACATTTCTCACAGGGTGCAGAATCACCAACCAACATTCAGGGGATGCATTTAAGCCCTACAACCGATTAGCCCAGTAATGCCTGCTTATGTAAATTAGTATACCCTCCACCCACTCAACTGCACATTTTATAGGAGAAATGCATTAAAAACAGGACATTGGAAGATATGCCTAATATGTAGTGATGTGTCAGATGGAAAACCTTGATTTTGCTATTGTGCACTCTGTACTGTCTTCACATCTGAACATCAGTATTTAGCATCAATAAGGGCTCATTCACACGGCATTTTTTCCCATCTGTGTGACATCAAATGGGCTTCTTGCATTTTTCTTGCAAAAAAAAGATGGATCAGGGAGTCCGGGGAGATCTCTTATGTATCCACCAGGTGCCCCACTCCAGCGCTGAGTCCCTGTAAAGTCACCGTGCACCAGCAGCTACACTCTTTCTGCGTTCACAGCTCCCATAGAGATAAATGGGAGATGCGCTTTCAAAAAGAGTCAAACTACTGCTGCATGCTGGCTTTGCGAAAATACAGCACTGGAATGGGGCACGCGGATAAGTATGAAAAATATCTTCCCAGACTGCCTGATCCATCATCTTTGAGCCCCATAATGTTCTTTACTCCCTTCTGTGCTCAATGTGAACAGGGAGTATCCAAGTGAAAAATGAATGGCGTATGGATGTAAAACACAGCATGTACACAACAACCGAAGGAAGACAATATGCACACACATGCAGTGAAATCGGTCCTGTGGTATAATGGTATTTGTAAAGTGTCCCCCGGCTTTCCCTGTTAACTTTCTACTGTTCTGGACTAGGGGAAAGTTAGGTTGAACTCCTCCATATTATCTCCCTCACATCTGCAGAGGTCTCCGGTTTACTTTTGGTCCCAGGTAGTCCTTGATCATAATGGCAATAAAGTTAGCCAGTAACAAGTGGATGTTAACTACCCCCTGCCAGCGAAGTTTGACACCCTGGTAATTCTGGTAGATGTTTCAGTTTCGTGGCCAGCTAGTGTCTGTATTAAAAGAGAATGGGTCACCCAAACCCACCAGCTCAGCATCAGGTACATTTTTAGAACTGGGAGGACACTGTAGACCTGGCGCAGTTACTTCCATCTTTGTTGGACCTCCAGAACCTCCAGAATTGCTTATAAGCGTAGCCAATCATCTCTCCCTATCATGTTTAGTACCATTGGGGCATATCCTGGGTAAATATGGCCAAAATATTAAATTGGATTTCCTACAGATGGTCCACACATTTACTCAACCCACCTTTGATGTCAGAAGAAGGTTCGAGGGGTGTGGTTCTGCGGAGGCTTTAAAAACTAAGTGAGTTTGTTACCCAAGTTTCAGATTCATGGGGTGACACCGTGTGTCAGCTGATCATCTTTCTGTGATGCCCCTCACATATCAGGAATATTGGAAGCAATATAGACTGGAATTTTCTCTTATTTTGTCTCTTTTTTTTATACTGTTTGCATGTACTTGCATGTGCTTTATCTGTTATGTAAATCATCTCTTGTATAGTTTCATCCAAGCTCTGCTACCTCTTTTGTAGAATAAAGATTTAAACTTTGCTAGCCTTCCTTGAACGCTTTAAGAGATCCATATTTTGGAAGATTGTGTTAATAATTCCTAGTCCGGGTTCCAGCTTACTTGGGAACAAAAGCTGGAGGTGGCAGCGAGTGTGTGTAGGTATTGTAGAGCGCTGGAGGCGTTACTCCATATCAGGGGGTGAGTTGAGCTTTCATTCTGTATGCGTTCAAAAGACTGGGATAGCTGGGTACAAATCCACCTGTATTCTAACGACTCTGCGCTTGAAATCCCGCTAGAGTGATCGATCGAGGCTCTGCCATGACAAGTGGTCATAGCAGTGAGAACGCTGGGATCAGTCGATCCATCATACGTCTGTTTTTCACAGTCTGAAATGGCATACGTCCATGGGAATGAACCCTATCAAGAAGGGTGAAAGCAACTTCTAGAAAATGTAACCATAATGTCCTCTACCAAAATCGCCCATAAATCTGACGATGTTCATAGTCTCATATCTATCGAATATGTATCTATCCATCTTTCTCATATCTATCTGTCTATCTCTCCCTCTCTCATATCTATCTATCTATCTATCTATCTATCTATCTATCTATCTATCTCCTATCTATCTATCTATCTATCTATCTATCTATCTATCTATCTTCTATCTCATATCTATTTATCTATCTCTCTCTCATATATATCCGTCTCATATCTCTATCTATCTATCTATCTATCTATCTATCTATCTATCTATCTATCTATCTATCTATCTATCTATCTATCTATCTATCCATCTTTCACATTTATCTCTCTATCTCTCTCAAATTGATAGATAAATATGAGAGGTCCATCTCTCTCTCTCTCTCTCTCTCGCTCTCTCTATCTCTATCTTTCTCTCTCTCTCTCTCAAATTGATAGATAGATATGAGATAGAGATAAAAATGAGAGAGATCTATTTATATATCTCTCTTTCTCATATCTAACTATTTCATATCTAGCTATCTAGCTCATATCTATCTTCTATCTATTTATCTATCTATCTCTCCTATTTCCATCTCATAGATATGAGATAGATAGAGAGATAGATAGATAGATAGATAGATAGATAGATAGATAGATATGAGGTAGATATGAGACAGATAAATATGAGAGAGATAGATGTATTAGATAGGTAGATCTCATATGTATCTCTATCTCATATCTATTTGAGAGAGAGATAAATATGAGATAGATAGAAGATAGATATGAGATAGATAGATAGATGGATATGAGATAGATATAAGAGAGATACATAGATATGAGATAGATAGATATTAGCTAGATAACTAGATGTGTGATAGATAGATATGAGGTAGATAGATAGATAGATAGATAGATAGATAGATAGATAGATAGATATGAGATAGAGATAATTATGAGAGAGATCTATCTATCTCATATATATCTATCTCTTATATTTATCTCTCTATCTCTCTCCATTAGATAGATATGAGATAGAGATAAATATGAGATCTATCTATCTATCTCATATTTATCTGTCTCATGTCTATCTATCTATCTATCTATCTATCTATCTATCTATCTATCTCCTATCTATCTATCTATCTACCTATCTCATATCTATTTATCTGTCTCTCTATCTCATATTTATCTCTCATATCTATCTATTTCCTATATTTATCTATCTATCTCCTATCTATCTGTCTCATCTATCTATCTATTTATCTATCTCATACCTATTTATCTGTCTCTCTATCTCATATTTATCTCTCATATCTATCTATCTCCTATTTATCTATCTATCTATCTGTCTCATCTATCTTTCTATCTATCTATCTATCTATCTATCTATCTATCTATCTATCTATCTATCTATCTATTTATCTATCTCATATCTATCAATCTATCTACTTCCAAGTCAGTCTACCCTTCATTTAAACTCTTCTTAACTGGAATGGATTAATAACATGAAGCGAGTGTTAGCAAGGCTTATATATATATATATATATTTATTATCCGTCGTTTTATGTGGTCAGCATACTCCTGATAGCTTGGCACATAGCGTAAATGGTCAGTGTGATCGCAGGAGGCCATATGTTATGGATACTTTTGTAGAAAGCTAATTTATCTGGATATGTTGAGATGTTGACCTGGTTGGACTTTTGAATCAGGTGGTAGAAGGCAGCTGAGCCAATCACCAAGTTGTTCTATTATGTCCCAGTCATACGTGGTCATCATTTCCTTGAAGCTGATGGACATTTCTTCCTGCTATGGTATATCTCTCAAATGGTTTGAAACCTATTACAACAGATGGCTATTTAATTCCCGGTCAGGATCTTCATTCTTCTCTCTATTGACTTCAAACTTTTTGAGAACCCTTTGTATGTGAAGTTCATATACCCAGATAATTTGTGAGATGTAACATTTGCATTGTTTACCATTTCATCTACATTCCCAGATATTTTTGGGAATTCTGATAGGTTTTTTGTTTTTGTGAATTGTTCTGTATGTGCTGGAGATACAATACGTTTATACTATAGGCTCATTTTTTACAAGTTGTATGGCTCACAGTACTTAGTTTTATTAGTTTGCCCTTGTTTTACATTATGCTATATTTTTTTTGTCTCCATTCAAATCCAAAGCAAAGACATTACTGCTGCTGCTTCTCTCTGGTTCATCCAGATAACTATGCAACAGCCCAGCTTTAACTGTTTCACTCTGAAGTGAGCTCCCATAGTCCACTACTCTATAATACGGTGATAGGAAAAGAGTGGATAGTTTTTCGGGTGTAAATAGAGAATAAATTGTAATTTATCTGAAAGCCAGTAATAAGCAAAGCAAAGTATTTGTAGAGCTAGGGCTCTTACCCACTGGTGATAGATTTTTCTGCGATGCGAGAGTGCGTGAAAATGCATGATTATGAAACCAATGATTTTCAATAGTTTCATTCTCATTTGGGATATGTTCACTCAAGCCTCGCTGCAATACAAAAAAGCCGGGCCGGGGTCCCATTGGAATCAATGGGAGAAGATTGTGCAACAGCCTTGGAATCCCCCATAGTGAGGAGAGAGAGGGGGCGAAACTACAGGGGATATCTTACATATTTCCCCATAATTGGAGAGATAGGGGGCACAACTAAACGGCAAAGGGGTGGGGCTAGAGATGGGCGGGGCTAGAGGGATTCTCATAGTGATTCTTCTCTAGCAAAGAGAGGGGGCAGGGTTAGTGGTGAATCCTACTAGCCCTGACCCATCTATAGCCCCACCCCTGCTCTCGGGGAAACCCTAGAAAGCATTTTAGCCGCGCCCCCCCCTATGTCTCCAAATATGGGGAGATATGTAAGAGATCCCCTGTAGCTCCACCCCCTCTCTCTCTTTGCTATGGGGTATTCGAAATTGATTTCTTCTCCCATTGATTTCAATGGGCCCCAGCCCCAATGAAAGCAATGGGCGATATTGCAGTTTTTTTTTGTATCGCAGCAGAGCTTCAGTAAACACATCGCAAATGGGAATGAAACCATTGAAAATCATTGGTTTCATAATCATGTGTTTTGACTCACTCTCGCATCGCTAGAAAGCCTATCGCCAGTGGGAAAGAGCCCTTAGGGCGCACTCACGTAAGTCGTCCGCGTATTACAAAGTTCTGAAAGCTCATTGATTTCTATTGAGCCGCTCACAGCTGCGGGTTTTTATCATGTACATACTGCAAGTGTGAAAAAAAGTGGTGCATGTCTTATTTTGGCGCGTATTACACATCAGCATAGGCTACGAAGATTTTATATACGCAGCTGTTTACTGCGTATTTTACGTACATGAAAAAAATGCACGTAATACGCAGAACACATACGCCCGTGTGAGTGAGCCCTTACTCCCAGCACTTCTGTGTCAGTAGTTTTGCACGGTTGTTCTTGAGATCGGCAGGCAACATCACGTGGCAGTAGTAATCATGGAGAACAGTGGGGCAGTAAGGACGAGCAGTAGTAGACTCCTGTGGACGCTGTCGCTGTCATCCGAGCATGAACTGCTGTATCTCACATTCAAGTGATTTATGCTTTTATCCTTCAGATTCTCACACATCTCCTCAGTGGTGCAGCCTCGGATGGCAAAAATACGGCCAAAGTCTCCTGCGGAGAAAAGATAGTGGTTACAAAGTGAAAGAAAAAATAGTCCTGCGCTACTAAGTGCTAGACGGTGTAGTAACAGGAAGGACTTACTGCACGGGGCGGGGCTTGGGCGCCACCGGGCCTCTCCAATCAAGCTTTGCAGATTATAAAGTACTTCAAAATATTAGGAGTGGTTTCCAGCCATGTATTCCATATGATAAGAGTACAAATAATAAAAAAATATATATATATATTTACAAATATACGCACCAAAAACAAAAAACATATAAATAAAAAGTGGGATAGCCTGGCAACGCGTTTCGGATAGCCACTTTTTCAAGACTGATTTGGTAGGAAAGGGACTTACTTTTATAGAAATCCCCTTAGAGAGTAAAAATGATAAAAAAAATTATAAAATAAAGCACCTACTGACCTGTGGCTCAAAATATATCATCTGTCCACTGGAGTACACATGTGGCCTAAAATATCAGAGTAGGAGGGTCCATCCTAAGAATTAGAGGGAACAGTCGCCGGTGGAAAATGGTTTAATGAAGTATGGAGTTTTAAGACACTTTGCTACTTATCACACTAAAGACGTCTCCGAAATGCGCCTGGCACCCCTGGAATCCGGAAGGAGAATTTAACAATTTATGAAAAAAAGAAATGTATAGGATCTTCCATTTAGATGCTCTACATCCAGGAAGTCTAAGGCTGTCTGTCCACGGGTGGGTTTTCATTGCGTTTCCCGTTTCCAGCCACGGGGAATGCAGTGAACGCTTTCCATAGCGTTGCTATGGAAAGCGCTTTCCCCCTGTCCACGAGCGGAGAATCATGGCGATTCTCCGCTCATGGGCAGCAATTCGCAGCATGCTGCGAATTTACCGCGATTCTCCACGGTAAACCTATCTGTCAGATAGGCTGATGGCGGAGATCCGCCTGCTGGCTCCTGCTCCTGGGCTGCGGTATCCTGCGGCGGATATCCGCCGCAGGATACTGCAACGCCCGTGGATAGGTAGCCTAACTGAAGTATTGGAAAGTTTCTGAGCAAATGTGCCGTTTATGCTAAGCAATTTGCAATTCCTGATTTCCTATGAGATTTTACAAGTATATATATATATATATATATGTTTGTGTGTGTGTATATATATGAAGGTATGTATATATATATATATATATATATATATATATAATGTATTAAAGATGAGCGAGCATTGCCTCTATCGAGTACCTGCCCGCTCGAGATGAAAGGTTCAGGTGCCGGCGGCAGGCAGGGAGCTGCGGGGGGAGAGCGGAGCGGAACGGAGGGGAGATCTCTCTCTCCCTCTCTCCCCCCCGCTCCGTCCTGCTGACAGCCGCTACTCACCGCTCCCCTGCGCCGGCACCCGAACCTTTCATCTCGAGCGGGGAGATACTCGCTAAAGGCAATGTTCGCTCAAGCAATTGCCTTTACCGAGTATACTCACTCATCTCTAATATGTATACATTCTTCTAATGTAAGTCTTTCTATGGAGATCTACATGTTTTTATATATAGGTTGCTGTCTCCTATAACATATATTTTAAAATCCCCTTATACATATTTATAAAAAACATTTGATCTTAACTGACCTCAACATATATAGTTTATAGTCTTCCTGCTCTGGCTTATAATACTCCTGTTACTCTCTTCCTCCTCCCTCCCTACTTTAATAGAGATTCCAGTTTTATAAACCTGATTATATATCAAATATACAAAGTATCTCCTGCTCCCTATTCTCTCTTATTCTCTCTATATATTCACCTATAATACCATCATTTTAAATGGATACTCATGTATTGTAATCACTTTGAAGTACCTATATTTGATTTTAATTAATCATTAAGCCCTGAGTATTTATTTATGTTCCTTCTGCATGTCCATAACTTCATATGCGCTGCCCTCTGTTCTCCTTTGAGACTGACAGATATAGCTGCTAGATCCAGATGGATGTCATTCAATTCATAGCAGCGACGTAATGCTATTCAGGAAGACCTGTACTACTAGAACCTGCTGACCCGCATATGGAACACGTGACGCCTATGATATTATCAGGGGGCGGTTCATGCTAAGAATGCTAGCAATATTCATATGGAACACATGCGGAACGCAACGTCACCCCGACGTGGTTTATGACATCACTTAAAGGCGCCTAAGTTAGAGATGCATCATAAGGACCCGATGCGCTTTAATACTACTATAGTCCTTTCCTACCAAATCAGGCTTGAAAAATGGGGGCTACTGATACCCAGAAACCCGTTGCCAGGCTATCCCACTTTGTATCTGTATGTTTTGTGGTGTTTATATTTGTCTATATATATATATATATATATACAGTATATATATATATATATATATATATATATATATATATATATATATTTATTTATTATTTGTACTCTTATCATATGGAACACATGACTGGAAATCACTCCTAATATTTTGAAGTAACTTCTAATCTGCATACCTTGATTGGGGGGATCCAAGTCCTCCTTTGAAGTAAGTCCTTCCTTTACTACACCTTTTAGCACTCCGTAGCGCAGGAATATATTTTCTTTCACTTTTTGACTACTACACTTTCTTTGACCAAGGTCGTCTGACCCTGGATATTTCCACTGCCGTTCTCCCTCCCATTACTAAAGGCCAACTGGGGCCATCATTGAAAGGCTGTAATCGGTTCATCGAGCGCCGGCTTTGATTGGCTGGGGAGGTGCTCCGGAACCAATCACAGCCCATTCAAGCCCTGTCACCAATAAGAAATGCTCCATCGCCATTGAGGTCTACACGGAAGCTTGCTGGAGCGCCACAGCCCAGCAGGGGGGACCCAAATAAAAATAAGACCCCGTGCATCTTTTGGGGGCAAAAATGAATATAAGACAGGGTCTTATTTTTTGGGAAACACAATATTATATTTTATTTTCTTTACTGTGGAGAGAAAAGGGCGACAATACATGTTGTGTCTTCTTGGACCTTCTTCAGTACGTCCAAACTATGTGTCCTAAAGCAATGCAAGCAAAGGATAGAAGAACATATTGAAAATCCTCCTATTCTTTCCCCTTTCACCCTTGTCCTTCCGAACAAGCTGCATCTTCTCATAATACATCCGGAATATTAGAGAGATGGAGAACCTGCATCTGGGGTGGAGGATTCTCACTGATCTGGTCAAAAACTTCTAAGTTTGTATTACTGGTCATCCTCACTGCTCTCTAAATGTACACCAGCATCAGGTAACAACGATACTGAGGCTGAAAACACATTGCCATATACGCATATATGCCAGGGCAGTACTGATCTAGCAGCTCCTGAACCAGGGAGATTTTCTTTCCCTCGCTGGCAGATCAAAAAAGAGGCCCGATGATCCCCGAACCATGTGTTCACTACGTCCAGGAAAGATGGGGCATCTTGTATATTTTATCGTCCGTGGTATTCACAGCTGAGAAATCTCAGTAGTGAAAACGAAAACGAATTCCTATTGAGATCAGTGGTTTCGTTTTGTCCTGGTATATGGCCGGGATAAACATGGCCGTATAAGGGGGGAAAAACACGCTCATATGTTTAAGCCCTCAGAGATGTTAACTATGTAGTCATGGTTATACATAAATTGAAATATATAAAATGAGGCAAAAGTCTGGACACACCAGTTTAGCTGGTATAATAAGGGAGCTTTCACACAGGAAGGAATATTCCTCAACGGGGTCATGGGATATGCCCTTCTGCATAAGGTTTAGCCCCAAAATTTGCAGGGCTAATGTGCAGGTTTTAGTGCAGAATTTAAAATAGCAGAATTCGGCTGGGAATTTTGCATCAAAATCCAGATTTTAGGGCAGAATTTAGGATATTTTGCAGTAAAGACGGAATATTCAGTCTCTTGTCAAAGGTCCTCAATGCAAAAATTGACTTCCATTATGTGAAAAGGGAGGCTGCATTTTTTTTTTTTTTGGTGGAGAAGACTTTTTCGCGGTCATTTCATTTAGTTCCCTTTTTAAATGGGAAGGGGTCATGTGATATATCAGCCTTGGCTAGAATTTACTCAGTAACACGGTAGAAGTGTCAGTTTTGCTCTTTCTGTACTTGTTTAGGGGGTAGGCGAGGGCAAAGTCAGTAAACTGTGTCTGCCACCCATATATAATGTATGCATCTATGAGTGTAACTGTTCTTCCTGTTATCTTAAAAAAAAACTCACCTTTTTTAGCATATAGTTGCCTTGAGATACATTTTGTCTCCCCGATGGTGCAATTCACCATGACGTTACAATCACAGGCTTTGTAGGTTTGAGAATAGCAGGAGTTACACCTCCGCCCACTGTGTTTGACTTTTTCATCCTTAGAGACAGGTTTAATTGTTGGTACTTAAAGTAAAAGAAAAAGTCAACAATTCTGTCATCATCTTTAGAAATCAGGAATGCTAAAACATTGCAAAACCAAAAAAGTTTGGAAGTTTGGTACCGAGTAATCTTGTAGATATGAGACCTTTCAGTGGCAAACAAAAATACATGATGTTATAGCAAGCTTTCCAACTTACTTAGACCTCCTGCACACAAGCCGGTCAGACACTGCATGCGTGATTCTCGCAGCGGAGTTTGACCTGGTGACCGGACAGTGGCCCCTGTGTATCTGTACGGCGGTGTCTTCTGCATTGCGGATGTGCCGTCCGTCACTCTGTCGCGCATGCGCACTAGGCGCCAGTGCTTGGCGATGACGCGAATCCCGTGCTCACAGCGGAAGTGCCGTAGGACAAATGGCTTCAATCGACTTCAATTGTGCATGGCCCGCACAATATCGCAGAATGCTGCGATTTCTCCCCTGCAAGCAGAAAATTGCAATCGATTTCTGCTCATGGGCAGGAAATCACGTTTTCTCATGGCATGCTGTGGGCTGGATTTATTGCAGAATCCAGAGGCGGAGTCCTACTCCAGATTTCGCAGTGCAAATCCGCCCATGTGCAAGAGACCTTAGGACTCTTCATATATACATATATAGTATACACACACACCCATGCATATAAAAAAGGCACAGACATGGTGTGATTAATTTGCACTTTAAACAATCCCAGAACAGGATGAGAAGAGGAGTAATTAATTAGTCCACTGTGAAGGATGTGAAAGCTTTATGGTCTCTATATTGTGTTAGGGGGTCACCAGGCCAGCGTGTTACCCCTGCTATAGATTTCTCATATTCTCCACTGATGTATGAAGCAGTTTGAGATATTGATGCCTGCCTTGAGAGTGTCAAAGATGGTTATACATTTTTACTCCCAAATTATTCTATGATGTTGAGATTTGAAGTTGCCTTTTAATGTAGTAGCTTTCATATGTTCTATGTTGTGTCCTTGGCTAGAAAATTAAGTAGACCAATTACCGTATATACCGGCGTATAAGACGACTTTTGAACCCCGAAAAATCTGCTCTGCAGTCGGGGGTCGTCTTATGCGCCGGTAATACAAAAAAAAAAAAAGTGTAAAAAAAAATAAATTCATTACTCACCTCCCACGGCGTTCTGTCGCGCTCCGGCAGGATGTCGCTCGCCCCGGCAGGCTGTCGCTCGCTCCTCGTCCCCGGCGCAGCATAGCTTTCTGAATGCGGGGCTTGAAATCCCCGCTTCCAGAAAGCTAATACACACGCCGGCAGCCATGACAGCATTGAATGGCTGTGATTGGCTAAAGCACATGTGGCTTCAGCCAATCACACTATTCAATGACATCATTGAATGGCTGTGATTGGCTGAAGGCGCACGTGTTAGCAATCACACCCATTCAATGATGTCATTGAATAGTGTGATTGGCTGAAGCCACGTGTGCTTTAGCCAATCACAGCCATTCAATGATGTCATGGCTGCTGGCGTGTGTATTAGCTTTCTGGAAGCGGGGATTTCAAGCCCCGCATTCAGAAAGCTATGCTGCGCCGGGGACGAGGAGCGAGCGACAGCCTGCCGGAGCGAGCGACAGCCTGCCGGAGCGAGCGACAGCCTGCCGGAGCGAGCGACATCCTGCCGGAGCGCGACAGAACGCCGTGGGAGGTGAGTAATGAATTTATTTTTTTTTCTCCACTGTATACCGGCGTATAAGGTGACAGTTAGGGGGTCGTCTTATACGCCCCGTCGCCTTATACGCCGGTATATACGGTAGGTATTTACTCATTTACTCATTCTGTTCTGGTATTGATTTAATTGCAAATTGCAAACTGAATGCATGCATTGGAATCCAAAGCTTCTGATGGTCGCACTTTTTTAACGCAGCAAAATTAGCCAGGTAAAAACGTCTGTATGATAGATGCCTAAGCCCGAGGAATAACCCTAAGACGTTTGAAAGCTCTCGATAACATCATGTCTTTTTGTTAGCCATTAAAAGGTATCATATCTACAAGATTACTTTGTTTCTCTTACTGAGAATTCACATAAACATTGCAACTCTCATGTTGACCACAAGATGTCAGCAGAACAGTTTATACTTTGAAGAAGAATATTGCATTACAGCCTACAGTAAAACTGAGCTTTATTACCTCATTATCACTAGTAAAACAATTAGTACTATTCCTACTGTTCTTGTTACCTGCGCCTGTTAGTCCAGGTCTACGTGAAAACTTTACTTTGTGCAAAAGTTGTGATAAAATTACCGCAATGTGATTTCAATGCATCTCTATAGAAAAAAAATCTTGCCTATAATTAATGCAACGGAGGACAATGTGCGGCTACAAACGGACCTGGACAAGCTGGGGGCTTGGGCAGAAAAATGGCAAATGAAGTTCAATGTTGAAAAATGTAAGACTATGCACATGGGCAGGAGAAACGGATGTCACCAATATACACTAAATGGGGTACCACTAGGGAAAAGTGATTTGGAAAAGGATCTGGGGGTATTAGTGGATAATAGACTAAACTGGAGTAACCAATGCCAGTCAGCTGCTGCAAAGGCAAATAAAGTCTGGGGGTGCATTAAAAGAGGTATAGGGGCGAAGGATGAGAACATTATCCTCCCACTATATAAGGCACTTGTCAGGCCTCACATGGAATACTGCGTACAGTTCTG